>NC_088860.1:27689122-28060815 GCF_963853765.1 Magallana gigas
CTGCCCGATGGTTAACTCGCCTGCCCGATGGTTAACTCGCCCTACACTTTCCGCCATGAGGTGACACGGGGCAGTTTTTTTTAATACAATTCATTGTAGCCAAGGGATGCATGTCTTCGGAACTCTGTAACTAGAATTTCCTCAGTTCCCATTCAGCACAAATAATTTTAATTCACTCTTTATAAGGCCAATCACCAATTTCTGAAGAAAATTACTAGTCAAAACCTGTAAAATTCTCTACAATTACCGGTTTTTATGAGATTTTGACCCTTTCATATATATTTTGCTAATTTTTCATGATTTTTCAGCTTTTTAGACCTCCCCCAGCTAATTCCCTGCCTTCCGTACTGCGTGCATGTTGCATTATCACATGTCAGAAACTTACCGGTGTATAGTTTACAATGTTCCATCCACCTACTTTTCGTGTTTATTTTACTGTTATTTTATGGAGGGTAATCGTGTTCAAAAATCTAGACATGTAAACTTGTATATCGAATATGTAATCGTGTTGATGTGTGAGCCTGAGCATGAATATGTGTAATTCTGATCGTGTAACATTTAAAACTCGGGCATAAACACGTGTAAGATTTGACTCAGTTCCTTCGCATGATGCACATTTTGCAACTTTATTGTTTACATTAGTTAATTAAACCTTCAACTTTGCACACTTTCAATCCGTAGTTTCTGCATTTGTAACTTCAGGCTCGCAATAGCACATCTGACATGATGTAAAGTCCACAAGTTTGTCGAATTTTGACATGACCTTATATGGAAACAGTGACGTCACTGATAGAAAAAGGCTAGCTGCAGGTAAAGGCATGCCGTAATCGCCGGAATAGGGTCGGAATAAATAAAAAAAAAATAGGTAAGCCTATAATCATATTATCTCTGGATAACAAAATTTCATAGAGTATTATCTTTCGGAAAATTAAATTATGAGATGGTGTACATTTTATCAAGAGAATGTATAAAAGATGCGAGAAAAGAATTCGATCGGCTTCAGACAGATATCCTCTTAGAACTGAAAAATATTACATTTATTGACTTTGTTTGAATACACGTGTATAAAGACATGTATGCATTTTTATTCATAGGCATCTGAACGGGGGGGGGGGGGGGGTTAGGGGGGGGACTTAGCCCCCCCCCCCGACTTTTTGCCAAGTTAGACCTAACCATTAGGAACATAGCAACAGGGAGGATTCAACCCCCCCCCCCCCCACTTTTTCCTCGCAACAAACAAAATTGTTCCTTACGAGTGTCAGTTAAGATATAATCAGGATAATACAGGCATGGCTATTTTGTTTAATCAGCGAGTGTTATAAGGTAAGCAGATCGACATTTATATGACTTGACCAGCCTTTCCTCTGTCAGTGTTTACAAAAAAAAGGCAAATGTGTAACACTACCCCGGATAATATGAAAGATGACTTTGGTAAAAGAGAATGAAATATTAATAGTGATATTGAAAAATAGAGTCATAGTAGGTATACTAGCACCCCCCCCCCCCCTCCCACACACCACAACCACCACGGATTAGGAATTTCATGATTTGGGGGAAAAAATTGGGCAGGTAAGATTGGAGTTATTGGTATACCCTCCCCCACGGATTAGAATTTTCATGATTATGGGAATTCTTGTCAATATTTTTCATGATTAGTTTAAGCCCCCCCCCCCTTTCAATTTGCTTCCGACGCCACTGTTATTAGAGTTCATGCAACAAATTGTTAAAGTATAGGCCTCGGCTGAATTAAGAAAATATCTCCAAATGCATCCTTATCGCTACCACAAAGTTGTGACAAGACCCCCCCACCCCCCACGCGAAAAATTACACGGGGTCCGTCAGCTGAGTTGCAAAGTTATCGATAAGAAAAACAAACTATTTAAAGACATTGGTTTTGAGATTGTGATTACCCGGTAATATGAGACATAAGAAGCGACACCCTCTTTAAAAAAATGAATAAAAATTCCAAAGATAAGGTTAATTGTCGTGAAATTAAAATTATTTTAAGAAATGTTTCTTTGCATTGTCGGCAATATATAGGAGAAAAGCCTATCATGCAGGTAAAAATTGACATTTTTAAAAATTATTTTAAGCAATTATTACGGGATTGAGTATGACGTCCTGAATGTCGGTTCAATACAGACTCACTTTGTGAAGTTGGCTGATAAAAATTTTCTGGAGAGCTAGTATAATACAGCTTTACAGCCATTTGTGAACTAGCTGCAGTTCTGTAGCTCCCTGTCTAAAATTCAGATGGATGATCTTTGAGCTACAGTGCCTCCCATAGTAAAACTTCAATTTACGGCGCACAAAAAATATGCGCTAGTTTTTTTTTTAATTTTTATTGAAGATTGTGTTATTATTTATCTTTCACTTACACAACAACAAAAAGTATAAATACATGTAAAGTAGCATACATTTTTCCGCCAAAATTACCAAATCCTTGCAGGTCGTTTATTCTAACTAACTCAGAAAAATAACAAGAGTAAAAATGGGGTACTCTATATGCAATGTTTTTGCCCAAAAATGACTAAGTTCAACAGCTGATATTTTTATAAATTATCAGAAATCAAAATCCTAGCAATTTGCATACTTCTGATATATATATGTATAAATGATCTGCAAAAGAACAACTTCCTATCTTGAAAACTGTTCGAGGAGTTATCGGTACAATAAGGGTACCTTTTTGACAGCCACTCGTCCGTCTGCAATTTTTACTATTTCAATAATCGGAAACCCGGTTAAAAATTCACTCTCAAAATTCTTAGAATTCAGAAGCAATGAAGTTACATGGGACATCACGGCGGTCTTCGAACCCCATACCGCTCAAAATATATTTACCCCCTTAGGAAATTTCTTGATCCGTCTCATTTCTAGAAAAGAGTACGCATTTACTTATATTCCAGTTTAAATTACATGTCAATTTTTTTAGAGATATAAGATATTAGGCATTTCCTTCTATAATACCATGAGAATTATATTACGGAAATTAGCGCATTCGTCACATCGGCAACGATTTTTTTTCCTACATGAACCTCTTCCTGTTTGGTCCAGTTTCAATCATACCTCAATTTTTTTTTCTAAAAATAATACCGGTGTTTTCGATAGAAAAGGTGTCGTTCATTAAAAGCTTATTGCAACAGGTTATTTGAATATTATGTTTATTTTTCGTTCATTCCGGTCCGGCGGTTACGGCATGCCTTTTCCCGCAGCAAGGCAGTTGCCATATAAGGTCATGTCAAAATTCGACAAACTTGTAGACTTTACATTTGTCAATTTGTATCATGTCAGATGTGCTATTGCCGAGCCTGAAGTTACAAACGCAGAAACTACGGATTGAAAGTGTGCAAAGTTGAAGGTTTAATTAAACAATAAAGTTGCAAAATGTGCATCATGCGAAGGAACTGAGTCAAAGCTTATACGTGTTTATGCCCGAGTTTTATAGGTTACACGATCAGAATTACACATATTCATGCTCAGGCTCACACATCAACACGATTGCATATTCGGATTTACAGGTTTACATGTCTGGATTTTTGAACACGATTACCCTCCATATTATTTTACTTATTGTCTGTAACTTGCAATTTCACTGTGTAAAGTCAACACAACAGTCATAGCCGCAAGCTTCGCATTTTACTTCTAATTCTCATGTACCTAACATATGGGGCCTACATATTGCATATTAATTTCAACAAGAGAAACCCCTCTAACTAATGATAATCATTAAAAATCATTTCATCAATTTTAGCAACACTCACAATCGATTTCTACAGAATTTTCCGGCGTCAGTAAATTTCGACCCAAAATGCAATTCTAAAAATGGCGTTCTCACCTTCTCGCGGGAATCAAAGTAATATTTTTGAGAAGCAGATGTAGCCGGTGTCGGTAGAAATAACTCAGACAACGTGATTTGGTCAAAGGTTCACTTCATTCTGTAGAATTATACAAATGTAAGTTATACAAAAACCTGTAATAATTCATTATTATATCTAAGCACATCATTTAATATTTATTCGTTTGATTGGTCGAAAAATTTCTTTGATACCTGCATCAATAAAATTTTCGCCGGATCTACTTTTCTCAACTGTTCTGATCTAACACTATTTATAGAACGCGAAATTCCAAGATAAACACAGTCAACACAATGTAAAGTTGTGTCTGTTTAATTGTCAGCAAACAAAATACAACTTAAACGTTATAAATGTTAATTCTTCTTTTTTGATACGTCGATCAATAGAAAAATTATTATCTTCATTTCTTAAATAAATTATTTTCCATGTGTCTGTCTGGACATCGAAGTGGAAAGTTTCCAGGTATTTAACATATAATATTTAGTGCAGAATATTGGCGGGAACAGGTAGAGCAGGTTTTAGATATCATGTGACATTTATTTATAGATGAAGTCTGTCGTCGCAGGGCTAAAAATAAACACTCACACGCACAAGAACACTCTCAAATTTAATTATATAACCCTGGTTACACAGATAAAATGTGTAATTTCAAGAACATTTGTTACTTATATCATATTATAAAATTAGTATGATATTTCGCGTAGTTTTTTTTTCAGGGTAGTTTTTAAAGAGACATACGACACTTGACCGACGTGAACTTTGACGTCACAATAAGGGGAAATTACTCTTACTTGTTATAAGTCTGCTGAAATATAAAACCCAAAATCTTCTCAAAATCTTTCAGAGCTAACGAATGGGGACATCTCTTCAGAGATAGGAAACAGTTGTAACTTGCTCTTAATTGAATGAATGCTCACATTTATTTTATTCACTATATTTACGGTAATTTCCAGGAACGTTTTTTTTTAAAGGGCGTGGCAGGCTCATTCAAAAAATCTTCACAAGCAAAAAGAAAAAAAATAATTCTCAAAATCAGAAAAATTCCAATCCGGGGTGAGGAATGGGTAGTGCGTAGTATGCCTTTAGCTCTTTAGCTATTTAATGATAATATCACCATGTAAAATGTCTATTTTACATGTTGCGAACATTTTCTATAGTTTAGCTTGTTGGTAAATTAACGTTATTTAGTCTTCTTAATTATCGTGAAATTCCTCCTGACTGTGATGTGATAGAATGTAAATTAATGTTTATCAATTCAATTCAATTCAATTCAATTCAGTTTATTTCGCTCACACCATGGAATGGTACATGAGGTCAATCATTATATACAGTTCAAAAGTCAGAGGTACATTGTATAAATGAATAGATAAGTAGTAAATAAATAGTAAATAAGCATAAATATACAATATATACAATGAAGATAGGAAAGAGTATAATAATGGAGGACAGACTATTATATCAAACTGTATATTTTGATAATAAAATAACATAATTTTTTCAGGTTTGTAGCATTTGAACAAGACATAAGTTCACAAAACTTAATAGCATTTGGCGCTGACCAGTATTTTTCATCAAGATATTTACGTCTAAATGTCAATAGTTCTTTACATTCCAGAATATAATGAAATTCGTCAGCAATTTGACCAGAATTACACAGTTTACACACTCTTTGGTTTAAAGGTGTATTGTACCATCTCCCAGTCTCCACTGGGAGATGGTGATTTGAAGTTCTAAATTTCATAAAAACCTTTCTGAGCCTAAGTGGCAATATATTAATGTAATTTTCATAATTAACATTTTTCTTAAAAATCTTGTAAATTTGCCCTTTTGACGAGTCATTAATGTAACTAGACCATTTTTGGATATATTGGTCTTGTAACCTTTGTTTTACAATTGTAGAAATCCACTTTACATTTACAATATTTTGTTCATACCAAATATTTGAAAAACCACACATATCTAAAATATTTTAACACCTACAATCCAAGAGTTTGACATATTTCCCCTTTGATATTGCAAGACCAAAAACTTATATAAAACAGATACAATTTTGCTTTCGGAGTTTGTAAATAACTTTGACCAGTAGGAAATCATTCTGGTATATACATTGATACATAAAGGGAAACGACCTGTTTCCCCGTAAACCATATAGGATGGTGTACTACTTTTTAAATTAAAAACATATTTTAAAAATTTTAAATGTACACGTTCAATAACTTCTATATTTCCGTAACCCCAAATTTCGCACCCATACAATAACACTGGGACTACAATTTTATCAAATAAGTCAAACTGACAATCGACAGGTAAATTAAATTGTCTTATTTTTCTAATAACACTGTACATTGCTTTCTGTGCCTGTTCACACAAATGTTTTTTAGCTTTAGCAAATGATCCTGTTCTGGAAAAGATTATACCCAGGTATTTAAAATCTTTGACATTTTCTATAGCAACCTTATTGTAATAAAACACATTTTTCGGTAGAGGGCCTTTTGAAAAAATCAAAATTTTTGTTTTGTCAGTATTGACTTGTAACTTCCATTGACTACAATATACATAAAATTCATTCAGTGCATTTTGGAGGTCTTCGGCAGTCTCAGTCATAATTACAGTATCATCAGCATAAAAAAGGATAAACAGTTTCATATACATAAATAATTCATTTTCTATAGCATCAGAAATACTCTTGAGACCTTCAATGTTTTTGTCTAATAAGAAATTCTCCAAATCACTGATATACAATGAAAACAAAAATGGTGATAGGTTTTCGCCTTGGCGAACTCCAACATTACAGTTAATAAAATCAGATGTGGTACCATCCATACTAATAAGAGATTTAATACCCTGGTACATATTTTTAATATAAACATAACATTTTCCACTAATACCATTTTTTGACATTTTGTACCATAATCCACTTCTCCAAATAGTGTCAAATGCTTGTTTAAAATCGATAAAGGCACAAAATAATTTCTTTTTCTGTTTCATAAGAGTTTCTGATAAAAACTGCAAAGTTAACGCATGATCTAGGGTAGAATAGCCTTTTCGGAAACCAGTTTGACTCTCACTTATTATATTAATCTCATTTGCATATGCTTCCAGTCGTGTGCTTAAAATAGATGTAAAAAGTTTACCAAGACAACTTAATAAAGTTATAGGACGATAATTTTCAGGTTTCGTAGGGTCCCCTTTGTTTTTATAAATAGGCTTTACAATTCCAATTAACCACTCGTCTGGAACAATACCACTATCAAAAATAACATTAAATAATTTTTTGTACACTGGTAAAAAAACAGTAATAGTAGAACAAATATGTTCGTTCAACACTCTGTCAAAACCTGCTGCTTTGTTGTTTTTTAAATTTTTAACCGCAGCCAATATTTCACCGTCATCTATTTCACAGTTAAGAAAATCATCAACATTTTCATAAGCGACATTTAAAAAGTAGTCATCATTATCTACAGCAAGCGACTCATCCTCAGTTTCACTAATACCCTTTATAAAATTAAAATAATCATTAATATCAACAGCACACTTTTTGTCTTTACATGTTGAATTTAAAATTTTCCAGTACTCTTTGGTATTTGTAGTACGCACATTCTTTATTTTTTCGGTAATGCTTTTCCTGTAATTTTTTATACACTCGTCCATAACCCGCTTATAGTTTTTGTTTTGAGACTTAAGATGACTTAAATTTTCCTCGGACTTGCAGTTATTATGATTTTTCTTTGCCAAATGAAAATTTTTCCTTGCTTTTCTACATTCTTTGTTGAACCATGGTTTATCATTCGACTTTTTTCCTGAAAATTTGTTGCATCCCATATTATAATTACCGAATGTATCGCTTGCTGCTTTGTGGAAAACATTACAAATTTTTGTAGTTATAGTAGGAACACTTGTTTTACATACATTATTAACACAAACAGACATTTCTTCTAAGTCTAACTGAATAGCGTCTACCGCTGAAGTATCAATATTCTCACAGAAATCCTGTGCTTTGTCTGCTGACCATAATTTTACAGTTGGTTGGTTTTCACCTATACACTCGTTTGTTGACAAGTTTTTACAATGAGAAAATGAAAACGATATTGGGTTGTGAACATCAGAGTACAAATTACAGAAATCAAGGACAGCAAACTCTCGTATAAATTCAAATGTATATGTACTAGCTAGGACATAATCAACGGTACTACTGTTTTTGCATGTTAATCTACCAATGTTCTTATCATTATACATACGACCATTTACAATATACATATCATTGTTTTTACAAAGTTCAATCAACTTGTAACCGTAATTGTTGACAGTATGATCCTGTGCAGTTCTTTCTAATGCTACACTGCATTTTTCAAATACCAGAGACCGAGTAGCAATATCAGATAGAAAAATATCCTCACAGTCATTTACATGCATTAAATAATTAATAAATAATCAAACGTCTTAACTGTAACAAAGAAATAGGACATCAAAGTAATCAAGTGTAGCTTAAGGAAATATACTTAGTAGAAAGGTAGGATTGAAGGACAATTGTTTCAGCTAACAAATGTGTGTTTGACACTAATAGAGTTAATGCAATTACATAACAATTAGCGGATTAACGCAGGTGAATAAATGGGCGTTTACCTGGGAGATGGTCCGTTTAGGGATAAAGAAATATTCTCTGATTGGATGATTTATACATGTCAATTATTTAGATGGTCACGCCAGTAAAATATTATTATATGTTTTATAGATGATTCTAAGTTAGTTAAACAGAGTAGAGAGTTAGAGCTCGATAGTAAGAATTTAAGAGTCAAGATACAAGTCGTCTGGATAATCCGTTACGTTTTCCCTCACTGTCATATGTAGGTTAACATTAAGTTAGAATTATTAATAAGTGAGTTTCCCCTTTTTAATGTGTACGGAGTGGAGGGTAACTGGTTGTATAATAGTGTTATTAACTTGAAAAAATGTGGAAAATACAGCGAGTGTTGAGCTAATTCCCTAGTAATCGCCCGGTACGGAAAATACCCCATACGGTACAAATCCGGCGGTTATAATATCTTTATTTTCACTTCCATTTATCACATGCTCCCAATGTGGAGCTCCATTTCCTTAATATGATCAGCAATTTTTTTATACGTTAATTTTCAAAAAAATTGTTATTTTTTGTTAAACAGGGGGCGGGGGAGGGGGGCAATTATTGTTTTGATGTGTAGAAATAATTATACCAAATAACACCACGTATAACACAACATGCGGGGTGTATGCTATTTGTACACGGGGTGTAGGCTTCCGAAGCGAGAAAACGGCGTCGAAGGTACGATATTTGTCCAATTGATTAACTAAAGGACTTATTTTGCCAAAAAAGTATGCTTACGGAAGAAAGCATGAATTAAGGAATATATAGACACGTTTTATTCCATTTTACATGTTCTAGTTTTCTCAAACACCTCAACACAATTCCGACAGTCAGGGTGAGTTTGACCCTGACGTACGTTAATGATCAAATATCTGCACAAAGGTTCCGTTTATCATCACTGTTTTGTTATTAACAATTACATACCATCAGTGTTTGATTATACATAAATTTTCTGTGAATAAAATCAATCGCATATAGAAATATTTGCGAAAAAGTGATGTTGTACACGGGGTGTATACAACGTGTTGTACAAGGGGTGTATACAATCGCTTTTTCTTGCAGAGACTTGTGCATAATATCAATGGAAAATGTCTAATGCTCATTTATTGGGAGTTGATTTTAATCAACTCTCCTATGCAGTTACTCAGGCAAACCGAAAGTGAAACAGTGTTTGGACCTAAGCACAAATCAACACCGCTGACAAAATTTAGTTCTAATCAATAAATTCGATGTAATGAGTTCTTAAGCATTGTTCTAAAAAAGTCAAGGAAAACTCATTTATAGATACCTTGTAAATAGTCAGATTTTAAATGGTACAAACAATTTAGATATTTTTTGAAGTCGTACATTTTATGTATTCCTACGCCAGAGTTCAATATAGTCTCGTTCAACCAGACGCTCGACTGTCTCCGTAAATCTCCGACAAGCATAAAGTCTCTCTTGCTTGTCGGAGATTAACGGATACAGTTGAACGAGAGTAGAGTTCAATTTTGTTTGGATCCATACAATTTCTCATAAGTATTTCGATTACTAATACGTAGTTTGATGGAATAATTCTTTGAATATTACACAACATGATTGATATTGGATTTTCACGAAATTCCTGTAGGATTCATATTATAAAATTGTGCGTAATTCAAATACTTATAGGAATTTACTTGCCATGCAAAATAACATATCGTTGATTTTAAAATGAATAACAATCGATGAAATCAACTCCCGTCAGTACTTCAGTACTTTGATTTTGATAATGTAGCTCTTTATATTGTCTTGGATTCTAGATTATCATGTATAGAGCTAGGTTCCGTTTATCATCACTGTTTTGTTATTAACAATTACATACCATCAGTGTTTGATTATACATAAATTGTTTGTGAATAAAATCAATCGAATACAGAAATATTTGCTTTTATCATATTTATTATGTCTATCACTTCCATCATTGATACGAATGATCAATTAAAAATAGAAGAAGACGATATTATATATCACTATTTATAAACAAGCAATATATGGGTATGAATAAAGATTAAAACGTTATATTTTACACCTTGTAAGTATACTTTTTAATATTCATGTTTCAAAAAACATGTATACAAATGTCTCGGTAAAAGAGAAGACTCTGGCTTAATAAACCAAATCGCATATCTTTCAAGGCAACTAAAAACAAATATGCATTACTTACTGATTCGCGTAACTTGCACTGCAATACACACCTTCTAGTAAAAAGCATCAGTGCACTCCTTCAAAAGTGGTTTCATGGGGTGTTTTAATGTGCACTTTCAGGCATCTTCTCAATACATATTTTTTGTCGCAATGATGGCAAGAATACGTCTGATCTGATTTCTCCTTTGTGCAATGTTTCGAATGTTCATATAAGTTTTTAAAGTTTTTATTGCAAATGGAGCAGTGCTGTGCCTTTTCTTCATGAGATGACAAATGCCGTTTTAAACCGTAATTGTCTTTGAATTTACGTTCACATATGCTACATTCATTACCCCCACCCTTATGCTTAAACCTTATATGGTTTGACAATGCACATGAAGTGTGGAATGCTCGACCACAATGGGGACAGAGGAAGTTTCTTGGCTCTGTATGGACATTTCTTATATGAAGATTCAAATAATGTCGCGTGGCGAATATTTTGGGCATTGATTTGCATTTAAACAGTTCATTTTTGTGAGCATTCAGGTGTCTATACAAAGACGATCTGTGTTTTATTGACTTTGAGCAAAATTCGCATGTAAAGGATTCTTCTTCATGAACTTTCTCTGTATGATCAATTTAAATATGTCTCCATCTACAAAGCAGTTTTGGACTAATTAAAAACATTTGATCAAAAGATTTATCAATATACACTGTTGAAAGTCTGTACCTACCGTGTGTTGTGCTAACCAAGCTCTATACATGATAATCTAGAATCCAAGACAATATAAAGAGCTACATTATCAAAATCAAAGTACTGAAGTACTGACGGGAGTTGATTTCATCGATTGTTATTCATTTTAAAATCAACGATATGTTATTTTGCATGGCAAGTAAATTCCTATAAGTATTTGAATTACGCACAATTTTATAATATGAATCCTACAGGAATTTCGTGAAAATCCAATATCAATCATGTTGTGTAATATTCAAAGAATTATTCCATCAAACTACGTATTAGTAATCGAAATACTTATGAGAAATTGTATGGATCCAAACAAAATTGAACTCTACTCTCGTTCAACTGTATCCGTTAATCTCCGACAAGCAAGAGAGACTTTATGCTTGTCGGAGATTTACGGAGACAGTCGAGCGTCTGGTTGAACGAGACTATATTGAACTCTGGCGTAGGAATACATAAAATGTACGACTTCAAAAAATATCTAAATTGTTTGTACCATTTAAAATCTGACTATTTACAAGGTATCTATAAATGAGTTTCCTTGACTTTTTTAGAACAATGCTTAAGAACTCATTACATCGAATTTATTGATTAGAACTAAATTTTGTCAGCGGTGTTGATTTGTGCTTAGGTCCAAACACTGTTTCACTTTCGGTTTGCCTGAGTAACTGCATAGGAGAGTTGATTAAAATCAACTCCCAATAAATGAGCATTAAACATTTTCCATTGATATTATGCACAAGTCTCTGCAAGAAAAAGCGATTGTATACACCCCTTGTACAACACGTTGTATACACCCCGTGTACAACATCACTTTTTCGCAAATATTTCTATATGCGATTGATTTTATTCACAGAAAATTTATGTATAATCAAACACTGATGGTATGTAATTGTTAATAACAAAACAGTGATGATAAACGGAACCTTTGTGCAGATATTTGATCATTAACGTACGTCAGGGTCAAACTCACCCTGACTGTCGGAATTGTGTTGAGGTGTTTGAGAAAACTAGAACATGTAAAATGGAATAAAACGTGTCTATATATTCCTTAATTCATGCTTTCTTCCGTAAGCATACTCTTTTTGGCAAAATAAGTCCTTTAGTTAATCAATTGGACAAATATCGTACCTTCGACGCCGTTTTCTCGCTTCGGAAGCATACACCCCGTGTACAATATAGCATACACCCCGCATGTTGTGTTATACGTGGTGAAATAATAATGATTGGATTTACACAATTAATTATCGTTAATTTTTTTGTGTAATTCCACATCGTTACCGAGTTTAATGATAATGCACAATTATACATGTATGAATTTTGCAATCTTTGTAATAGTTGATAACGTCCATTTTATTCGTATATGTCTTTTTTACGCTGAATTACGGAAGCAATATATAAAGAAATTTTCTTACAAGAAACCAAGTGTTTTTAAGTTACTTTTAAATTACTTTTACTTTTTGTTTCGAACTTTTTGTATCCGAGTTGACTTTCAAATTATGGTGATTTTTTTGTATACGAGTTGACTTTCGGTTAAATATACTGGAATTTTTGTATACGAGTTGACTTTCGATTTTGTAACGGGATTTTTTTGTATACGAGTTGACTTTCGGTTAGGTATACGGGAATTTTTTTGTACATGAGTTGACTTTTTTTTATGCGGAAATTTTGTATACGAGTTGACCTGTATTCGAGTTGGTCTGTGTACGACTTGACCGGACACCGGGAGGTTGTATGATAAATCAATTTTTCATATACAAGTTTAAGAAAGATGTCTGTTGCAAGAAAAGAGGAAATAAACTGCAATAAACATTATGTTAAAATCTTTATTACAGGTATTAAGCAACATAATGTCTGAGATAAATTCTACTTATAAATAAATAAAAGATTTTATTATAGTCTGTCCCAAGATATCTTGGATTTACAGTTTGCTTAATTGCTTGATATATATAAATACCTCAGGGTACAATCGATGTTCATTCAAAAGTATAAAAAATTTCCAAGATTTCTCAGTCGAAACGCCACTGTCAGCTTATCAGGTTTCAATACAATGCTAAAAAATGTGATGTCTAAGGAGATTTTGTATTGCAGCAAGCCCGTATGATAACGTTGAAAAATTTCGCGATGTATTCCGAGTGTATTCCGAATGGAGAAAAGATGTAAACATTCCCCATTATAAATCTCCGTAAGGAATCTGTTTTCGTTCCTGTGAATTTTTCTGAGGTACAGTTGAAAATGTGTCAATGAAATTATCTTGGAAAGTATCCCTTTCAACTATTACAATTGCACTTCTTTCACAGGTATGTGTATTTTTTTTAAAATCGTCCAAATGTGCTGCATAAATATCTTGGGACAGACTATAGTTATGAATAATGATTTACTGAAAATAAAAATGGATGTTTTTTTTTTTTTGCATTCAAATTCATTTATGTTACGTTGCGTCTTCTATTTTTTCTATTTTTATTTTTATTGAATTTATAGCATAATTCATTATTTGATCACATGATGCACTCACTCCAAGGGTGCGGAAATATATCTTTATGGACAATGAAGTCCAAGGTCAATTATTTGCAAAATACAGAAAAACTCTTATTGTACATTGTACTTAGATGTATATGAGCATCCATATGCTTCATTGAGCTGTATCAAATAAGTTCCCATTATAGGAGGCTAACTATTATTAACATCTTTTTCATATACTGTTATAATAGCGTATGGGTTTGATTAGCCAAACCATGTTTATTTTAAAAAATCGTGGTTATTCGGTATCACCTTTCATAATACAAAGTAGAGAGAAATAAAGCCCAAAAAGCGAATACTGAGTATGATATAACTGGGGATGGCAATCTCGAACACGATCGGAGCGATGTCTGTTGTGTAATGCCTGAAGTAACATTGAATACAACGGATTGCACGGACTGGCGACATGCTTTTGGCTCTTCCGTGTATGTTACTTAATGACAGTTAAGTTATATAATATATTATGTCTTATTATTGAATATTATTATTATTAACTGCCTCATGTGAATAAAATTCATTTTATAATAATATTTCTTCATTACATGCTGATACTTCAACATTATTTAAGGAATAAGAAATCATTCTTTGAGTATTTTGGTCGGGGCGTGATCAAATCAAATAAAGCCCGATGGGTTTATCACAGGCAAAGACACTGGAAAATGTAAATATTTAATGATATTTCAACATTACATGCTGAAACTTAACCATTATATGCTGATATTTTAGACTAGTTTAGAGCAAGACACTCAACAAATGCTATGATTTGATTACGTATTGTCTTTAAAACAGGCCATTTTAAAGTTAGATTATACCATTGGTTATGTAGATTCCTAATTAAACGCGAGGAATTGATATATGCGTATGATCGCGAGAAGCAGCGTTCGCAGATTTTAAAATCTCGCCTTTATTTTCTAAGAGTTGACAACTATGAGATAAAAGGATAAAAATTCCACGTTCGCGATTTAATAAAAAACAAACAAACAGCGGAATCGCGGAATTAAGTACTCGCGTAGTATAAGTAATTTACAGTACTCCCGATCGGTGCATAAAATCCAGGGGTTATGAAAGTCCAAAACTGTGCTGCTCTGAACGCGATATTTATGTTTGGTCACAGTAGACCGCTATAAATATTAATACACATACATGTAGCACCTAACACAAAGACTTTTGTCTTTTAGGTTAGATTAGATTTTGGGGGTTTGCTGGACTCTCCTTGGAGTCCCATGTGTTGGAGTGGGCAATATTCAAGCACTTATTTTTTCTTAACAGTACAATTATTGCTAAGATCAGTTTTAACAGCACGCCTAGTCTCTGACATCCGACTTCATGTAAGATATTGCAACTCAGGGAATGCAACACTTCATCCTTTGCACGAATGGAGTCGTGCTATCATAAGCACCAGGTGTAGTTGTCATATGCTGAATACATCCATCCATATTGTATGTTCCAACATTATTTTCTATTAATAGAGATCCTCTTTTGATCTGTATATGAGCTGTACCAGTCACAAGGGGTTGCATACTTCTTCGTTGCCAGCAAGTTTTTTTTTTTTACATGTATAATAGCAAATGCGTCAAATTATTTACTGAAATTTAGCAAAGTAAACGCTGCATATGCTTCACAAAACCAAAATCGACAATAATTCTACTAACTCTGTTTTTAATTAACAAACTTTTTGTGGAAACATACATTTTCCACTTCATCAAATATAAATATAACGAACTGACCATTTAACTCTTTTTCAAATAAGGTAAGAATACATGTGATTTTGTTTATATATGTTTATGATACTTGGCAACTGCCCCCCTCCCCTTCCCCCAATTTTTTTTTACTTGTTTAGATTGAGGGGTAGGTCTGACTCCTCTAAAAACTGCTACATGCGAGTGTTAGGATCAAAAGGATAATTGTTCGTGCTCTAGACTAATTCCCTTCAAATGGACAGTAAAGTCACTGTTAAATCAGGCACGTAGCATCGTTTTTGAAAGTTGGGGGGGGGGGGGGGGGAGGAGCAGACTCATCCAAAAAATCTTGACAAGGCAAAAAAAAAAAAGAAGGAAATTAGGAATTTTCCAAAATCTTCAAAATCCTAATCCGGGGGGGGGGGGGGGGGGGGGGCAGTCGTACTATATAACTTCAATTCAATTTCAATCCTTATTTTCTTATTTTCATATCACTTTTTACATGCTCTCAAAAAGTGGGGGGGGGGGGGGCAACTCCATGATATTTCAATTTTTTATATGTAAATTTTAAAAAATTAATTGCTGCGAGAAAAAGTGGGGGGCCAGCCCCCCCCCCCCTCCCCCGATGCTACGTGCCTGTAAATGGCCCAGATGCGCCAAGCGCCAATACCATTAAGGGTAAAACAAGCGTAATTTTAAGGAGACCACCTGCAGATATAATGGGAACCGTTACTATATCTCTTAACCTCGATTTATTATCATTATTCAATTATTTTTTTTGAAAGGCAATTCGTCACCATATGGAGGTGTTCCATACCATCTTAAGCTACAACATTTAACACATTTGTATATAACACATAACCAATACATAGATGTTGGTAAATTCGGTTTTGAATTATCTCAAGGGAATATCTTACATTGATTTAAAAGTTATATCTTATGATAATCAATAATCGTGACTGGATGGGCCTTATCAATAAAGGACATATGGCATGTTTCTAGAGTATGGGACATTTTACATTTTTGCCTTTCTTGTGTATATATCAATTATTTCCAAAATTTTGTATTGCTTTAAAGGGCTTTAATTAGCCATAAAATCAATTAAAATCATAGCCCCGTTCGTATAAAAACTCGTTAATTAGATAGAGTGTCACGTGGTACGGAATCTGATTGTAAACAAATGGTAGGATTAGCATTATCTTCTTTAAAGTTTTGACATTTATTCACCATCAATGTTGGTTTTTTTTCGATGTTAATTAAATTAAAAGAATTCTACCATGTTTGAGCCACCAGTACGGATAAAAAACGATGTTATAGCTGAAGAAGTGACGATGGAGTCGGCAAAAATAATCAGACTGATCGACGTGTAAACATGGTAAACACAACTTAATAAGTATGGATATTAGCTAAAAAAAAAAAATCGGTAACAGGTGTTTATTTTATCAAAATCTACAATAATTTTGTTCTTTGGGGTTCTTTATATGACTCATAATGTGCATTGTTGTAAAACTGTGGTGCACAGGCAATCGCAACTTCTCGGGCCTTTCCGACAAGCTCGGAAAAACACCTCGAATGTATTAACATCACCGGATGTTAGAATTTTATACAAAATGGAGTCGCTTCCCCTTAAAATAAGTATCGGCTAGACAGTCTTGTATGTCGCTTCTGTGTTATATTTTAGTGTATATCGTTTACTTTAATGAAGTATAATAGCTCACATCTCAACAGATCGTAAAATGTGTTCTATTTATATCAAGTTTTACAAAAACGGGGGTTGTCATGGACGCCTAGGTAATACATTCGAGGTGTTTTTCCGAGCTTGCCGGAAAGGCCCGAGAAGTTGCGATTGGTGCATAGGAAGTTTGTTTCTTCGGTCGTGAGTGGTCACAACTTTCGAAGGTTCTTTACTTCATATTACACTGTATAAATATACAAGTATAAAGCAGGAAAAATCGTTTTTCTGAATTGTTGTTTTCTCTGTAAGATCACCGGCATATCCGTTTTTTAAACTATTTACGTATATACATATATCACAAACTTAGGCTAATTCTCGCTTAAATAAGGTAAATATTTAATTTCGAAAACCTCTTGACTTTCCAGCAACAATAAAACTCACAGAAATCTCAAATGTTTTTCGCAGAGGTGGGCTATGAATGAATAATTTATTTATACAAAATCGACGCATACATCTATGTTTAGTTTCACAATATCAATAAGAAAACAGCTAATGAAGCGAGGCGGTATCCAAAATGGCGCCCTCTCGTTATTTTCCTCCGATTAACTTGCTTTTTGAGGCATAAACTTCTGGGTTTTTTCTTTGAAAAATAAATACGGTTTGTTTATGAAATTAACATTACAAAAATATATACCATTTAATTAATAATGTATCTATGTGTTGGTAGTTTATTTATTAATCCTCTCGTCGACAGCTACTAGTATTTGTCCGAAAATTTCTGCACACTTTCGCATGGGGAACTTAGAAAAATAAAAGACAAAATCCCCATTTTTGACGACTAGAACACCCATATGAAACACAAAACACCATCATGTCCCGTTATCGGCAATTCGATGGGTGATATTAATTGTCGTTTAAATCTAATCCAATTACAAAGATGGCTAAAGCATCATTCGCTCGAGGTCCTGATAAAATTGAAAAAACATGGGATATGTCTGAAACGTCGAGTCTCAGATAATTTCGTTTCTGTTGAAAATACATGTACTACAATCAAAGACAAATCAAATTGTCTACAAGCAATGATGTCCTTTTTAACCATTATTTAACTAATTGATCCAAGATTCCTCTTTAAAAATGGTCATCGTTGATGGCCCGGTACAAGGTATATATATATATATATATATATATATATATATATATATATATATATATATATATATATATATATATATATATATATATATATATATATATATATATATTTCAAAATTTGATAAATTGAGTAGTCTTATTTTTCATATCATCTATGTTTATTAAGATGAAGGGTACATGAAAATGACGAGTTAGTGTATGCTTTCCCGTTTATTTGCCGACTCCGAATCCAGCTTGCTGCAGATAGAGAGCTTCCTGGGCGGCCTGTGCTCCTGTTTCAGCTCCATATCCTCCTTGTCCACCCTGGGACAGCAGATAGGCGCCCAGACCCCCGAGTACCAGGGCAGTGATGGCGTTGTTGTTGGATGTGGTGGTGGTGGTAGTAGTAGTGGGGGTAGCGGCTGAAAGAGGAAAAGGGTAATTATAGAAAAATATCTCTCTCTCGTAATTAATATTTGATTTTAATCATCACAATCCATGAAATACGTACTTGCGCATTGCGGTCCGCTGTAGCCAGTGTAGCAGACACACACGCTATCGTAAGTTACGCCTGTGACGGCTCCTGTGATCGTCAAATGGTCTATGAGACAGAAGCCATTGGCGGCAGCTGTACACACAGTGCTGGCTCCAGGACCGGCACCTACGGCAGGAATGGTGCATGCCCCTCCACCCAGAGCTGCTTCGGCTGCCTGAAAACCTAAATTCGTGGAAATTGACACACACTTTATCTAACTGAAGACGACGCAGAAATGACCCCAATAACCCAATATCTAGACACGGGAAGGAAATGTGAAATGTACTCACCCACGGCGACACAGAACACACAAAGGAGGACCTGGATGGAGTGCATGGCGACTGGCTGAATAATAATTTAAGTATGAATTATCTTGAAATATTCCAAACCACAAACATTATGACTTGCATATTGATAATTCTTTAGTAATCCCAACCCAATCCCGAAAAAAAGAAATCACAAAAATAACAAATTTGAATTATTCAGTATTCTACTATATATATCAGAGTCTATACACATGAGTATTCACCTTGGAGTTCCTAGGGAGTTGGACTGACTATTGAATGAACATCGGGCTTTATATAGGCAAATCTTTATTTTCAAATTACAAGATATGAAATAACTATGTGTATGAACACGATATTTTCTTCCTCAAAAGACATGCAGGCACAACGTTCCTATTGCGCAAGCACTCCTCATGTTTACACGTGCCTGGGAGAAATACTTTCCGGTCTAGTTCTAACTTCAAATATTTATAGACTACAGGTACATGGTACAGTAGATATGCCCGCATACATCTGCAGAATGATAAGTATGCTTCATATAGATATTTAGACACTTTCAGATGCCGGGATAAGGCTTGATTCTTTTTTACCATATCACTATTTTATTTTTAGAAAATTATATGACCATGAGTTATAAACAGCAACCAACTGAAATTGAAAATATCTACTGTATAACTAACATTACATGAACCTTGTCCATGTCTTCAAAAGGAGGAAAAGTTCCATCCTTTGTTCCAATATTAAAAGAATGTAGACAATGACATGGAAACGATTCATGATTTTCTGCGATTCAAATGATAATAGTTTTGAAAGATATTGTCAACAATTAACAAGGCAGGAATTATCAACATTTGTGGCCTGGGTCTCCCCAACTACCTTTCCTGTTTTTGGTTTAATCGATTGATTGTTTTGTTTTGGTTTTTTTCGGGGGGGGGGGGGGGGGGGAGGAAATTAATATATACTGTAAACAGGGAATTATTCCCCCCGTTTAATTTTCAATCATTTCACCCTCGTTGTCAGCGGGTGAATTTAAGACTTGTTGATCTTCACTGTCTAATATTAAGTAACTTAAGTAACAACTGTGACTGGGCGAATTCACAACAGAGCGAAACTGTTTGCAAGTGTAGAAGGGCGGGAAAATACACGGGACGAAAATAACCCTGTATACAGTATCTTGATTAAAATATAGACATAAAAGCAGTCATCTAAAAACACCCTACCTATTTGATGAAAGTTTTATAAATAAAGGGTCCTAAAAGTTTAATGGAAAAGGCATCTAAAAAATCCCCTATCCCCCTCCGGATAAGACATTTTGCATCTTAGCGGTTTTAACAAGTACAATGGAGTTTTACTTTTTACCCTATCTGCCCTAGATCATTGGGGTGGGGTATTATACAATTGTTTATATTATAAGTATGACAAATGCACGCTAGTTAAATGTGTAAATAATACACACTGTTGTGAAACTGCTATTCATCAATTCATCAATTATTTCCTAGGTCATTTTTGCTCCACATTTTACATTGACACAAATCTTAATATGAAAGTAATAAATATTTTTATAAGAGCCTCTTCGCTTTTTTCGGTTTTTTTGTTGTTGTTTTTTTTGCATGAAATATTAAAATTTCGTTAGTTTAAGTATCTGTTGTATGGTTGTTCGATGCTTGCTTAATATTGTCCAATCCATGGTTAAAAAGCTCATTATTGCATTAATTCGCTATATTTTCTATTTTTAAACAAATTCACTGATTTTCTTTCAATGATATAGCAAGAGGAAACCAGAAAATTTAAAAAAAAATATATTTATACTCGGGCCGTAATTGACGCATGATCAAAAGAGAAATTCCAAGGGTGTTCGAAGCATGGTGAAATCACAGTAGATATCGATAACAAAATAGTTCTGTTGAATTTCTGCTAATTTTGAATGAACATATCCTATATGCTTCATCAAATACTATAGTATATCTTTCAAATAAAACATTTTAGCAAGTTTTGCTGTGTGATTTTGTCATTTAACAGGATAAATATGCATGAATACTTTACGGTTCTCTCTCTCTCTCTCTCTCTCTCTCTCTCTCTCTCTCTCTCTCTCACGCAAACTCTTTATTTTTATCTATCTAAAAAAATTTTTCTATCTATATATTTATGCATCTGTCTGCACATGTGCATAAGCTCGTTGTCAAGAACGTAAGTCTGGCCTTAACTTAGTCCGATACTAGTGTTTACGGCCAGGCGTACGCCTCTTAGTGAAACGCAATTTACGCCGGACTAAATTTTGGCGTACGCCCCGAGGCCTAACATAAGCTTCGTCGTATCTTACGCCTTTTAGTGAAACGGGCCCCAGAGTACTACAGATCAACTTCTGTTGTTTTCCACACGTGAGGACATGTGCACTTGTGTATCTACAGCGTGAACGATAACTTTGTATATAGTCTTGATATTCCTTATTAAGTTGTTTATCCCCCCCCCCCCACCCCAATATTACTTGTGTAAATGTATATCTTTGACGTGACTCGTTAGAAAATTTATGTATGTGTTATGTTCAATCTCTATTTAGTGGAAATAAAGTATGAATGAATGAACATGTACTACAATCAAATACAAATCATATTGTCTACAACCAATGATGTCCTTTTTAACCATTATTTAACTAATTGATCCAAGATTCCTCTTTAAAAATGGTCATCGTTCATGGCCCGGTACCAGGTGTATATATATATATATATATACATGTATATATATATATATATATATATATATATATATATATATATATATATATATATATATATATATATATATATATATATATATATATATATATATATATATATATATATATAGAGGATATCTATATTGTGTGATTATATTACCCGTGTGATAAACCTTTGCTATATCAAACCAAACGGGTGATGCTTTATCAAATACTTCCGGTCCGAACTATTTTTGACACAACCCCTCGCTTCAACGTTTTCGAAGATTTGCTAGTACTTTCAACATAACTATATCTACTACAAAAATTAATATAAAATTGATTTTGTCGAAGATTTAACTTACAAATATGAAGGAAAACACGTAACTGCGTAGCACAGGCGTCGGAACCGGGGGGCAATTGTGAGTGGGGCCGGGGGGGGGGGTCCTTTTTTTGCAAAGTTATTCATAACCGTAACCACAAGACCCTTTTTTCTTGTTTGTCAAGATTTTTTAAAAAAGTTTAGCCCACTTCCAACTTTCAGTTTGCGTTGTAAAGTTTATAAAACTGCAAATTACGTTAACTATCAAGGAGTTCATCCTGACGAACGATGGAAACAGAGCGCTCTGGTTGTGTTTATATACAAGAACTTACCGAGATAATGTTTCATAAGACTTTTATTCCACCACCAGTAAGCTTCCTTATTCACTATTTTCAATTTCGAATCATAAGGCTAGCCTAGTGTTTGTTTTATTAAACATCAACAACTGTTCCTCGTTCGAGTCAATTCAAACTAACGAGCATTGGCAACTTCGTGTATGTCAAGAAATTTGATTATTCGAGTCTTCTTATCGGAATTTCCATTTAATCAAGTGAATAAGCTCTATGAAAAATTATTTAGCGCAAAAAATTATTTTAAGGTTTATTTCAGTGAAACTTTACATTAAAACAGTTAGATTTATCTCAGGAATGACGTACTTAATTGTATTGCGCAAGGTCACAATAGCCGCATAATACACAACGATGCATCATCGTTTTTAATCTTTGGAAAAAAACCAAACAATTCGGGTCACATAAGGGACTGTCTCAAAAGCTTCATAATATAAATCAAATTGTATGAGATAAATAGAACATCTATAATTGTGTGATTTCATATTTGCATTATCCAACTCGTTGAAATGGTTATATTCGCTCGGCAAGCCTCGCGAGCGAATATATACACCATTTCCAGGCACGTAGCATCGTTTTTGAAAGGGGAGGCAGACCCATCCAAAAAAATCTTGACAATTAAGCAAAAAAACAAAAAAAACAAAAAAACGAAATTTTGGTAAAGTTTTCAGAAATCTTCAACATCCTTATCCGTGGGGTGGGGGTGGGGTGGGGGGGGGGGGTGGTTGAGACTAAACTATACTTCCAAAATAAAAATTCTTCCCTACCAAACTTTTTTCCCTCCAAATCATGAAATTCCTAATCGGGGGGGGGGGGGTAACTTCAATTTGACTCCTCATTTCCTTATTTTCATATCAATTTTTTACTTACTTCCAAAAAAGGCCCACCCTGCCCCCCCCCCCCCCCCCCCTGATGCTACGTGCCTGAATTTCAACTCGTTGGATAAAGCAAATATAAAATCACACAATATAGATATCCTATATTTATCAAATATATATATTGTGTTTTCCCTCGGACTGAAATGTCACACTTTCATTGGATTAAACATGGCACATGATTGCCTTATATATCTCTATGTATGTTCTTTGAGGATTTATATTTTTATAGGCAATATGGCCGTCATTGGCAGCCGCCTTACATACTCATCTCGATATATCGTATTTTTTAACACAGGTTCAGTAAGTCCTTAAAATATTTAGAGTAGTTGCCCTTTGGAATTATTTTTAAATTAGAGTAGTTGCCCTTTGAATATTGACACATTGTTATGTCTGGAGCAGAGCAAAATGGCAGCGTCGACATTTGCTCAAATCTCTGCAGAGGTTTAAAATTGAATAGCAACAAAACATTGTAAGTATTCTGCGTGGTATTGATAATTTTTAAGAGTTTAAACGAGTTTAACTGGACGAGATGTAAGGCATCTTGTACATGGCTTTGCGTAGATCACCGCTATTTGAGAATGAATATGTCGCTTGATAGTCCTCGGGAAAACAAAACACTTATTAGGTTAGTTACTGACTCACTACAAAAATATATTGGGTTGATCAATCTCATAGACGGCTCGGCTTCGCTTCGCCCCCTATGAGATTGATCAACCCAGTATATTTCCGTAGTGAGTAACTAACCTAATAAGTAATATATATATATATATATATATATATATATATATATATATATATATATATATATATATATATATATATATATATATATATATATATATATATATATATATATTTGAAAAATTGAGTAAGTCTTATTTTTCATATCATTTATGTTTATTAAGATGAAGGCTACATGAAAATGAAAATGACGAGTTAGTGTATGCTTTCCCGTTTATTTGCCGACTCCGAATCCAGCTTGTTGCAAATAGAGAGCTTCCTGGGCGGTTTGTGCCCTTGTTTCAGCTCCATATCCTCCTTGTCCATTCTGGGACAGCAGATAGGCGCCCAGACCCCCGAGTACCAGGGCAGTGATGGCGTTGTTGTTGGATGTGGTGGTGGTGGTAGTAGTGGTGGGGTCAGCGGCTGAAAAAAGAAAGGGTAATTATAAAAAAATCTGCTTCCTTCTCTCTCTCTCTCTCTCTCTCTCTCTCTCTCTCTCTCTCTCTCTCTCTCTTTTCAATATTTTTTTCATTAAAAGTTTTACAAAATCAGTACTTACTTCCGCATACAGTTCCACTGAATCCATCATAGCAGACACACACGCCATCGAATGTTACGCCTGTGACGGCTCCTGTGATCGTCAAATGGTCTATGAGACAGAAGCCATTGTTGATAGAAGTACACGCAGTACTGGCTCCTGGACTTCCTGCTGCTGGAATGGTGCAGACTCCTCCTCCCAGTGCTGCTTGGGCTGCCTGAAAACCTAAATTCGTGGAAATTGACACACACTTTATCTTACTGAAGATACCAATGACTCAACGATGTAGAAATGATCCAATAACCAAATATCTAGACACGGCAAGGAAATGTGAAATGTACTCACCCACGGCGACACAGATCACACAAAGGAGGACCTGGATGGAGTGCATGGCGACTGGCTGAAGAATAATTTTAATATGAATTATCTTGAAATATTCCAAACCACAAACATTATGACTTGCATATTAATTTGATAATTCTTTAGTAATTCCAACCCAATCCCGAAAAAAAGAAATCACAAAAATAACAAATTTGAATTATTCAGTATTCTACTATATATATCAGAGTCTATACACATGAGTATTCACCTTGGAGTTCCTAGGGAGTTGGACTGACTATTGAATGAACATCGGGCTTTATATAGGCAAATCTTTATTTTCAAATTACAAGATATGAAATAACTATGTGTATGAACACGATATTTTCTTCCTCAAAAGACATGCAGGCACAACGTTCCTATTGCGCAAGCACTCCTCATGTTTACACGTGCCTGGGAGAAATACTTTCCGGTCTAGTTCTAATAGACTACAGGAACATGGTACAGTAGATATGCCCGCATACATCTGCAGAATGATAAGTTTGCTTCATATAGATATTTAGACACTTTCAGATGCCGGGATAAGGCTTGATTCTTTTTTACCATATCACTATTTTATTTTTAGAAAATTATATGACCATGAGTTATATTATCAAAACCGATTTGGTTTGACTTTTCCTATAGCGTCACGATCATTTCTGTCAGCTACGTCATGCATAAATTATACACGCCGCCGGTGTGAAAACTATATGATTGGTTAAATTCTGTGCTAAATCATCTTCGCTAGCCAAGGGTTTTCGGTCCACTTTGCTTCCCATAAACCCTTGGCGGATTTCATTACAAAAACTCGGTGACAAGCTCCGTTTTATGATTGGCTGCAGCTGCGAGTAGCTGATCCAATCGCAATGCTTGTAAATATAAACTTTAAAAGAAAACACATGTGTGATCTTAGGTAAAACATTCGGTGCTTTTAACAAGTTGAGACACGAGTTCTCGAGTACAGTGCCTCCCCAACGATGGTCTAACCAGATGGCTTTAAAAACCTATATATTTTACTTGGATTGACAATAGTTCTACAAACTTATCAAGGCTCGCGTGATAGCATGGGAGGTAAACATGGCGAATGCAGAAGTTGCCTATCCCGTTAGTACATACGTTCCTGCTTATGGTTATTGCTTTTAAAGGTTCAGTGAGCTCTGTTTTATTTAATTTCTTTGGTCCGCAATATTCACGACAACGATACCTGATTTTATGGCATGAAAGCTTTCATATAAATCGACGACTCTTTCACTCACGGTACAGGTCCTTACAAAACACTATGAATAAAACATTCCGTGCTTTCCTTAGTTTATAATTTAATTCGTATTTAATAGCATCGTTAATTATGTTCCGATATTCGGTAGTCATCGGCGTTCAACTTTTTCAGCTACGTCATACATAAACAATACCCGCACCTTAACTACAGTTTTTTTATTGGTGGATTCAGCTTACCGCTGATTGGCTGCTGGTTAACTAAGACTAATTAAATTATGCACGGACAGAACAACAACATATCAGAGAATGAAAAATTCACATGGGTACTCGTGACTGTCGAAATTGGGCTATTTTTCGAAAGTGTACACTTGTGATAAAACAATACATACGGTACATAACATATATAGCTGTAGCTCTGTGTATAAATTTTGGGTTAGAAAATATAAAGCTACAGTGCATACAATACTTACATGTACAAAGAACTTTACGGCAATTTGCCGCGTATAAAAATAACACTTTTTTTTTAAAATATTTACATCATACCATACCACATTTTGTGCAAATAATCCATTTAAATAATTCTTCATTTAGTTTACTACTGTTAATAATTGTAGCTTTACCCGCCCCAAAATTTCTCCTATTAAACAACCTTTAACCGTACTCGGAAAGCGGATCAAGAACTTGTATTTTTTATGTATGTAAACAAACCAGTGTTCATGTATGGAGCGGGTGATCGGGGGTTCAGAGACAGGTAAAATAAAGAAATCTGCAGTAAATGGTTTGTGGATATTTTAGTATATATATTTACACCGAAAGTGATAGGGCAACAGAAGAGAAACGAATCGGACACTTGCCTAATGAAGACGCACATGTACAAACCTCCTTGCACTCTCCACTTCCGTCTCGTTCTTTCACACCATCGTTCAATACTTTTATTGACTGTCGATTGCCGATCAAAAGGTGTAGAAATCGAGAAATTCATACCTATCACTTTGACTGGCAAGTTAGTAGGTAATACATGTGCATTATACATTTACGGTATTTACATGAAATGAACGCTTAGCACATGCAACTTTTAGATATTATATTTTTTATAACGCCGTACTCTGGACCGTAGCTTGAGGCTATGGTTTAACGCCCGTTTACACAGAGAGAGAGAGAGAGAGAGAGAGAGAGAGAGTTTAGCACAGAATTTAAACATACGGGATAGTCGATTTTGAATGAATAATATTGGGGGGAAATAAACTGTTCTGAGAAATCCTTCAGCTCTGGCATTGCATAAGCGTATACTGATAACTCGGCCTAAAAATAGGAGTTAACCAATCATATATTTCATACTATGGTGTCCGGATAGGGCCATTTGCGTTAGCGCGACATCGCGTTCAGATAAACGAGACATCGCGCTAACACACAACACGCCGTCGCGCTAACGCAACTTTGCACAACACGCCGTCGCGCTAACACACAACACGCCGTCGCGCTAACACAACTTTGCATAACACGCCGTCGCGCTAACACACAACACGCCGTCGCGCTAACACAACTTTGCACAACACGCCGTCGCGCTAACACAACTTCGCACAACACGCCGTCGCGCTAACACAACTTTGCACAACACGCCGTCGCGCTAACGCAACTTTGCAAGTTTCACAGTCTAGTAGGAAGTCGTGTCCGGAAATATAAGACTGCGCATGCTTAACCATATAATGGATGAAATTCTGGATGAGATTGGTCTTGGGAATCTTAAAGGGCTATTCGAGGACCACAAGGTAATAAAGCCGGTTAAATGTATAATTGTTATAGGCAAAATGTGTGCAAATTTTACTGACAATTTTTAAGTCTGTCCAGTCATTGAACTATTTGTATTTGATGAGGGAGCGTGGTCCGCTCATAAGGGGGATGCTTACATGTGTAAGAAAGCTAAAACTTTATATAGGCCTAACGTTAATTGAAATTTTATATCGCTTTCCGATCAAATCTCTAACATAATGAAACATAATTTATAAGCCTTCGCTGGGGCCAAAAGTTTGCCCCATTCCCATTTGCTTAAATTATACTGCTCAGACAGCCTCACTGACAGTACAGTTCCTGTTAACTTTTATGAGTGAAAAATGATTATGTGTCAATGAAGATATCTTAGATATTTTCCCTTTTATCGATTTCAACTGTATTTCTTTAACAGGTGTGTGTATTTTTATCAAAAATCATCAAAAAGTGATGGAAGCAATAACATTGGACAGACTTTAGTGCTCAGACAGCCTCTGTTTAGTAACAATAACGACTAGGCCTAACCGTACGTTAGGCATCCCCCCCCCCCTCCATTTCACGGTATAATTTTCTTGGAAAAATAAAAAAATATGAAATAGTATATTATCCATACTTTATTTGTTTAAAATCACTCTAAAAACAACTGTAAATAGTAAATAAGCCAACTTTCAATCCGAATTTCCCCTGTCATATGCGAATACATGTCATCAATCATTAAACAGGGTAGACTTTAGTTAAACATTAACTGGCAAGATTGGTATATAGCTCACATCATTTCCATATGTTACAGTCAAAACACATTGAGATTGCGTGGCAATGAAATGGGCAGCTGAACAGTACAATATGAAACGGATGTGTGAGAAATTTTTTTTTTACATATATTGGATTAACTAATTGAAATTCATTTTGGTTCCGGTTGTTATAAGTTGATTGTTATTCTCATAGACATAGCTGCAAATCAGTATAGCTAATGCAGACAGAATTGTTTTATCGGGAAGATAAATAATTAGATTTCAGATTTAATACTTTACTTTGCAACGTAATATAATAAATAAGAATAAATATACCCATTTGTGTAAATGAAATTATATATAGTTATGGATTTAATTTCACTCAACTTTATAGGTTTTTTCGACAGCATATCAATATAAATATTATAGTTCTGTATATAGATAATATGTACAATCAAATCTTTACAGAGCAACTTACAAGAAAATTAATTTGATATCATTAGATAAATGACCAAAGTTTTGATAAAATTTATTGAAATTGGTAGATTGTATGGCAATCTCAAGAGCATATGGCTCAGTCACCAGGTCATGGGCATTAGTCCAGTAATCGAAAGGTTGCTGGTTCAAACCCCACTGTGGTCACTTGATGTTGTGCACTTAGACAAGGCACTTTATCTACATTGTCTCGTCCACCCAGCTGAAATTAGGTATTGAATTACTCTGGGGGTAATTTACATGTACCTGCGATGGACTGGTGTCCCATGCAGGGGGGAGTCAATTACTCTCATCCGCTTAGCACCACGGGATAATCACTGCATGGCCCTATGTGCCTTCATGGCAAGGAAAAAGATTTAACTCAACATTGCAACCTAAAATCGGATGATTTTGAACTTTATAGGCCTATATTGCAATAACTGTAATTTTTGCATATATTCTATTTAACTTAACTGATATATATGTCATTGATATATTTCTCAATCACATTAATTAAAATTTTACTAAATAATAATCAATTCAAAAAGCTGATCGAAGTGGGTTGAAAGTTAACTTCCTTAGAATCCTATCTGTAATTTCAATCCAATTAAATGTCCCTTAAGGCATATTAACTGTTTTTACTGTAAAAGATATAGAAATGACCTAGGCTGTATATTTCCAATCTTTCTTCTTCAATCATTCATGACCTTGTAATTGATCTTCAAGTTAAAAGGTATAATCAAAAGAATTTATAGAAAAATCTTTGTAATGCATATAAGTTTATGCTTTAGTTTCATTTGATCATTAATAATTATGGTAATTTAAAACATGTGTACAGAATTTTTTATGATTCGGGTTCGGAGTGCACTAGGAGACATTTGCTTTAATTAATGTAATGCTCTTAGAATGCTTTTTATAGGAATTGCAGTAATATACAACAAAGTGATCAAATTTTAAGGTGACACAGTTATCAAAAGTAATTATTTAAAAAGGTGATCATGTGATTCAGATCTGTTCCTATATTAATAATGATAAACATTTTACATTTCTCTTGAAATTGTCAATTGCAAGTAAATGTTCATACACTGTTAGTATTATATTGAGTTGATAAGTCATAATTTAACATAAATATATCTTTTTTGAAGTAAATGACACAAGAAGACTAGAAAGTGAATAAAATATTGTACATTTAAATATTCTGGATACTTGTGGATGTTATTAAACTTTTTGACAAATTTTATAAAATGCAGACAATTTGATATTAATTAATGTATGTCAGTGTAAATAACTCTTTTTTCAAAGATGAAGTAAAGTAACGTGGAGGATGCTCTTATTTTTATGTGTCTGTTCAGACAAAAATTAATGTGGATATTTCATGAAATTGTTTTGGATTTTCAGGTTGGGCCTAAGGAAGTAGTAAACCTGACTGATGCCGAGTTTGAAAAGCTGGGAGTTGTAAATTTTGGGGATAGGGCGCGCCTTAGAAACCGTTGCCGAACAGTTATGAAATGTACGTATATATATAGATGTTAGATATTATACTCAAGCATTTAAAACTTAAATCTTTATTTTTGCAGAACTATAACTCACTCTTGTATAATGAGAAGATGTGATATATAAATATATATGTGTGTGTGTATGTGTGACTACGTGTGAGTGTGTGGGAATTAATATAATTAGAAATGAACCTTGTACTTTATTCTTGTTATTTGCTTAGATCAATGCTGTATTAAGTTATTGTAACTATTTTGAATTGTTATTGTAGTGCCAGACTCTCCTACACTAATTAAATTACGAGAATTGAGTTCTCGTAGAACTTTCCAAAAGAGACAATCGGCAAGATCAAGGGTTTCAACCAGCAGACGGGTACATGTAGGCTGGATGAATAAAAAACGAAAAAATTCAGTATATTCAAGGGTTACTGGAGGAAAGGAAGTAATTGACATAGAGAAAAACACAACGTTACCAGAAATGCTCGAAAAATTTTTGGAGCTGTATTTTCCTGATGGGGAAAATAAGAATCAAGGGCCTTTAACAGATTACATGTATTACATTGGAAATTATGCTGGTGCAAAGATAAAAGACGTTTTGAGTAATGGAGACCCCTTCACCTTAGAAGGCTATTACAGTGAAATCCGAACATACCCAATAAGATTGTACCTATATACTTCATGTAAATCAATAGGGGATGAAGATCCTATCATCAGTGAAAAATCAACAGTAAGTGAATTTAGAGACGCATTTAGTTATTTATGATTTTTAAATATAAAATGATGAAAGTGGGCGAACATGTCCTTATGAAATTAACTTTTTGATAGGTCAAATCTAGCTGCAGGTCTGTTTTTTCGTGCGCCGTAAATTGCAGTTTTTTACTATGGGAGGCACCATAGCTCCTAGGTCGTCAATCCAAATCTTTTTTAGACCAGGAGCTACATACCTGCAGCTAAGGTCAAATCCCAATGACAAGTTTTTCAATTTTTTCTACCATTTAAGTTATTTCTTATTCAGGGAGAACCTCAGAAGAAAATCAAATTCAGTAAAGAAAATGATGAAAAAGTTCAGGTAGCATATAATTTGTTCAGCTATTTAATTTTAATGCAACATGTGCAAATTGACTCTCTAGCCATGCAAATGTGTTGTGCAGTTTGTTTGACCTGCGCTGAAAGCTCAAGTGAGCTTTTCTGATCAAAATTTGTCAATTGTCTGTCGTTGGTGTTGGCATTGTTGTTGTAAACTTTTCACATTTTCATCTTCTTCTCCAGAACCACCAGGCAAATTTCAACCAAACTAGGCACAAAACATCACTGGGTGAAGGGGATTCATTGAAATGAAGGGCCACATCCTCTTTAAAGGGGAGATAATTTAAAATGATTGAAAATTTGTTGGCATTTTTCAAAAATCTTCTTCTCAAAAACTATTAGGCCAGAAAAGCTGTAACTTGTATGGAAGCATCCTCAGGTAGTGTAGATTCAAGTTTGTTCAAATCATGGTCACCAAAGGTAGGGTGGGGTCACAAGGGGGGAGGGCTTAATTTTTAAATAGGAATATATAGAGAAAATCTTTAAAAATCTTCATTAAAAAAAAACCTATAAGGCCAGAAAAGCTCAAATTTGTGTGGAGGCATCCTCAAATAGTGTAGATTCAAGTTTGTTTAAATCATGGTCCGCAGGGGTAGGACGAGGCCATAATGGTACGGTGGGATAAATTTTTACATAGGAATTTATGGAGAAAATCTTTAAAAAAAATATTCTGGGAAAGTTTTCAGTCCAAAAAGCAGTAACTTGTTTGTAAGCACAGGTTGTGCAGATTAAAGTTTGACCAAACCATGATTCCCTAGAGAAAAGTTGGACCACAAGTGGAGGGGGGATTATATAGGAATAGAGAAAAATCTTCTTACATGTACAACTACAAAAGGGGCTTGGTATTTACCACATAAATATGTGGATAAAAATTGGCAGATTTTAAAAAAAAATTGAGCAAGATCTACTCTACTTAGTTGTTAAGATATTTTGATTTTGATACTGTAATGCTAATTTGATCAGAGTTAAGGCTATATTGTTGCTCAGGTGAGCGATGTGGCCCCTGGGCCTCTTGTTTTTACCTTTATTCCTTAAGAATGGATTCTTGTCATATATTTCTTGCGTTCACCATTTTTTGTTGCCAGATTTTTGATTTTTTAAATGCAGGTCATAAATTAAGGTTCCTTCACACAACTTGATAAATGTTATCAAAACAAATATACCGGTTTGTAAAATGGAAAGATATAATATTCCTTTATGCATACAACTTGAAAATAAAAGAAAAAAATCATTTATTTTTTTTTTGTTGTGAAAAATGTGAAATTGAAAAACTTAGTGCAAGTCAACTAAAAAAAAGCTAAAATATTTATTAAAAAGCTCCTGCTGGACTTGAACCCAGTACCTGCAGATTGGCACTGCAGTCAGATGACTTACATACTGAGCTACAAAGTAAGACACTCAAATTGATCAATATTTTAGCCAGAACAATACTTTGAATTTGCTATGTTGTGATGTACTTGCAAAAAAGTACTGGTCACAGGGTGTGGAGGAACCTTAAGACAATGTATAATATTTTGGCATAAAAAAGTTTGGTGTAATCAGCCTTGATTTTCTACCAATGTCATTTGAAAGTCACTCCTATAAATATAAGTACTTTTACATCTAGAAAAGTGTTTAATTTTATGCATATGCATAAATTCCTAGGTCTGAACAAAAATTCACCACAAGACTTAATTGATCTTAATTATTTAATTTAAATATGGAATGAAAAGTTATAAATTAACTAATATTAATATAGGATGCAAGTGATGATGACTTTGAACCACTGCCAAAACTTGTTCTGAAAAAGTCCAAGAAAAGGAAACCATCTGGTGACGTTCGAGACAAAAAGGTGTGTTTTACTGAAGAACATTATCATTGACAAAACCGGTATATACTTCTAAAGAGTTGGATGGACATCACCATTTTAAAACCATATATTCAGAATTCTAACCTCCAGGAAAAGAAACACTTTTTATGTATAATACAAAAATACAGGAAAATATTCAAATTTAAAGCTTATAATAATTCTTTACTAAATTTTAATAGCAAGTTAATTTAATAGAAAAATCACAATCAAAATGTTTAAATTGATCAAATTGTTTGAATTATTTGACCATCCAACCTCCTTAGATGTAAATGCCGGTAATTTTGTTTAAATAACTCTTGTAGCTCAACTTAATTAATTTTGGGGAGCTTAAGGTTGTCCGCTCCTCAGCCCTAATTAAAGTATGTTGATCATCTTTAATAAAACTGTTATTTATCCTTCATATGTTATGTATGATAAAATAGAAAGAAATGTATTTGTTGTATCCAGACATTTTACAAACTTAATATAACAAATTTTCTAGGTTGGATATACCATTAAAAATACAAAAGGTTCATTGGCAGAGAATAAAGGTTAAAAGTTTACATGATGCATAGAAGGCTTGATTTACCCATGCACAATCTTTATATTGTGGATATTTAGTGAGTCATGTCCTCTGCGATACCACTGAGCCATGGCTTTGTTGACTGTGTAGGTATATAAAACATGCAAGTTTTTCCATATAAAAACAAAATTTATTGTATGAACAAACAATTTCCAGATATTTTAGAGTTATCGAACATAGCTGAGGGGCGGATAACGTGATGATGCGAAGTACACTGGGCATTTGGTATCAGCACAGTTTAATTTTTTGGAGCTAGACTATTTCCATACCTTAGTACGCCATACATAGATCAGAGCTAGATTATAGACGCTGATGCATCTTAAGTTTCATAGAATAAGTCAATCATGATTTAGATAATGAGCCATTTTTATCCAATATTTTCTTAATAAATAACCAGGTTAACCATTTTGGATTAGATTAAACTTATGGATCAAGCTAGAGTACAATATGCAAACCTAAAGCACTTGGGGTAAAACTTAAATTTTATAAAGATATGTCCTGAACATATGCTTACATAGCACTTAACGCTGATTGGTCCGATTTTTTGGTTATCACAGTATCAAATAATTTTCCATACAAAGCAATTATCTTAGAAAGTTATAGACTTTCTCCTATTTAAACCAGCAGAATCGGTCTCCTTTAAAAGTTAAAAATATTCAAAGTACAGTGTAAATGAAATAAATTCTGTTTGGGAAAACGAATAAACAAACCAAAATGCATCATGGGAATGTTTAGAAAAGGGAACTGTTTGGTTACGTCATCCGAATGATTGGGTAATTATTCAACCCGCATGGTATGCAAACTTGTAAACAAAGCAAACTTCAGAAACTTGTAAACAAAGCAAACTTCAGAAATATTAGCAAACAAAATAAACAGGTTAAAAATAATTTTAATTTGCCGGAACATTACAACCTTTACTTATAGCGATGTCAAAGTTGTAATACAACCATACCCGTACGTCTCGACGTCAGGGGCGAATTGAAACATGAGGCGAAATAATGTGATACCCTTTTATGTTAACAAATTTTGTACATATTTTCTTTTTTATTGAAATTTGGCCAGGAAAACTACTGTAATGCCTATTATTGTACACATACTTAGCATAAACATCGTTTAAAAGCTTGCACAAAATTTGACATAAATCGGAGCAAGCAGCTTTAAGATTTATATACCTATGCAACTTGTATGTATGTGGTGAAAATTAGTTATTTTATTAGAAATATTTTGAAATGTCATGCAAATAATGCAAAATAAATGTGTTAAAAAGAAGCATCACTAATCAGAGTCATTTAGTCAATCATTCCTCATCACATATATAATTACATGCTTTTATACATGAATGCACCTCCCACAATTAATATCTGAGCATTTGTTACATTTGAATCATCTCACATGTATTATATTTTATTAGGTCGTCACTAAAATTTTATTTTGTGTATTAACTTACAGGTTGAAAAATTGGATCAGCCCCAATGTTCTCATGAGGCAGATTTAAGAACCCCAACGGTAAGAAATATTTATTAAAAGAATATTTTACAGACACAATTAACATACGGTAAATACTTTCAGCTACTAGCTGGCATTTAAGTTGATAAAGAACATTTTCTGAAAGAACTGGGTACGCTAAGTATAACATATCGGCCCTGTTGAAATGTGAAAAATCAAACACATGCCATTGATATCTTTAATATGTTCGCCGGAATAATTCATTTAGGACATCTAATGTATGAAAATAACTTTTGTTTGCTAAAATTCACGTGCGTTTGGTAATTGTAAAATCCGAAACCGGACCTTGTTTACGGATTTTGTAACATATATGGGTTTTTGTAATGTTTGATTTGATATTTCTATAAGGCTGCATCTGAGTACATGTACCAAAATTTCAGAATAGGACAATTTTAGACTGCTTATTAACATAAAAACGGAAAAAATTATGTACAAGATTGTGGCCACTTTTGTTTTTTGTTATTTTCTATTTTCAAGATGAACAAAAATAGATGTTTTCATTGATCAGCTAAAACGTAAGATGAGTTTCTTTAATATGACCACGCCTAAATAAATACTTAAAAGTAAAAATCGACTTAAGTTGACAAATGATTTAAATTTAAGAAAAATAAAACTGTTCCATGAAGAAATTGGAGTATTTTTATTAGTTTATTAGTCCTTAGAAACAATGTATTTAAATTACTCACAATTACATACCGTGTATTGCAGATAAAATGGTCAACATTGTTTTGTAGTAAAAACAAATATACAATTATATTGATGTCATGATGGATACAAGAAGAAATATTATTTAAAAAACCTCAACATTTCTTATAATTTAATTGCTATTTAATGAACATGAAGTTATCTGTGTGCCCTTGTACTCTACATAAATGACGTAACAAGTGTAAACAAATGACGTCATAAAGTAGCTGAGAGAGAGAGTTTGTACAGACACATTTAAAATTTCAAAACCGCTTTATTATCAAATCAGAAGTCAGATTCAAGACACGATATTTGTGTAGTCATCTTTATATTTGGTACAACGTTATCAGATATTTATACTAGTAAATCAGACATTGAATGTTTGCAATCCTGTTGAAGTAATTAAATCAACTAAAAAAACTATTTTCACAAGAAAAAATAATAGTGATCATATTGCTATGTGCATTGTGGGCAAGTTTATATAAGATTATAGGAGTTGACACTGTTACTGATTTCTATATAATCACCGATAAATCTGGAGCGGGAAAAAATACCCTTTCAATTTTTCAAAAATCCGTCAAACTATAGATAATGTAATCGTGCAGTTTTTAATTTTTACCTCAACTAAAAAGCTCTTACAGTAACTTTGAAAGCAAGATGTTCATATGCATCAAACATTTAAATTGATTTGTTTATTATCATGCTTTTAGATAAAAAAAAAAATCAACTACCCGGTACATTGATTTTAAATACAGTTTGCCCATCGTCTCTGTACGTTAATCTTGTACATTGAGCGTTGACAGGGGTGCAACCGAAACTTGCGTAACACGACCTCTGGTGAGAGAATGCAAACTATTATGATGATAATGTATAAAATTATATAACATGAAACAAAATTAATTTCTTACTGCAAAAGGCAAAGAAGTAATGGATAAAATATGTCTTTTTTACATTATACCAGCACATCCTTTCAGTAATTATTATTTGAAGAACGTTTTCAATACATTTCATGATGTCATGACATTATTGGTTAACTGAATAGCTATAAACAATGATATGTTTAGATAACTTTTATATGAAAACCGTAGAAGATATTTTCAAAAATCAAACTGTTTTGAAACTGGTCAATTCCCCAAATATTTCACTTAAAATTTCATTAACTTTGAAAACAGGGCCGATTTTGCTGTTTATCGTACCCAGTTCTTAGAAATTATATTGTAGCTTATTAATTCTTCATTGTTGATTTTAATTTTGCATCTACTATATCCATATTAATATATTGATCTTTCCAGTTTGATATGTCACCGTTTGCTCATTATTATTATTAAATTATGAGTTTATTACATTATTTGATATGTGTTCAATTTTTACAGACAGAAGAACTGGATTGCAAAAGTTTACCAGAAATACATGTACCATCTGATTCAGGAACCCCAACAGTAATTAATTTATAAATGAAATAATAATTTCAAGATACTATAGCTGAATTGCTACATTTATATATATGCACTAAACCAATCATTAATTAATAATGTTTTTAATAATGAGTATTACATTGGTTTTTGTTTTTTTTAGGTCATTTTCAAAAGAGATGCCACTGATAATGTTTTACCCCAGAGTAATACGTAAGTAGACCTGTCATACCGGTAAATACTAACTTAATATTGTCATTTTCAGGTTCCATCTCAGCATAGACCTGAAAAATGTAGCATTTTCAAAATATCAGGTGGTTTTTTTTTAATTCTTTTTATATATACATAACCATAATCCTGTGGGTTTTTTTTTGTTGCTTGTCAAGATTGCTGATAAGTTTAGCACCCCCCCCCCACTTTCAATTTGCTTCCAACACCACTGAATATTAATAATTGGCTGCCTAAGTAATGGTTCTACCTATGTACATGTAGCAATACTCTTAGAATACTTGTTTATCATAAGGGGCTTTAACATATTCCATACCATTTCAACATGAGATAACCCTTTAACTAATAAATATCATAAAAATTTATTTTATGATCTTTAGCAGTGCACACAAGCCTTTAAATACAGCAATTCTCAATTTTACAAAAATATTGACGGTGAGGTACATGTACTTTATTTGGATACATGTTAATTAATATTCACACATGACAGGTATTTGTGACATTGAAAAACTGGTCTATTTTTTTGTATTCTATTTCAGGAATGTAACAGCTGAAGAAATTCTTAGACAACTCAGAGAGAATATAAAAACTGATGGGAAAAAAAATGTGATTAACGTAGATAGAAACAATGTATTGGGCACAAAAGAATCATTTAAAAGAGAAAAATTCATGGCTGAACATCCATTATTTGTACGATTCTCAGGGGAAAAGGGAATTGATGATGGGGGTCCATCAAGGGAATTTATGAGAATTATAATACAAGCAGTGTCAGAGTCTTCTATTTTCGAAGGCGAGTCCAGAAGAAAGATGCTTTTGCAAAACCTGCTAGGTAATTTAATTTTGATATTTCATTTTTAGCTCACCTGCACTGAAAGCTCTAGTGAGCTTTTGATTATAGTCATATTTTATCTGTTGTTTGTCTGTATAAATTTTTAAAATTTTTTTACTTCCTTTCAAAAACCATGACCAATTTCAACCAAACCTAACACAAAGCATCCTTGTGAAGGGGGTTCAATTTTTTAAAATAAGGACCATGTCCTCTTATATGGGGAGATAATTAGTAAATGATATTTTCTTTGAAATTTTATAAAATCTTCTGAAGACCATTTGGCCAGGAATGTTGAAACTTATCATTACTTATGTGTAATCATCTTCAGGGAGTGTAGATTCAAGTTTGATTTCAACAGTTTAGAATCTACACTACATAAGAATGCTTCCACATAAGTTCTAACTTTCTTGGCCAAATACCAGGTATGGTTTTTAATTAGAAGATTTTTAAAGATTTTCCCAAAGATTTCAAGAGTACAGGTAGTTGGAAATTGTTGCTCAGGTGAGCATGGCCTCTTGGCCTCTTGTTAAAAATGACTTGCTGAGGCAACTGAGTGTTTTGTTTCAATTGTAACCATATTACTTGTGCTGCTCAGGTGATCAATGCGGCCACTGGACTTCTTATTTCTTTCATTTTTCTTATTTAAGCTGAAGAGAATGGTGATTATGAAACATATGGGAAAATAATAGCCTATTGCTTGGTTCATGGTGGACCAGCACCCACCTTTATGTCAGAGTTTTTGTTTGGGCTTTTAGCCTATGGTCCTGATTCAGCAGACCCTACCATTGATGACATTGTTGATGATGAATATAAACAACAAGTTCAGAAGGTATTTTTAATAGATGAAAGCCAAATGATTACATGTATAATATTATTATATTTTATGCCCCATTTGATAAAAAGGTGTATAATATTTTGCACCTGTTGGTCTTTTGGTCAGTATATATATGCAGGTTGATTGGTTAATTTATCAATTAATATCCTGTCTTAAAAACCATTTGCTGGACAGCCATCAATCTTGGTACTAAGGTACATGTATCCCCAGAGGAGTAGGAGATTCCTACTTAATTTGAGGTCACAATGTCAATGTTCATACTATATTCTGGACATTATAAGGAATTTTAAGATATTGTCTGCTAATTTTCTGTAGAAAAAAACCCCTTATAGCATGTCTGTTCAATAGCTTGTGAAAATATTGACCCTTTTAACTTCAATATTACTAATTAGGAGTAGGGGGAGTATATATGTTTCTTACAGATTTTTTCTTTGTTTCAGATTGAAATATCTACAGATATTTCGTCTTTTTTTGATGCTGTGGATCCAATGAGACCCCTTTTGGATTATATTGGTGCTCTTCCATTGGCAGTACCAAAAAAGAAAAATGAGCTTGTGCATGCTTTATGTAGACACATTGCTGTCACAAGGATTGAGAAGTCACTTAAACAGTGAGTTGACATATTGTTGAATAGCTTTGTAACTCACCTGTGCAAGGTGAAAATCAGGAAATATCAAAAATAGAATACTCAAGTTATTGAATCTCATAAAAGCAGTGCTTTAAGGTCAGACGACACGTTCCTCAATTTTATATTTTTTCCAGGAATATGTAATTGATTTACTACTACTTTGACAACTTTTCTTACAAAAAGTATACCTTACCTGAATAAGGCATTTCTGCAAGATGCTAGAGTATGCAATTTCCTATACAATCTTCTTGAAAATACACTTGAATTGCTGATACAAAAATATTTGGCATATAGGGAAAATTCACTATGTTGGAGCTCCACCTCGGCCGGGGCTTGAACTAAAGACCTATGGAATCTACTCTCCTAGCAGTGAGTGGCCACCGCTCTAACCACTCGGCCATCTTAGGCATGTACATATCAAAAAATAAAATTTTAATCATTATAAAAATGATTATAAATAATAATAATAATTTCGTTGGAATTCTTTATTAAGAGGAGAATATACAAAAAGATGCTCGAGGAACGTGTCTGACCTTAACAAGAATCATTGATACATGTAGTTGTAAATGACAAATTGAATAGTTTTGAATGGAGTGGGAATGTGAATTTTATTAGATTTGTGAAGTAAATTTTATATAGGAAAATGAGGTTTTAGTTGTTTACATTATTAGGATAAATAATGAGATTGTGTTAAATAGATTGGAAAAAACATACCAATTTACCTTTCTGGTACTGCCGATGTGATAACTCAAGTAAATGATTACTTGTAGACAACTCTTAATTAAGAGCATATGTTAGTGCTACTACACTCCATTCTTATTTTAACCAATTAAAAATTTAACTTTATTATGTGTGCAAAGTGTAATTGTAGGTCTCCAAAAAAGTCCCACTGCATACTATAGATTAAAAAGATATTTAAAATATATGACTGTATACTAGTAGTTTTTGCATAATTTTTTCTCACCAATAATCAATGTAAAATTAATGGTCTAGATAAACCAAGGATTAGTTGTATCGTATCTTTCGTCAATTACAGAAAATTTATCAGAAATGAAACATAAACTTATAATGTCCACAAAAACTTGTTTTACAGGTTCACTAAAGGTCTAAAATGCCTTGGTGTACTTGACAGGATCAGAAATTATCCTGATGCCATGAGAGGGCTCTTTGTCCATAAAAGTGATCTTGTTGTTGATGCGGTGGAAATGGACAACATGTTTGTTGTTGAATTTTCTGAGGAAGGCAGTAACAAATATATTAATGAATTAAGAATACAGACTTACTGGAGAGATTATTTACTTGAAATAGAAGGTATCTGGTATCTATTATCTTACAATTCAGACTTTTTGTGCGAGATTGTATGCATAAATGTGAATTATTAATTAATAATTAAGGGTCCTCGATCAACACCTTTGTGAAAATATTTTCAAATTGTCATGAACTTATTTAATCTTTTAAGATATGCATATACATGTATGTATGAAATTGAAAAATTACTGAAAATAATGCAACATATAAACAGTCTGTATTAAATTACAAACATGACTTTCAAAAGCATTTATCAGTTCATACATGTATAAACAAACTCTAAATCTGTGAGTCAGTAGTCTCAATGCCAAATCAACAGAGCTTTGAAATTAGACATGACGTAAATTATATCAGTAAATATAAATCTCACATTGCTTATATGTACCATTATAGGTATGAAAATTTAAAAAAAAAAGAAAAAAAGTTATGATTTCTGTCTGTGTAGCTGCATGTATTTTTTTTATTTTGTAGATACACCTGACAAATTCAAATCCATCTTGGTATTTGTAACTGGTTTGGATTCGGTCCCCCCTTTAGGGTTTTCTCCACCACTGAAATTGAAGTTTCGTCATCCAGAAGCAGATGAAAACTTCAGTGTTTTTGCTACCCCTTACGCAAACACATGCTTCAACACTTTGAGCATTCCTGTCACCGAAACATACAATGCATTCAAAGAAGTCATGGACAATGCACTAGATTTGGGATGTTTATTTACAGATCATTAAGAGATGTTGGGTGATATATATTCCCATGTATAATTCACAGATTAGAGTTAAGATACTAACAATATAAGAGCACGCTAGTGCATGCATGCATGCAAGTATAATTAAGGTCTTCCGTTTCCAACGGAAGACCTTTCTATTATTGTGCGGGTTAAGATTATTCTTATTTTTCTTTTTTTTTTTTTTCTTCCTAGACGCGAACTTTGAGGCTTCATATCGTGCTCATTTCTGAATGGATTTTGCTCAAATTTTCAGGGCTAATGGACTTTACAAAACACTATCTTCATCAATTCATGAAAGTTAGAATTCCCTTTCCGTTAACGAGTTATTCCCCTTTTAAAAATTTTTAGGGCCTTTGGTTTCCAGACAAAGGCTCCGAGACTATGATAGCAGGGAATGGGAATCCAACGAATTTGAATAACAAAGACATTGAAGTTGTATACATCGGTTTTTGTTTTTGGATTACGTTCCTTATTTAGGAAAAGGTAGGGGGTCAAAAAACAGGATTCCAAAAAGTGCAAAAATTTAGACATATTTTCCTTTATATCTTTTTAACGAAAAATATTTTGTTAAAACATGCAGAATAAAAGTTGTGCAGAATATCAAGGGCTTTCATTTGACACCAATAAAAAAGGGCTGGCCCCTTAAATTAAGGGCCAATAGCCCCTAAAAGTTTTTGCTTAATAACTCAAAAACGGTTTGGATTTTGATATGGATGTCGCTTGAAAAGTTGTTTGTTGGGATCTCATAAAGGTCGTAACAATATTATTTTGTAAGTGATTTGTGTAGTATGAGTGTAAAAAGCTTTACATGTTGACATATACCTGTTTTCATTAGACAAGTTAACGAAAGTCTTTGTGCGTACAACTGGCATAAAGTTGCCGCAGAAAGTATGCTGGTTTATACAGGAGGCATTAATTTATAAGAATTTTTTTTTTTTGGAGTACATGCTTTTTTTTTAGGAGTTTAAGTCATTGTTGTTTAGTTCTTATAGTGCACAATCATTAAAAACGGCAATTGGAAAACAAAACATTCTTTTTCTTTTCTTTTTAACCACAAAATATGGAATTAAAAAACTCTATGCATTACAGTTTATTTATTAACTCCATGCATTTAAAATCTACCTTGAATCAGAGCTGTGTGTGTGTGTGTACCATTACGTAATCTCTCCCTCGCCCGCGGCCGAGAAAATCGGTCACCATGCTCGCGGCTGGACTACCTAGCGGTCAGCGGTTATCTAATACACGAGAGTTGCGTCTCTCATATATGAGTTTATTTAGCCGCGAACTCAAGAATTGTTTTAGTTTTGATTACACAAAATCTTTTGTGGATTAAACGATTGGATGTCAAGTAAGAAATAGTTCATTTAATTAATAAAAGCAATGTCATTCTCTAAAGCAATAATAGACATAGATCAATTGTGGGGTTTAAGTTTAAAATATATAACTTCTATTTGATAGAGTAAGGTCATTATATTGCAAACTTTTCAAATCTTCCTTGGTTGTGAGCTGTGCGTTTCTGTGCGTTGTACCTTTACGAAATATATTCTTTGCCCACGGCCGAGGAGATCAGCGACGGCTGCATTACCTAGCGGTAAGCGGTTATTTAATACACAAGATTCGCACACCGCGACTTACACTTACATGCATATGAACGTGTTTGAGTTAATATAGCCGTATATACAAGAACTGTTTTAATTTTATGTTATAAAAGTTTGTCCTACTTGTATATATTTAATTAAATATTTGAGTGTAAATGAATATTAATGAACGATATTACTCCAAATCGGAAAAATCGTTAGACATAAACTAATGGTTGGTTTGTTTATGTAAACTACTTTAAAAACTGTACAATTAATGTTTTAATTCAACACCCCCCCCCCCCCCCTCAAATATTAAACATTTAAATGATGATCATCCCTCGCACATGGCTGAGGAGATCCGGCGCGAGTGGATAAGTGATCCGCGGTCGGTTCGTGTTCTTCTACATGTACCTTATGACGCGTTTATGTTTCATATTTTGCACGGACACAACTATATATTATTATGTTTTCAACTATTATATTGGTTTAAGATGAAAAGATAAATTTATTTTACTTGTACAGTTGATTAAGCATTGATTTATACGATAGCGTATAAGGTAGTTTAAAAATCAAATCAAATTATAATCAAAGTTCCATGTTACATGTTTGCGGTAGGTGCTAGCACGATAAAGGAATGCCCTGAATTGAGGCATTCGATGATTATTTTAAAAAATATTCACATGAGTTTAAACAACTTTAGATTAGATTCTATCGGTCACATATTAATCACTACTGTAGTTTCATTGTGGAAGCGAACTCATTGCTGCCCCCCCCCCCCCCCCCCCTCCCCCCTCCTCCCGCCCCGCTGACAGGTGCTCGCGCTGGATTTTCTTTTTAATTGGAGAAAAGATAGCAAGATCTGTCGAAAATCATTTTTGGTGGTTTCTTATGTGTAACATTTTGTTTCACTTTCCCACCCCTTTGTTTATTCGGCCAGTCTGTGTTAATTCAATTTCCGCATGCGACCGAGAATCTTGTGTCGCTTCAGCGCACACAGCTCAGAACATTTATAGCCCCAGGTCATCAATTGTTATGTAATTGAGTAACAGTTGGAAGGGTGATTTTACTACATAAAATAACAAAATCATAATATAATCTATTTGAATTGAGTACAATGCGTATAGATTCCCATAATAATTAATTTTTTTTATTACCTTTCTATGTTTACATTTAATTTTGTTCAATTAATTAATAAATTTTCTATCATTTAAATTGTGTGCTTCATCAAATACGTATTCCGATTACCTTGAAGTCATTAATTTTCCATTGGCTTTTGACAAAAGAGAGACGCCTGACCATCCAATGAAAACAAATACACAGAGTTTGATTGACAGGTTTAGCCAGGTGCAGGTCTCACCCGATGTCCGAGGTTATGTGTGCTGCTTGTACACAGCCGAATGGTCTCAGTAAGAGTTATCGATGTAAATAAATAATAAAAATACATGCTTATCAAAACATGATCGTGCAAGTTAAAGTTGATTTAGGTTTGTTCCAATAGAAATCATGTTTCGCTAACTGTATTTAATATTTCTTATGTATAGCGACTTTTAATATTGTTTCAGTACTGAAACATCGCATGAAAACGTTAAATATACATGTAATTATCTGTTACTAGTCGTCTTTTAATATATATACCTTTCTTTTGTTTGTTAAAAATTCGCTCAATTTTGTTAAAGTAATGAAAAACACGGGCGCCATTTTGAAACAATTAACTTGTCAGAGAGTTCCGAATGAAATCTGATGAACGTTTCACACGGTTCTCGCACGCTTTGCTCGAAACGATTTACACGCTTTGCCCGAAACGCTAAACGGTTTACATGAAACTCTAAAAGGTTTACACGAAACGTTTCTCGCACGTAGGCCGCACGCTTTTTTGGTACATGAAACTCTAAAAGGTTTACACGAAACGTTTCTCGCACGTAGGCCGCACGCTTTTTTGGTGTAGTAGTACGTTTTAGGGTCTGTAAATTTTGTCAGCACGCAATTCTAAACTTGCACATAGTCTTCAAAAATTTAGAAATATTTTAATATAGAAGTTATCTTTGAGAAAGGTTTACGTGTTTTGTAGGCGGGTTCAGTTTAAAAAAGAAATACAATTCCTGACATGAATCATGAGTACATACAGTACTGTTTATAACAATATATGCTTGCTACTCTTGAAAAATTAACTCGCCATTAAACATCTCACTTTTTAAAGAATGTTTGAAACGATTACATAAACTCTGCTCGACAAATAGTTTTCCTAAAATATTTTCTTCCTTTCTTTGTTTCAAAACACGTTTTATATACAGGCTTTCAATCACAACACGTTTTTATTACAAAAGCAGAACTGAAAGTTTAGTCATTATAATCGTTTGACACCATATAACATATATTTTCAACTCGCAGCAACAACGGAAGACCTACTCGGGGCTCTGCCACGAGCTCTGCTCTAGTTGAATTTGTATTTACCGGTAGATTTATAAAGAGAAAGCAGTGTATAAATATAAGTAAAAAAATTTACTTATTTACATAAGGAAGCTTACTATTTGCATGAATTGTTACATGGAAATTTTAATGGCACCTTTGTACTTGTGATTTTATGGTATTTGCTGGGCCTTTAATTGACAGTCACTAAAATGATAAAGTTAATTTGTTTAGATAAAAGCTAGGGAATGTCAATGGGCCTTAATTTTATTTTTAGTTTGTGATCATTTTTTTTGTTTGTTTGTATTTTTGCAAATGTTAATTTGCACTTAGAGAGGGGAGCAAAATTCTTACTCAGTTGAATGATGTAGCAAACATTTTAAATTGCATGTATAATTTTCAATATGATTTATTTTGTTACAATTTTTAAGATTCATATGTACTGAGAAACAGGAGCATTTTTACATTAATGGGTGCCAATAATATTGCATTGAACAATAAAATTTTAAAACTTTTAAGCCCAAATATTTCTTCTTGGAAAAAATTGTATTGATGAACATATAATGCAATTTTAGAAATATTCCATTTTCAACCTTTACCATTTCATAAGAATGAGTTGCAGTTCTCAAATCAATAGATTTGATCGTGCCATGATCGAAATTATCACCTCATAATATTGAAAGAATGATTCCTTATTACTTATACTTAAATAGTTTTCAGCAAATGTAGATTAAATATTTGAATATAAATAAGCAAACCCCGTTGCGCCACAAGTTTAGATCATTTGATTTTATTGGACTGTATGGTACAAAACTGATACGTAGTGTTATCACAGGCAAAGACACTGTAAATTGTAAATATTTCAACTTCAAAGCAGGGACCTAGGCTAGCTTATTGTTCAATTGACATAGATATCTACCACCTAGGGGCTAGGTGAGTGGCTACTTAGAGGAAATTTAAAATTAGGCTTTAGTTATTTACATTACAACATGTTTTCCAAGATGAAAGCCTTATTTCTAATGTAAACAAATATTCCAAATAAATTGCTGAACATCTCAGAGTAGGAGACATTGTTATGACAACCTGTCTTTGAATTGTTTTCAAATCTTAATAACTTAATTGGAAATTGTCATCTGACAAAGTCGGTGTGTGTGGTCTTAAACTAAGATGGCCTGTAGAATGACTTGAAATGCATGGTTCATGCCAGGGTTTAATTCCACAATATTCCCCTTCCTTTCAAAGAACTAGGTACAGTTTCAGTCATACTGTGGTTTCATTGATATTCAAGGGTATCAATTTTCGTGGATAAAGCGAGAATCACAGTTTCAAGGATACCTATAGATATTCATGGCCAATGACCCTATCAATACAAAATGTTAATAGAAATTGCACTTCAATGAACATTTAATTTCGTGGATCAATTTAACAATGAAATCCACGAAAATTGGTATTCAACGAATATTAATAAAACCACAGTATTTGGCCCTGTTTTTTAAAAGTCCGCAGCTGTTGCCCACGATGAAACTCGCATAATAAATTTATCATGTGATATCATAATATATACTAATTTCGCTGTGAGCGATGGCTGCGGACACATTTTCGTCTTCAAATAACTCTGAGAAAATGTGCAGTTTTTTATCATTTTTGACCAAATCTTAGAAATATGCCAAAGTGTTGAAGTCATAATTATTTTTTGAAACAAGATAAAAGTGTATAATTTGATATTTTACATACACACATGTTCAAGATGGCATATGTGTATTTTTATAAGATTTAAACAACTTTTGAATTTTAGGGCAAATATTGAAGGAAACTGTACCTTCTTCTTTATTTATACTGTTTACTAGATCATGATATGTACATAAAACAGTTAATACTCTTCAGGGTTAATATGTACATGACCCAGACTGGGTTAAGATTTCTTTGGGGTTGTATATAGACTTGCAATGAGAAAGATACGACAGTCAAGTACATGTAGGCTTCGCTGTCAAATTAATTAGTACATGTACGTGGTTGAACACTAGACTAAAGATGCAGGGGAGATAAGTTGGTACATAACTGGAAACTTAAAGGCCAAGAGCAATTGTAAATAATTTTAAGTTGATTTTGGAAATTTAAATCATCCTGTACTGACCTTCCATCATCTACATTAAAAATAAGTTTCCTTAATTTGTTAACTTTATTCCAATAAGTTTATTTTGATAATTTTATTTAAATGAATGCAACTTTCTGAAAACATTTTTGTATGCTCAATTTACAAAGAATGATATTGTATAACTCTTTTTCATATCATTACATGTATTTGTACATGGTGTTCATCAGCAATCTTGTTCATGCATTAAAGTAAGATACGAGCCATTCATACAATGCAAGTGCTTCACTATGATTTGTTGGCAACAACAGCGAATTTTCAAACATAATGTTTTTACATTCCTCTTCAAATTCTGGCAAACACCCAAAAGCACTTTGATAAATGCAAAATTCTTCAGCTGCATCCACATCAGCCATATCTATCTCCATTTTGAAATCATGTGTACCTGAAAAATTAAGAACTTCATTGTGATTGTAGATCCCCTCTTCCCAAATGAGTTTTATCATTGGTCTGTAGATTTTGCCAGTTTTTGGTACTTATAAAGCTCTGAGGCACATTTATTTAATGTGCAATTAAACTTAGGATAAGTTGTATATAAAAAGCTCTGGGGATTAAGCTTGGAAATAAACACTTTTATATGCTTGATAATGATGTTTAGATATAGAATCTACCTTACAAAAACATTTTTAAATGCCTGCTTTGATTTTTTAGTTCAAATTTTTAAAAAAGTGAATTCAGTGTTATAACGGGCAAGAATAGTGTTTTTAAAAGACTTATCCTTGGTTCAAAATTGATACTTCTCCCCAACCAAAATATAACTAATAATAATAGTTTCTTTACTTGCCGTATAACTCTGGAAGATAATACATCAAGTCTGGTTTTCCACCAGGCAATTCAGCAGACTTTGTGTGTCGAATTCTGTGTTGATTCCACTCCTGAGCACATCTATTAAGATCATCCTGCACAAGTTTTGTGAAGCAAAATCGTAGACATTCCCTGTATTTGTTGCGAAAGAGAAAAAGCAGTGGGTTTTTTTTATTCAGCAGTTTTATAAAATTGTTTCCCTACCGAAGATGCTCAACATTGATTTGAGGCATCCTTCTATCCCTTCAATTTATGGATAGGGCCATTTAGGCAACACACCCAAAATGAATAAGAATTATTTCATGTTTGTTTAAAAGTTAATTCCCAATTTTATTAGCTGCAATAATGTAACCCTCTCCAATTTTTTATATCTTAAATTTCTTTCCACCAAAAAAATAATTGGGAGAGGAAAGGCTTAACATTATTGAAGCTACATTTAAAAAAAAAGTTAATTCTTAAACTGATGAGTTTCTAAACCTTGCAATGCTCATGGTGTGACTGAGACATAAAAAAGCTAGAAAAGAGACAGGAAAGCTTATACATGTACCATAATATGTCTTGTTAAAAGAAGAATGAAAAGTAGTATAAATTGGGCAAAACTGCATGTGACATTAACCTAATCTTAAAAGAAGTATGTAGATCCTAACCAATTTACATTTATTGGACAAAAACAATACAATAATTCAGTAATTAATCCAGAGACATTGAATTTGAGCTAGTAGCCTCATTCTCTTTATCACAAAATGTTTAATGATACTGCCACAGGCAGTCTACATTTCATCCATCAAAATGTGTTGGTAGTATTAAATGACACAGCTCCTAGTGTAAAAATGTATGTACCAGTGTATCAGCTAGATCTACATCTATTACTTTGTGCAATAACTTACAGCTGAACATGGTCCGAGGTAGAAAACTTTCCCATGTGCTCCAAATTGCTGAAAAATTCAATCCAGAATTGTCCACCACCTTGTTTGTTGGACAACCACCATCGTTCGATTCTCTGAAGGGAAACAGTCAGGAATAATAAACTGTAGCAAAACATTATTTTTTATTTCTAGTTTTAATTCATAATACTGCAATTGTAATGTATGTAAAATTTATTTGGACATTATTTGTTATACTTGATTTGAAGGTGATGATCCTGTAAGAAAACTTTTCTCTCCAGCCATATCATCATCATGATACCACCGAAAAGCCCTTTGAATATCAGCGATGATGCAGTTTTCTGTTCCTTCATCTGATCTTATACACCTTGGAACTCCTGTAATTCATCCAAAGGATTAGACAAAATAATCACCTATAAGTTACATATAATTTTACAATTTAATTCAGATGAAGCCGGACCATTGCATTTACAGATGTCTTTCTACTAGGAGGAAGTCATGGCATTAAAAATAATAGACTTGAAATATTTAATACTATGAACATATGATAATGTATTGGATTTCGTATAGCTTTGAAAAACTTCACTGAGAAGAAGAATTCATTAAGAATTCATCATCATGATTATTTTGCCCTTAAACCTTAGTTCTCAACTGAGATCACATATTCAAATTTAAGTTCAGCTACAGTTACTAGTTATCCAAAAGCAATTTAAAAAGCTAATCCATTTTTTTTTAACTCAAATGATAAATAAAATTTATAACCAACAATTTGATTTGTTGTAGAGCTCTAATTTTACATAAACTTAATTAGAAATGTTTCAAGAACTGATCAAATCAGTTCTAAGATTATGGAAGACTTTACCTCTCAATTCTCTTAAGAAATCCAAAAAATATGAGGCGATCACCTTGGGATCATTGTTTGATCTGCCTACTCTTAGCCACAACACACGTCGAGAAAATCTTTTCAAAAAATAAAAAGCACAATCATGTATTCATGCCAGGAAAGATTTTAGACTAAAATTAAATATGACATTATAATTAGTTCATGTTTAAATTAATCTTTTTATGAAACTGAATTATTTCAAATAATCAAACCATTATGAATATATCAGATTTTGTCAGAGAGAGGGTTTTTCCTTAAAGTATAAACAATGTGTGTTTGAGAAATACTCTCCAATTAACTGGTTTAATATGTAGCCAAATCATATTTGGGCAAAAGCGATCTTTGACCTTGACAATGAACCCATAATACATGTGACCCTAATCTAACTTTTAAAAAAAATTATACATAGACTGCAAGACATGTTTCAGTTGTGAAGAAGTTTAAAGACATAATTTCTGGGCATAAAACTGTTTCATTTACATATATTAAATTATCATTTGACTACGTATATATATTACATAACTGACACAGCAACACATACATGTATATACCCGCAAACACATCCATGAATTGCGAAACCGAATCTTTTAAGCTTATCATATCCATCGACATGCAATAGATAATTAGGGCCTTTGTTATGATATACTCTTCTCTTTAGACGCCTCTGTTTTCTTTCCAAAACACCAATAGGGTCCAGTTCCTTTTGAATGGCCAAAACCTGTTCTCTTAATGATTCAATATATAATGCCATTGATCAAAACATACTAGTATTTCACAATTCACAAGTATGTTAATATCTATTAAAGTTTTTCAATAAATTGCATTACTCAGTTATATGTATTATTGTTTTCATACAGTATATTTTGTTCCTTATTGCCTACTACCCTTTTCTGGCATGATGTACAAATACCCAACCTTGAAACCACGAGTCCATGTGACAAAAGACGACGCTGTAGTCCACGACATCCAAGAGAAGAACCACTTCCATTTAATTCCTCCTAATTTAAAAATAAATGTAGTTTGAAATATATATTTTATTATCAATACATATGAATAAAATATAGTTATGTCATTGTATAAGGATATATGCTAACATGCATGTAACACATTAATAAATCTACCAATTGATTACTTTACCTTAAATATTTAAATAATTCATAAATTCAACAATTATTTATTCATGTAATTTAACTAAATGCAATTGTACATTTTAAAATTTCTTTGTTTTGGTAATATACAAAGCACCTGACATGAATTTGTAACATGTTTTAATAAGTAGTGTATATTTTTGTGAATGAATAATTTGACCTTAAATTTGATCTTGTTTTAATTTTATTCACAACAAAATAATTAGCACTTTTGTTATTATAACTAATAACAGAACAGTTATTAAAGATATAATTTACATGAGCTCCATGTAGTAGTTCAAATTATGGTAATGAAAGAAAGGAAAATATATAAAAAGGACCTTTAAGATTTATATATTTTATTTTGGATTATTTGAAATAACGTTTTACCATGATAGCATAAGATGCCTCAACAGTGTTTTGCAGCATTCGTCTTCTTAGTCCCATCATCGCCAATATTCTTTTCAGATGTCTTATACTGGGTGCCAAAAAAATCTGGGATATATTTTGTTTCTACTATGATATTAATTAATTGTGCTTATACACATTATAAAAATCATTAAGCAAGCTATTGAAAACACTATAGCTATCAGTACCTATGGCTGTTATTTGCTGTGCAGCAATAAATTATATCTTACATCCAGTGGATGTAGGCTTATTGATGCCTGTGCACTTTTCAAAAGAGAATACATGTGCATATCACCTGCAGCAATATTTGTTACTTGGCTCTAAAAATGATATTTTGGTTGGGACTTTCATAATCAATTTATAGTAAATACGGGAAATGCCATGAAACAATGTTCAACATAATTATACTGATCAATCTATATATTTACCTGATAACTATTTCATGTCGTAAAAGCAGGATACCACAAATCTCTAGATTTGTGTACCCACCGTAGAAATAGTCTCGAATGAGGTCTTCTCCTTTATCAACAAAAAATTAATAGTTTGTAAAAATTACAAATATGACAGAAGAAAATATATTATATAGGGCATATTGAGAGAAAATTCGGTCTCTAAAATTTTTTCATTTGATTAATGAAACCTTTTCAAAAAGATAAATATCAAAAGTTTATATTTACGAGTAACGTCTTCCCTGTGATTGCCTTCTGTCAAAGACGAATATCCCATTGGGTTCATTCTGCATTTTAAAAGTGATGAACACGTTAATTGCAATCAGCATGCGCAGTCTTATATTTCCGGACACGACTTCCTAATAGACTGTGAAACTTGCAAAGTTGCGTTAGCGCGACGGCGTGTTGTGCAAAGTTGTGTTAGCGCGACGGCGTGTTGTGCAAAGTTGTGTTAGCGCGACGGCGTGTTGTGTGTTAGCGCGACGGCGTGTTATGCAAAGTTGCGTTAGCGCGACGGCGTGTTGTGTGTTAGCGCGACGGCGTGTTGTGCAAAGTTGCGTTAGCGCGACGGCGTGTTGTGTGTTAGCGCGACGGCGTGTTGTGCAAAGTTGCGTTAGCGCGACGGCGTGTTGTGTGTTAGCGCGACGGCGTGTTGTGCAAAGTTGCGTTAGCGCGACGGCGTGTTGTGCAAAGTTGCGTTAGCGCGACGGCGTGTTGTGTGTTAGCGCGATGTCTCGTTTATCTGAACGCGATGTCGCGCTAACGCAAATGGCCCTATCCGGACACCATATTTCACACCGGCGTGTATAATTTATGCATGACGTAGCTGACAGAAATGATCGTGACGCTATAGGAAAAGTCAAACCAAATCGGTTTTGATAATATAAGTATGACAAATGCACGCTAGTTAAATGTGTAAATAATGCACACTGTTATGAAACTGCTAAAAGAACGCTTTTGTATTGCAAGTTGACAACCTCGAAATAAATAAAAAATCCCTTGATATACATACATCTTAAATATGGTGAAACAAAACTATCATGAATTCAAGTAATTAAAGATCAATTCAGTTATATGAGTACAAATAAACAACACATAAGCATATGCACGAAGATCATCGACAGTACATGTAAACCATACCTATTTAAAAAGAATTACAATCGATGTTTAATATGAAGGCAATTGATCACTTAATCCTAGAATTAATAAGATTAATGAATTTGATTTCTGAAAATTCAAGGAGGTGTGCATGTGAAATTTTAGAATCTTCAAGAATCTTCAAGTTGACAAACGCTTGGCAATAGATCTAGAATTGATACACACTCTGCACGCTTCTAATACATATTTTTAAGTAATATTTTAACAAAAATTGATTGTACATGTATCTAAATGCGAGTTCATAAACATTCAAATACATGTAGCTTTCATACGGTTTTGTAAAGATACTAAGAGTAAAAAAACGAAAATGAGAATGTATACGTGTTGTAAAGTTGTAAGTAATACAGATAAAGAATATACAACCACACACAAGGACAAATTACAATTGTAAACGTTTTGAGTTGCTCCTATTCAAAGAAGTATTCTTATATTTTGAAATCAGTTTCGTTTCATGGGTTCGAATTTGATAAGAAACATTAAATTCTAGTCTATGCTTACTGAGTATTGATTTAAAAAACAATAATCTATTCGCACTTATGTATACATCTATCTTGTTGGGGAATACATATTTAATTTAGAGTTATAGCATCTTTTTAATTATTGTGTTTATATCATTTACCGGGGTATACCCATGCATCTTTAATTCATCATACTTAAGTAGATTCCATTAACAAGTAGTAATGTATACTTCATGCGTTTAATAAGGTAAGCCTATTAATTATCAAATTGATTTATCTTAATTTATTAAGAAATAGGAACAGTTATCGAACAATAGGTATTTTTTAAAGTTATACGTACATGTACAAATATTTCAATAAATGTGAATGTTTATCTTAATAACACGTAAAACAAACCAAAAATTAAAATTCTCTGTTTATTTTGCCTTAAAAACAAAACACTCGCCATTTTTGTGCACAGACTAAGGACTTACGCCTGCAATAGCAGGCGTAGATTTAAACCCAAATTTAGTCCCGACTAAGTTTCCGCCTTTTTGTGAAACGCAACTTAGTCTGGTTTTGAGGTTTAGTCCCTGATTTCGTCCGGACTAAACTTACGCCTGGAAGTATGCCTTTTTGAGAAACGGGCCCCTGCTGCCGCGCTTCGTATTAGTTTGAAATTAAGAATACGAAATGCTTTATTGTCGGATTCATGAATGGTATGGCGCCCCAGCAGTACAAGGAATTATAGGTCGTTTACTGATAACCCACACAATTCCGCAGAGAGCCGCACATCGAAACAGTTTACGATCACGTCCCATCAGTTTTCGCGAATCATCGCCGTGGACGGACAGGAACATAAAGAATGTTGAAAAACGTTGAAGAATGAATTATTACACAGAATACATGTATATATATCTCCATTTATACGAGTGGTAGTACAGAGTTTGCAGATAAACATGCAGAGTTCGATTTCTCGGTAGTTTTCGGTTATCTTCCAAATAGAGGACGGATTTGAGTTTATATAAAGTTCTGTGAAATGTGAAGTCACGATCGTGAGACATACGTGTTCGCCGCTGGGAAACATGTGATGCAGTCACTTTGTCACGTACAATTTTCCTCCAGGAAGGTTTTTCAGGAAAAAATCCATCGTCCAGAAATGTCCACAAATGATCAGTAAGATCATATGATTGTAGAATACTCATAATATCAGGGAAAAATCCCAACTGGTTTGTCGAGAGATCGTGAAAATAAGAAAATAATCTTGTGAGGAAAATGTTCTTTGTTAACATTTTTGGGTTGAGGCGACATAGTCGGCCTAGGAATAGCAGCTTTCGAACGTCTATTTCTGCACATATGGGGAGTACATCGAAATACGATTCACACATATCTGATCTGCTTAATTTGGGTAAGTTTAGTGAGTTTTTGCAAATAAAATGTTGGAATGTATTCAGCTGGTTTCTGTCTCTAAACGACAAATTATTCCAGAGTTCGCACCCATAGAGTACTGATGGTAGCACAGTTGTTTTGTACAGATGAGTCAATGTTCTAGGATTTAGGAATCGTGAACCAAGGTCAGATAGTGCAAAATATGACTTCCGTCCCTTGTTACAAGCCTCCTGTATTCGGTCAGAGAGTTTACATTTTTCATTTATAATTATACCTAGATGGTTGTAAGACCGGTTGCACGATACAATCGCTGGACCTAGATGCCAGGACATGTTGCATGTGTCTAGTTTATAGCTCCTTGTGCACGGAACTGCAATACGCACGATTTGGATGCGTTGAATGTAAATCGCCATTTGCAAGCGTACCTATATGCAATGTCTAACAGTTTTGGAAGCGCAAGTGGAGTGACAGCAATTAAAGACAAGTCGTCTGCTAAGGAGGGGCAGCTGCTGGGTATATTAAGTATACCTGTGTTTGGGCTACCATACTGTAACGCTTGAATAAGGTCGTTGATGTAAACAAGATAAAGAAAGGTAGACATGGGCCCGTTTCACTAAAAGGCGTACGCCTGGCGTAACTTTACGCCTGTCGTAAGTCCGGACTTAAGTCAAATATTTGGCCTAAGGTCCGTTTCACTAAAAGGCGTAACTTTGCGCCCGCTTTAAGTTAAGACAAAAATCTACGCCTAGCCAAGGGTAGTCGTAACTTATGGCGTAAACAGGAATGGGCTGCTAATTCTGTTGCCGAGGGTATCGGTGCTGACCGTAATGTTAAATTGTACAATTTGTCGTGTAAATTTTATTAATTTCATATGAAATAAAGAAAATAAAGAGTTTTGATTGGTGGTACCAATTCTCGGATAGAAACTTTTCTTACCATGTTTTATGCACATTCTTTATATTTGCACTTGCCGTTTACATGTTAAAATGCCATATTTAGACAATCGATATATAGTTTTCATTCGATTATTTTTATCCAATATTTGATTTACGTTTCATATTGTTTAATAAATTGGGCAATGAATAATGCAAAAGATATCCATACATGATGCACATGTAGTACAAAGGTATATTTGCAAAAGAAATGTCTCGCATTTCAAGCATTTCACCCCCCCCCCCCCCCCCCCCCCAACTTCCACGCAAAATACATGTATGTGTGAGCGGGATATTTTGAAATTTAAAAATCACTAAGTGAATTATTGGCTTTATATTTTCCTCTTTTTTTAATTTCATTTTTTGGTAAGTAAAAGGTGTTAGCTTAGGTAGTTAAACTAAGGTTAATCACAAAAGTATTTTCAGTATTGTTAAAATGTAAATACCAAAATAAGATGAAAGCACCAAATATGTTTAAGAGTCGTCAAAAGTCCCTAATTTTTTTTTTAAATATTAGATAATGTTTTTATCATACAACCGATGCAAAACACTGACTCCATATTAAATAGATTTTATTTTGTAGTTTACATACACCTACTCTTTATTAACTTCAAATTTATATGAAGCCTCGTTCAATATACCAAATACACATGTAAATGTACTTGGGCAGTTTATGTTGAGTCCACCATACGTCTGACACATACATTTGTACCTTGGATCTGATAACTTTGGTGAAACATTTACAAATAAACGTGCATACACTTATGGTTTGTATGTACTCTTTCACTTAAATAATTCGAAAAAAAACTAACTTCGGAAACAAATTGTTTAAAGTGATAGTGTCTACGGTTGTGGTATTTTTTTTAGACTTGGAATTCATCAATTATTTCCTAGGTCATTTTTGCTCCACATTTTACATTGACACAAATCTTAATATGAAAGTAATAAATATATTTATTAGAGCTTCTTCGCTTTTTTCGTTTTTTTTTTTCTTTTTTTTTGCATGAAATATTAAAATTTCGTTAGTTTAAGTATCTGTTGTATGGTTGTTCGATGCTTGCTTAATATTGTCCAATCCATGGTAAAAAAAAAAAAGCTCATTATTGCATTAATTCGCTATATTTTCTATTTTTAAACAAATTCACTGATTTTCTTTCAATGATATAGCAAGAGGAAACCAGAAAATTTAAAAAAAAAATATTTATACTCGTAATTGACGCATGATCAAAAGAGAAATTCCAAGGGTGTTCGAAGCATGCTGAAATCACAGTAGATATCGATAACAAAATAGTTCTGTTGAATTTCTGTTAATTTTGAATGAACATATCCTATATGCTTCATCAAATACTAGTATATCTTTCAAATAAAACATTTTAGCAAGTTCTGCTGTGTGATTTTGTCATTTAACAGGATAAATATGCATGAATACTTTACGGTTCTCTCTCTCTCTCTCTCTCTCTCTCTCTCTCTCTCTCTCACGCAAACTCTTTATTTTTATCTATCTAAAAAAATCTTTCTATCTATATATTTATGCATCTGTCTGCACATGTGCATAAGCTCGTTGTCAAGAACGTAAGTCTGGCCTTAACTTAGTCCGATACTAGTGTTTACGGCCAGGCGTACGCCTCTTAGTGAAACGCGATTTACGCCGGACTAAATTTTGGCGTACGCCCCGAGGCCTAACATAAGCTTCGTCGTATCTTACGCCTGTTAGTGAAACGGGCCCCAGAGTACTACAGATCAACTTCTGTTGTATTCCACACGTGAGGACATGTGCACATGTGTGTCTACAGCGTGAACGATAACTTTGTATATAGTCTTGATATTCCTTATTAAGTTGTTTATCCCCCCCCCCCTCCCCCCAATATTACTTGTGTAAATGTATATCTTTGACGTGACTCGTTAGAAAATTTATGTATGTGTTCTGTTCAATCTCTATTTAGAGGAAATAAAGTATGAATGAATGAACATGTACTACAATCAAATACAAATCATATTGTCTACAACCAATGATGTCCTTTTTAACCATTATTTAACTAATTGATCCAAGATTCCTCTTTAAAAATGGTCATCGTTCATAGCCCGGTACCAGGTAATTATATATATATATATATAGAGGATATCTATATTGTGTGATTTTATATTTGCTTTATCCAACGAGTTGAAATCAGGCACGTAACATCGGGGGGGGGGGGGGGGGCAGGGGGGCCTGCCCCCCCCCCCCCCACTTTTTCTCGCAGCAACGAATTTTTTAATATAAAAAAATGAATTTTAATGGAGTTGCCCCCCCCCCACCTTTTGGGAAGTAATTAAAAAATTGATATGAAAATAAGGAAATGAGGAGTCAAATTGAAGTTACCCCCCACCCCCCACCGAATTAGGAATTTCATGATTTGGAGGGAAAGAATTTTTATTTTGGAAGGGCAGAATTTTTATTTTGGAAGTATAGTTTAGTCTCAACCCCAACCCCCCCCCCCCCCCCCCCCCCCCCCCCGGTTAAGGATGTTGAAGATTTCTGAAAACTTTGCTTAAATTTCGTTTTGTTTTGTTTAAATTTTTTTTTTGCTTGTCAAGATTTTTTTTGATGGGTCTGCCCCCCCCCCCCCCCCCCACTTTCAAAAACAATGCTACGTGCCTGGAAATGGTGTATATATTCGCGAGGCTTGCCGAGCGAATATAACCATTTCAACGAGTTGGATAAAGCAAATATGAAATCACACAATTATAGATGTTCTATTTATCTCATACAATTTGATTTATATTATGAAGCTTTTGAGACAGTCCCTTATGTGACCCGAATTGTTTGGTTTTTTTTCCAAAGATTAAAAACGATGATGCATCGTTGTGTTATGCGGCTATTGTGACCTTGCGCAATACAATTAAGTTCGTCATTCCTGAGATAAATCTAACTGTTTTAATGTAAAGTTTCACTGAAATAAACCTTAAAATAATTTGTTTGCGCTAAATAATTTTTCATAGAGCTTATTCACTTGATTAAATGGAAATTCCGATTAGAAGACTCGAATAATCAAATTTCTTGACATACACGAAGTTGCGAATGCTCGTTAGTTTGACTCGAACGAGGAACAGTTGTTGATGTTTAATAAAACAAACACTAGGCTAGCCTTATGATTCGAAATTGAAAATAGTGAATAAGGAAGCTTACTGGTGGTGGAATAAAAGTCTTATGAAACATTATTTCGGTAAGTTCTTGTATATAAACACAACCAGAGCGCTCTGTTTCCATCGTTCGTCAGGATGAACTTCTTGATAGTTAACGTAATTTGCAGTTTTATAAACTTTACAACGCAAATTGAAAGTTGGAAGTGGGCTAAACTTTTTAAAAAGATCTTGACAAACAATAAAAAAGGGTCTTGTGGTTACGGTTATGAATAACTTTGCAAAAAAAGGGGGGGGGGTGGATTTAAATTAGGCAATATGGCCGTCTCACATACTCATCTCGATATATCGTATTATTTAACACAGAAATCGTGTTCAGTAAGTCCTTAAAATATTTAGAGTAGTTGCCCTTTGGAATTATTTTTAAATTAGAGTAGTTGCCCTTTGAATATTGACACATTGTTATGTCTGGAGCAGAGCAAAATGGCAGCGTCGACATTTGCTCAAATCTCTGCAGAGGTTTAAAATTGAATAGCAACAAAACATTGTAAGTAATCTGGGTGGTATTGATAATTTTTAAGAGTTTAAACGAGTTTAACTGGACGAGATGTAAGGCATCTTGTACATGGCTTTGCGTAGGTCACCGCTATTTGTGAATAAATATGTCGCTTGATAGTCCTCGGGAAAACAAAACACTTATTAGGTTAGTTACTGACTCACTACAAAAATATATTGGGTTGATCAATCTCAAAGACGGCTCGGCTTCGCCTCGCCCTCTATGAGATTGATCAACCCAATATATTTCCGTGGTGAGTCAGTAACTAACATAATAAGTAATATATATATATATATATATATATATATATATATATATATATATATATATATATATATATATATATATATATATATATTTGAAAAATTGAGTAAGTCTTATTTTTCATATCATTTATGTTTATTAAGATGAATGATACATGAAAATGAAAATGACGAGTAAGTGTATGCTTTCCCGTTTATTTGCCGACTCCGAATCCAGCTTGTTGCAGATAGAGAGCTTCCTGGGCGGTTTGTGCCCTTGTTTCAGCTCCATATCCTCCTTGTCCACCCTGGGACAGCAGATAGGCGCCCAGACCCCCGAGTACCAGGGCAGTGATGGCGTTGTTGTTGGATGTGGTGGTGGTGGTAGAAGTGGTGGGGTCAGCGGCTGAAAAAAGAAAGGGTAATTATAGAAAAATCTGCTTCCTTCTCTCTCTCTCTCTCTCTCTCTCTCTCTCTCTCTCTCTCTCTCTCTCTCTTTTCAATATTTTTTTCATTAAAAGTTTTACAAAATCAATACTTACTTCCGCATACAGTTCCACTGAATCCATCATAGCAGACACACACGCCATCGAATGTTACGCCTGTGACGGCTCCTGTGATCGTCAAATGGTCTATGAGACAGAAGCCATTGTTGATAGAAGTACACGCAGTACTGGCTCCTGGACTTCCTGCTGCTGGAATGGTGCAGACTCCTCCTCCCAGTGCTGCTTGGGCTGCCTGAAAACCTAAATTCGTGGAAATTGACACACACTTTATCTTACTGAAGATACCAATGACTCAACGATGTAGAAATGATCCAATAACCAAATATCTAGACACGGCAAGGAAATGTGAAATGTACTCACCCACGGCGACACAGAACACACAAAGGAGGACCTGGATGGAGTGCATGGCGACTGGCTGAAGAATAATTTAAGTATGAATTATCTTGAAATATTCCAAACCACAAACATTATGACTTGCATATTTGATAATTCTTTAGTAATCCCAACCCAATCCCGAAAAAAAGAAATCACAAAAATATCAAATTTGAATTATTCAGTATTCTACTTAGAGTCTATACACATGAGTATTCACCTTGGAGTTCCTAGGGAGTTGGACTGACTATTGAATGAACATCGGGCTTTATATAGGCAAATTTATATTTGAAAATTACAAGATATGAAATAACTACGTGTATGAACACGATATTTTCTTCCTCAAAAGACATGCAGACACAACGTTCCTATTGCGCAAGCACTCCTCATGTTTACACGTGCCTGGGAGAAATACTTTCCGGTCTAGTTCTAATGTATAGTTAATGTTACAGTTTTCCATAAATACATGTAATGTTGCAGTGGGTTATTCTACATAAATACATGTACTGTTTTTATCGTCCTCTATGTTTTTGATCAACACGTATAATTAAACTCAAAAGAGACTATTTTAAAAAGTGAAATTTGTATACTTTCCTTGTGTTTGATAAATCAGTATTTTTTCCCTTGATTGCCTAAATTGATTGCAAACTTTACTTGGTAAATATGTAAAATTATATATATGTCAAAAGACCAATATATGATATATTAAATCTGACCCGAGAGTTACACCGATTATGCAGTATTTTGTTAAAGTGCCAATATGGGTCGATTTGAACATTTTTATCTTAAAAATAACTGAAAATAAGCTTTCTCTGGAAAGTTGTTTTTATTTGCACAAACGGTAACGGAAGCAAACTTTTTGTCGATAGGAAAGTATTGTTGAGTATTTGCAGTTTTAATGTTTTTAAATGTAGTAGGACAAACTGTAGTTACAGAAATCCAGTTTTGTAAATCATTGTAACCTAGACGCCGTGTTTTTTTTCTTAATTGGCAATGATATAAGGCGTTGCCACAATCGCTCGCCGGCGACGTGCGTTCCAGCATTCTGTGACGAAGGCAACACCGTCATACTAGTATCCGGCGATGCCGATTTAAGACGACGAACCCAATTCACTTCTACAATAGTGATTTTCATGAAAATTATATATAAACGAGTTAGAGTTACCAAAGATATATTAAAATCAATAAAAAAAAGATAACATAAAAATCGAATTAGATATTTAGTAGAGATCATTTCAAAAAACGTTTGTAATTCAATTGAACATAATGGAAAAAGCGTTCTTTTGAGAAAAGAAATTTTTTTAAAAAATTCGTCAAAATAGATTTTCTTTCCAAATTGAATTATGAGACTCATATGATGAATAGGAATTAATATCATTTTGTAAAATCCATGTCATCGACCTCGTTTTTACGGAGGCACATGTCAAAGTGCGCTGTGTCGTAATTCTTCATGAGAAATACTGCGCAAACTCTAAGAAAAAGTTCAGTTCATTTATTTACTCAAAACCATTTCAAACATATGGTACATGAGGACAAAAATAACATTAAAATATACATATAAATTGGGTCAGAGGTACAAAAGTAGAAGCATATATAATTATAAGGTTTTTAAAGTTGGGAAAATTTATATAAGTTGAAACTCATGGAGGACAGACTACCTCGTATATCTTTGTTATAAACATACACAATTTCCTAAACAATGTCATGTTACATGTTGTCATAAGGTACGAAAATTTTAGCACATTTAGTCTAGCCGAATTTTTTTTTATCTATGAACTTCTTCCGGACTAGTCCGAAATATCTGACGTTTTCATGGCTTTTTTAACGATTTTGATATTTACTTGCCAGAAAAGGTTTTCCTGGCGAGTAAATATCAAAATCGTTAAAAAAGCCAGGAAAACGTCAGATTTTGATATTTACTTGCCAGAAAAGGTTTTCCTGGCGAGTAAATATCAAAATCGTTAAAAAAGCCAGGAAAACGTCAGATATTTCGGACTACTTCCGGACTTGTGATATTGCATCACATTCTAAAATATAATGAAATTCATCGGCTATACGTTTTGTGTTACAGAGAGGACACAATCTTTCATTTAATGGGATACCATCCCATCTTCCCAGTTCAACTGGTAGATGGTGATTTGAAGTACGAAATTTACCAAGAATTTTTCTGAATTTCAGGGGTAAAATATCTAAATATTTTTCATATTTAAAATTTGTTTTAAAAATTTATATATTACTCCTTTTGATGAATTATTTATATCAGCATGCTACTTTTGAATGAATTGATCTTGTAATTTCTGTTTAGCTGCCGTTGAAACCCATTTTTTTTTTGGTTAACAATATTTAAAAACAGACTATGCCAAACATTTGATAAACCACATGAGTTAAAAACATGACGAATACAATCAATCCAAGGGTTAGTACTGGTTGTATTTTCAGTCTGATTTAACAAGTAACGGTATAATATATTTGTAATGCTAGTATTAGTACTAGAAATTAATTTACACCAGTATGATACCATTCTAGTAAATACAATTACAGATAAAGTAAAACGACCTGTTTCTCCGTAAACCATATAGTTTGGAGTACTATCAGCGGACAGACTACCTTCGTTGATACTTTTAAAGACTTTGATATTTACCGGGCTATTAGAATCCCTTTTTGAAGAGTTCAGGATATTCCAAAAAATCTTTTGTATTTGTTGATCGCAACTGCATAAGTTTATGGGTTATATCAGTATTGTATGTTTTTATAGCATTATCCATGATCATTTTGTAGTTTTTACTTTTTTCTTTAAGATTATTTTTATTATCGTCCGTTTTAAACTTGCTGTGCATGCTCTTTGCTAAATATATATTGTTATTTTGTTTTCTAGCAGATTTACACTCTCTATTGAACCAGAGCTTGTTATGTTTTTCAATACAAGGAGGAAAATGTGGGGGTCCAAATGTATCCCGGGCTGCATCTGTAAATACAGTACTGATGTCTTTAACTACCTTATTAATTTTGTCACTGCAGAGATCGCCGGGGGAATTACTAATTTGTTTATGTGCATTATTTCGAGGTTGATTTTAAAACAAAACAATTATCAGAATGTGTTAATTATTTATAATTCAATTCTGGTTGTAACGCGGCATTTGATTGGATAGAGTTTGGATAACTTGGTTTCCCGTCACTAGACACGTCACAATGTACCAACGTCAAAAACGTACTAATCCGCTTGACGTTACGTTTGAGTTTTGAACAGATAAATATCATTTTTTAAAGTAAACGCTTTCAATTTGTACAGCAAATTACAGAAAATTAAATTACATGTTTAAGGATTGAACTCAATGTCTACCCAAGTTAAACTCGCATAACCTGGGTTGGAGCAATTTACGCTTTTTTATAATTATAAAGCGTAAAGTGCCCCAACTTAGGTAATACTCGTATAACTTGGATAGACATTGAGTTCATTTCATTAGTGTATGATGATATACATCAAAACTTAAGCACAGGAACGGTTTTACTCTATCTTCAATACGAGAATTGAAGCGGATCGAAATGTATCGATTTGTGTACTGGAAAAACATTTAACTCTGTTGATTAACCTAAAGGGGGATGTGCGACCATCTTGTACATTTGAGGATAAGAATGTAAACATTTCTTGAACTGGCTTGTTTCGCCCGAAACTGGCCAAAAATGTTGCCAAAAGATATCAAAGCAAATAATATGGAGTCTTACATGTCATTTTGTTTAAAAAGTATGCATAAAAGAACAGGACAATGTCTTTTTAATCACTCAGAACAGCTGTCGAACTGCGCAGCTACAGACTTTTATTGAAAATAAAAAAATCAATTTATATAAGTAGTTCCCAAACAGTGATTTCTATGTTATTAGTTAACAAATATATATCATACCTGTTGTCAAAACACCGTGTTTTACAATTATTCAACAAAAAAGTTGACATTATAGTTAAAGGCAAAATTTCAAGAGTTGTTTTTCATGGATTATATTTTCATGCTCGTCGATCTCAACTCAGCAGTCATGTAATAACCAGTTTAAACCGGTTTTATTAAACAACTGTTCTTGCTATTACTAATTAACTCCCTCCGTGATCTGCAATTTATATCAAAATACTTTAATTCGGGTTGTAACGCGGCATTTGATTGGATAGAAAAATTTAGTTGAATTTGTATAACCTGGTTTGCACGCCACAAGACACGTCACAATGCACCAACGTCAAAAACGTATTAATCCGCTTGACGTTACGTTTGAATTTTGAACAGATTAATATCATTTTTAAAAGTAAAACGGACTCAATTTGTACTGTAAATTACAGAAAATTAAATTATAAGAAATGAACTTAATATCTACCCAAGTTATACTCGTATAACCTGGGTTGGAGCACTTAAAAAATGCTTTTTTATAATCCGCTTCGCGGAATATAAAGCGTAAATTGCCCCAACCCAGGTCATACTCGTATAACTTGGGAAGACATTGAGTTCATTTCTTAATAATCTAAGTTAATAATTGATTTCATCGGTAACGGAATATAAATATAAGCATTAAATGGTTTATTTTTGACGTCGTCGTCTCAATAACTGCCGTCAGTTGAGCAGACAAATTGAATAACGCGCGTTAGCGCGTTATGATAATTTGTCTGCTCACCTGACGGCAGTTATTGAGACGACGACGTCAAAAATAAACCATTTAATGCTATATTGAAAGCTACGGCAGTTATTTAAGAAATAAACAACGTTATTTAGTGAACATGGCGTTATGAATAGCAATTGCTCTGTTGTCATATTCCATGATGCGCGCTAGCGCATCATGGAAAATATGCCAGCAGAGCACTTGCTATTCATAACGCCATGTTCACTAAATAATCGTTGTTTATTACTTATATTTGCATTTTACCACTCGCAAATACCCTGTATTAGCCTAGACCTTGATATTTAGCCATCGCATCAAAAATAAACATTCAGACTGTAATGTTTCTTTTTAATTCACATAGATTTGTTAACAGAATCAATGATAATTTATGTTTTAACAGTAATTCCTTTAAAATGTTATTATAAGACATGTTTTAATTTAAAAATACATCAATTTTATGGAGTTGGAGAAAAACACATGATGTTTCGTATAGTGGTTTTTAAGGACGTTGGATCCTGCGATCAAAAGTCTTTAAGTTTTTTTCTAAAGTATTTTTTTAATATTTACACACATTTCTAAACCAAAATTCAAAACAAAATTTTTGGGTGTATATGCTCCTTTCGGTGCTACGGTGTATTTAATATGACCTTTCTGCACTGAAAGTGCAAATTGCACATAAATCGCTTTTCCCTCTATAATTTTTTATCGAAATTAACCATGGTATCAAATACAAATTTACATTAATAAAATTAAAATTATCATAATGAAAAAGTTTGCAATTTCTTCACCTCATTGATATTTTGACCTTTTTGCACTGAAAAAATACTATTTTTATTCATTAACGATTCAGCATGCAATTAAGTAATCTAAAAGTCTCAAACTTTTTCTCAAATTATGACAGACTTGTCAAAAGAAACTGAAATATTCAGAAAATAAAACCAAAAGTATGGGTCTATTATGTAAATTTTGAGATATGGCATGAAAGAAGCTAATTTTGGGGGAAAATTGGAGCTGATTTTTTTCTTTACTTTTATGAAATATCACTTAAACATGTTTTTTGAAACAATATGAAGATATCCCAATGCATAAACTATCTGAAAATTTGGTCTCCACGGAAAAAAAGAAAGCTAAAATTAGGGTAATCTAAAACAACTGAGTTATGAAAAATGTTCATTTTCTTCTTTAAAAACCTTCCGCCACAAAATATAGTCCCTTACTACACTTTCTAAATATGGAATTTTTTCTTCACTATTTTATTAAATAGAGATTATTTGGCATTGTAATAAAAGGAATTTACAAGAAGAATTCATATATGACACGGAATTTCCAGACTAGAGGTGACACAAAATGGCTACCCAAAATCAGAGGATCGAACCTCTTTAAATCTATAACTTCATGGAAAAGTATATGACGTCACACCTTTATGACGTCATAGTATACGGACAGAGCAATTGCGATTATAGAAAAATAATTGCAGTTCCTCCGTATGGACTTACAGTGGGAAAGAACAAGGGATTTGCAAATATAACACTGTAATGCACAAAGGGTACTCAAATGTTAAAATGACGAGTTTTATTATGACGTTACAAATGTTGAACGCTGTAAACTGCAACGTCACAAGCGAAAATAAAAGTTCACGCTTGTAGCTGTTACAGTGACTATTCCATTAATATGAACTTACCCTTAGGATAAGATAGGAATTTTAAGGTATAAATCACATTTGCAGACAAGGCATGAAGTTAAAAAATGTAAATATAAGCATTAAATCATGAATTTTTGATGTATACAGTCTCAGTACTGCAGCGATGTGTGCATACAAATTTTCATAACGCGCTAATGCGCGTTACTCAATTTGTTTGTATACACCGCTCCAGTTATGAGACTGTATAATTCAAAAAATCATGATTTAATGTTATAAAGGCTTCAACTGCAGATATTTAACGAATTTTGTCAAAAATTTTCGTCTGAGGCGTAAAATTGATTATATATTTAAGAAATAAACTCAATGTTTCCCCAAGTTCTACGAGTATAACCTTGATTGGAGCATTTTACGCTTTATAATCCGCGTGTTTTCCCGAGGACTATCAAGCAACACATTTATTCACAAAAAGCGATGATCTAGGGAAACCCATGTAAACAAGTTGCCTTCAAATACTCTTTGAAAATTTTCGCTTCACTAATGTTTTATTTACAATGTTTTGCAGCAATTCAACTCTAAACGTTTTTTTCCCTTTCCTCTGCAGAGATTTGAGCAAATATTAATGCTACTAACTTGTTCTGCTCCAGACACAACAATATGATGTCAATATTCAAAGGGAAACTACTCTAATTTTAAAGAATTTCAAAGGGCCAAATATTTTTATTTTTTTTATTTTTTTTTATTTGCATTTTTCAAATTTCTATTAAACTGATGTCAACTTCTTTTTTAAATATTATAATCACTCTTTCATACCACTTTCATTCATACACTCATTCAAAAATCAAAAGTAGATGAACCTGAGGTTGTACATGTATATTAAATGAATAAAAAATAAATAAATAAATAAATGAAATAATAATATCCATAGCAAATTCCACTTCTGTATAATATAGTTATACAATTATAAACAAAAGAAATCTACCCACTGTGACGAGCATTTTCAAATTTCCTAAGTTGAAATTTTTGAACTGATGCATATAAGGGCCAAATATTGAACGGCATGCGGTTTCTGCCATATTGCTGAATATTAATTCTCACCGAACAAACATAGAGATACACATGTATGAGGCAGCCACGTGCCATGTTTAAACCAATGAAAGTGTGACATTTCATTCCGAGAGAAAACATATTGACATAATTTATGATTATTACTCAGCTGAGCTATGTGACTTCAAGTACTAGTATATACCTGTATATTAGATTACTTTTAATAAATTGAATAGTGAATCAACCAATAAACACCGCTTGATTCTCGACACTAATTTCAGGTTGACCAAAGTGTATGCATAAATATGCACTTATATCTATCAGACATTGTTTTGTCTGATCCATACTTGTGTTTGAAATTATTTATATAATAACACAAATAATGTTGGTTTTTTCTCCTGATTTTATTTACACAATAGACCATAGTACATCGAGTGCAGTTGGGTATGATCTCGACCTTCCTTTATATCAGTTTTTTTTTATTTGCCGACTCCAAATCCAGCCTGTTGCAGATAGAGAGCTTCCTGGGCGGCCTGTGCTCCTGTTTCAGCTCCATATCCTCCTTGTCCACCCTGGGACAGCAGATAGGCGCCCAGACCCCCGAGTACCAGGGCAGTGATGGCGTTGTTGTTGGATGTGGTGGTGGTGGTTGTAGTAGTGGGGGTAGCGGCTGAAAAAGGAAAGGATAATTATAGAAAAAAAAATCTCTCTCTCTCTCTCTCTCTCTCTCTCTCTCTCTCCAATATTTTTTTCATTAAAAGTTTTACAAAATCAATAATGTACAATGTAATTGGAAAACACTGTCTCTGAAATCAAGAGATGCCTTACAAATGCATAAAAATATAAAGATGTATTTTTTCTATACCTTTGAAATATAGAAAAAAAAACACTGCGTTTTATCTCAAATAAATAATAATCTCTCTCTCTCTCTCTCTCTCTCTCTCTCTCTCTCTCTCGTAAATAATATTTGATTTTAACCATCACAATTCATGAAATACGTACTTGCGCATTGCGGCCCGCTGTAGCCAGTGTAGCAGACACACACGCTATCGTAAGTTACGCCTGTGACGGCTCCTGTGACCGTCAAATGGTCTATGAGACAGAAGCCATTGGCGGCAGCTGTACACACAGTGCTGGCTCCAGGACCGGCACCTACGGCAGGAATGGTGCATGCCCCTCCACCCAGAGCTGCTTGGGCTGCCTGAAAACCTAAATTCGTGGAAATTGACTCACACTTTATCTAACTGAAGATACCAATGGCTCAACGACGCAGAAATGACCCCAATAACCAAATATCTAGACACGGGAAGGAAATGTGAAATGTACTCACCAACGGCGACACAGAACACACAAAGGAGGACCTGGAAGGACTGCATGGCGACTGGCTGAAGAATAAGAATAAGATAGAGAGGTGATGTTATTGTCTATGTACTGAATGTCAAACCTTTCCAAATATACAAGTATATTTTTAGCTTGTGTGTAGAGTGTATTCAAAAAGTAAGAAAGAAAAAATCACCTTTTACTGTCCGTTTCAAACTGGAGGCAAGAGCTGAATGCTGAGTTGACTTAGAACTCGGGTTTTTATATGAAAATATCCATCAATCTATCGATTCTGTTACGATATGCGTTATATAAGTCCTGGTCCAAACCCATGTTTTCTTTTAAGGTATATTTACCGGATGACGTAAATGGCTGGAGGTTACACAAGTCTACCCGGAACTGTCGGGATGTCTATCCCCGGGTACTTACTTTGGCACCATAACGACGTGTGAGACCTTTTGATATACTAATATGTACAAGTTCCTGGATATTTTATATTTCCTTTGACTTTGAATCAGTTTATTCTTTCAAAATATGAATTGATCAAATACCTGATGAAAGTTAAAGGACAAGAGCGTACAAGGCCGGACAAATCCCCCCAGTATCCAGGATTTTGAAATGTTATATGACACCAATTTGAAAATGTGCATCAGTGCATGTACATGTATAATAATGAACTGCATTCTCTGACAAATAAATAAATAACATTAATACATACACTTGGTACTTATCTCATTTGTTTTATTTGTTGCTTTCTAAACATTACAGCATGATCTCATATCTTACAGAACATGAACATTACGTAATTGTTGTCGTTATATAAATGGCATAAGATATTTGTTTTTATAATAATCCAATAAAAAAAGCCAAAAATGTTTTATTTATGAGCAAATGAATTAAAAATAAAACGCCGTCTGTACGATCCGAACATCCTCTCAATCGAGAAGGATGGACTACGAGCCTCCGCCTATCACAGTGAGCTACGTTGACACGGAATAAATTGAACTGTTTGACAATATAAATAAACTTTAAGTAAAACTTTTTTGGCGAAAACTACGAATTTGACAATTTTTTTTGATTTGATGGGTCTAGACACCATTTTAATAGATCAATAAGAAAAATAAATGAAAACTTATTCTTTAAGTTTAAATAATAGTACTTTTAGGGTGGAGTCAAGACCCATTCATACCTAAATTTTGTAATTTAGAACAGTGAATGATCCATAAAACGCAGCTGTGCAGCTTAATTTGGAAACATATACCTGTCGTGTTTATAAAATGAAAGCCCAATATTGACTTCCATCGTGAAATTTATACTGAATACAATGCATACAAGCCAAGAATTAATATTCTAACTTGAATTGAAATTCTATCATCTACGTTGCTGAGTGGGGGATATACAACGCCTTGTACGCCCCTGTACTTTGAATGACTTGCACATTTCAATGATAAATAAATATATACTAGATATAGACAATCTTTTCACTTTTTTTATAATTTGAACATGTATGAAATTAATACTGATGAGCCTAATGGCTCAAAGTTGAAATACATGTAAATAGTGATTACGCATTGATAACTGCAGATTTTAGTCGAAATATTTGATGCTTTTGAATACAACAAATAATTAAGTGGAATATATCAAAAAAGGAATCAAAGGAATTCTCAGTTAACTTTATAAACAGTTTTTCGATTAAAGAGGTTCCTCATAAGCTTAGGTAGTTCAAGAATTTACCCAATCAAAACAATTCGTTTGAGTTGTTTAGATTTGTATTATACAAATGTACATAAACTGCATCGCTTAACAGTATTCTTCCTTTCTTCACATGCTTTGAATTACACTATAAAGAAGATGGGGGATAAGATAGCGCAAATGCCCATTCGGTTTAGTCGTGAAATGTGAAATACAATTTTGAATTTATTTTTTTCCCAATTAAATCTATTCAAATATATTACAATACAAGTTTGCAAAAGCATAGTTTCTAACTATATTCAGTTTTTAATATATTTAACAAACGATCGTGTGACTTTGGTCACGAATATAAGGATTTTTTTTCCAAACGTTCAATTGTTGGGATAAAATGATATTTTTAATGTACATGCTTAGTGGGCCATCTCTCCACGTTTTTGTTGATTGAAATCGGGTTATTTTCCATTAGACCCTAATTAGACTACGAAAAAAAATATGGAGCACAGACCCACCCTATAAAAGAAAAGGCCTTGTAGTTCTATAAAATGACACTATTTGGACATTCATGAATATTTTAATTTTTCAGTATCTTATCCGTCCATGTATATAGACATTTTACACGCCTTATTATCACCCATCTTCTTACCAAATATATGCCTAGGACCCCCCCCCCCCCGGCAAACATATATACATGTTACAGTCGGACCCCCCTCCCCTTGGAAAAGTTTTCTGGATCCGCGCATGCATATTTTACCCCGTTCGCCTGCTACGACTCTTATACTTTTGTGACTATACGGCGATACCTGTGCGTTAGGAACGATAAAAGTTTCTTTAAAAAATCAGATTTTTTTTTTTAAAGTTAAACAAGTAGTTGCCAGTTGTAAAGACTTGGAGCCTTAGCCAACCCCCCCCCCCCTCCCCCACCGGTGCACGTCATTTCCTTTTCAGTAATTTCTGATAGTTTAGAATTATGTGTTCCGTATTTAGTTCAAATAACATTACAAGTCAATTTATATTAAAATTTTCGCTGTACATTAAAAATGCTTAAGTTGATCATTGTAAACATTAAAAAAGTATGTAGAGAATTTAAATATTTCAGCTCCAAATGTGGCCAAAATCCTTTCTTAACATATACAACTACATGAATAAACTAAACTGGTTCTGAGTCAGTTTCTGGCTAAACCGAGGATTAAGGTATATGCTCAGAGCCAGGCATGGGGGAGGGGCAATTTTTTGCAGCAAGCATTTTTATAAAACTTTTTTTATTTTAAAGAAATAAATTATCAGGTAGCCCCCCTCTCCCAACCCCACTTTTCGGGAGCATGAAAATTGTTGTGAAAATATTGAAATTAACGATGAAATTGAAGTTTAAGGTATACGACACCCCCCCCCCCCCCTTACAGATTGGGATTTCGATGATCGTCAAAACTATCGGATGATTCTACCCCCCTTTTAAAACGATGCTTCGTGTGTGGCAACGCACTTTGAAAAAATTACGCACTTTCAAAACTTTCAAAATGCGTTATGAAGGTACAACAACATTTTTAGCTCACCTGAGCTGAAAGCTCAAGTGAGCTTTTCTGATCAAAATTTGTCCGTTGTCTGTCGTCGGCGTTGGCGTTGGCGGCGTTGTCGTTGTAAACTTTTCACATTTTCTTCTTCTTCTCCAGAACCACTGGACAGATTTCAACCAAATTTGGCACAAAGCTTCACTAGGTGAAGGGGATTCAAGTACATTCAAATGAAGGGCCATGCCCTCTTTAAAGGGGAGATAATTGAGAATTATTAAAAATTTGTTGGTATTTTTCAAAAATCTTCTTCTCAAAAACTATTTGGCCAGAAAAGCTTAAACTTGTGTAGAGGCATCTTCAGGTAGTGTAGATTCAAGTTTGTTCAATCATGGTCCCCGAGGGTAGGGTGGGGCCACAATAGGGGGATCAAGTTTTACATAGGAATATATACAGAAAATCTTTAAAAATCTTCTTCTCAAAAACTATCAGGCCAGAAAAGCTCAAATTAAAATGGAAGCATCCTCAAGTGTAGATTCAAGTTTGTTCAAATCATAGTCCCTGGGGGTATGGTGGGGCACAAGAGGGGATAAATTTTTATACTGGAATATATAGAGATAATCTTTTAAAAAACTATTTGGCCAGGAAAGCTCAAATTTAAATGGAAGCATCCTCAGATAGTGTAGATTCAAGTTTGTTACAATCATGGTCCCCGGTGGTAGGGTGGGGCCACCATTTGGGGATAAATTTTTATAAAGGAATATATATATAGAGAAAATCTTTTAAAAAATTTCTTTTAAAAACTATTAGGTCAAGAAAGCTTATATTGGTGTGTAACCATCCTCAGATAATGTAGATTCAAGTTTGTTCAAATCATGGTACCTGGGGGTAGGGCGGGGCCACAATGGGGGATAATTTTTTATATATAGAGAAAATCTTTAAAAATCTTCTTCTAAAAAACTATTAGGCCAGGAAAGCCCAAATTTGAGTGGAAGCATCCCCAGATCGTATAGATTAAAGTTTGTTTAAATAATAGTCCAGGGGTAGGGTGAGACCACAATGGGGGATGGATTTTTACATAGGAATATATAGAGAAAATCTTTAAAAATCTTCTTTTTAAAGACTATTTGGCCAGAAAAGCTTAAACTTGTGTAGAAGCATCCTCGGGTAGTGTAAATTCAAGTTTGCAAAATCACAGTCCCTAGCGGTTGGGCGGGGCCGCGATGGCGGTTTGAATTTTTACATAGGAATATATAGAGAAAATTTTTAAAAATATTCTGGGAAAGTTTTCGGTCCAAAACTCAGTACTTAGTGTAAAAGCACAGGTTATGCAGATTTAAGTTTGATGAAACCATGATTCCCTAGAGAAAAGAGCAACGAAATGGGGGGGGGGTATATAGAATAGAGAAAAATCTTCTTACAGGTACAACAACAAAAGGGGCTTGGTATTTACCAAATAAAAAAGATGTATATAAAAATTGGCAAATTTTGATTTTTTTTAAGCAAGATCTACTGTACATAGTTGTCAAGATATTTTGATACTGTAATGCCAATTTGATCAGAGTTAATGCAATTGTTGCTCAGGTGAGCGATGTGGCCCCTGGGCCTCTTGTTTAGTATCGGGACACTAAACGCACTTTGAAAAAATATGTATTAATAACACAAATTCTGGAATTGAATTTCTAATTTGTTTATAGTATTAAGATTTGTTAGCACTAGTAAATCTAATTTACCGTCTTTAAGAACGGGGATGGGGACGGGGGTGGGGGTTAGCCAAGGATACAGGTCAATTACCAGTACATCATTTAATTGATTACAGGAAGAAGGTCCACTGCCCCTAATTTTTCCTTCCAAAACATGTAATATTCAGCAACTTGGAGTAAACGTTTAAGATTGGGAAAAGAAATGTGCTTTGTCGCAAATTAAGTACAGTGATATTGAACAAACGGACTGGCCATATAGAGTTTAACATAAACCCTCTTTTCAAATTCTAAACACTTAAATAAATCACATCATTATAAAAAAAATATTGACAAATATTAAATTATTAAACTTAAAAATAGACATTAGGTTGTGGTTTTTTTTCTCGCACTGATCTATTAAAAGATCATATTGTTTTGATAATCATAACTATGGTATCCTTGTTCACATTATGTTTCTTTACACGCACATACAAAAGAAGCATGTTGAAATATGTTATACATTGATCTCCATAATCAATATATAATATATAAATCATTATCAATATATATGTCATTTTCGTTTCTGGCATAGCCTAATGTGCCAGACAAGAAGTAAAGGTGTTGCTTTCACACAAAAAAGGAATAGGAAGTAATGCTAAGCGATGTAGTTCATGTCATATTTGGATAATTCAAACCTCTCGAGTTGTACTTTATTTGTAAATTGTCACACTACGTAAGCTTATGAGAAAAGAAAAAAAAATTCTAATCGAGAAACTGTTTATCAAGTTAGCTGAGAATGCATTGGGTTCTTTTTTAAAAACATCCCATTGAGCTAAACAAAGTTAAAACAATCATTTATTATATATATAGTATCGATTATTTCGACTAAACCGTTACCTTGACAATTATTGTTCAAAGTGTGTTAATATCGACGATATCAACGTGCTTGAAACGCCAAAGAAATCATTACATTGTTCGAATAACGTGGGAGATGACTGGTTATGATAACTTGACTGATAGAAAGATAATAATGTAATTACGGATACAATAAAAGTTTTTATTATACTTTCATGTTAAACACTGAAATCTGATTGGTTTAGACGCAGTTGGTAATCCGTTCTATTACCCTCCCCGTTAGCAACACATTTGGCAACAGGTTACTCAACGAATTGTTACATGCGCGAAAATTATGCGCGTACGGTTCGCCGTATAAATTCACTTCATTTCTATATAAAAGCAGTAAAATTTTCTTTAAAAACAAGACTTTCAGTATAATAAAATAAATAGTGCCTGTTTGGGAAGGTAACTGTTGAAATTGACACCCCTCGAAAACCATTGTCAACCTCCGCTTCGCGTCACAATGGGTTTCTCGGGGTGCCAATTTTAACAGTTACCCTCCCAAACAGGCACTATTTATATAATAGTTATTTTCAGAAATTAGAGAAAAAAAAAAGAAAAAAACTTAAGTTAGCCGAGAGCTGGTCCAGTAACAATAATACAGAATTGTTCAATTGGCAACGGTCTCTGTCTCAAACCGGCGATAAAAATAAAACAAGAAAAAAGATAAAGATAAAAACAGCTTTATTGGGAAAAATAATAAATACTGCACTATACACTCTGCAGAGGATGCAAAAGGGATATCCATTCCGACCTCATCTCATTTATACCAACTTTCGAGCATAACTGTACATAACGGGTCATGAGACCCAATGATGTCACTACCAGGTTTTGATGAAGCAATCAACCGGTACCGGTTAAGACTGAACTTAATGTGTCGTAAACATTGATATTACAAGTAAACACGGCAAAGTCACTAATAACGAAGAGGCCCCACGCGATATTGTTATTTCTTTGTTTTAATCATAGCATTCCAGGTGGTAATCCAGTGTTGAACAAGTGCGCATGTTCGAAAATTAAAAAGAACAAGATGGTGGTGTTTTTCTTCAAAATGTCGCTAAACTGCAGCAGCAAGACGTGGAACCTCGTCATCTCGTGACGTTGTTTAATGAGACGTGTAACTTTCACATGTAAATGTACACTGTTGCAAATGTGGATTTTTTTTTATTTTGTAGACGGAGATTTTTTTTACATAAGTTTGTGTGATGTGTTCTTGTCAATGTGTGTCGTGTTCGTAGATTCCATCAAATAGTTTAGTCGGGGTATGGACCGGCCATCACCTTCTTGATGAACTCTGAAAAAAAATTAACAATGTGATCAGTAATATAGGTAACTTGCGATACCGATACTAGGAGACATTGTAGAATACTCGTTGACAGTTGATGGGGGGTCGTCTTACCTTCGTACTTGACGTTGCCCTCCAAATCTTCTTGAAGGTCAGTGTTTCTGATGATTTCATCCACCTGGTCATCAGTCAATCGTTCACCTAAACAAAAGCAAAGTCAAATATGTGAGAGAGAGAGAGAGAGAGAGAGAGAGAGAGAGAGAGAGAGAGAGAGAGAGAGCATTCGCATGACCAGCAAAAGATAAGTTCTAAGGTAGTATCGGACATCTATCTACAATAACTTGGATTAAAGTACGTTATAATTAGAGTAATTTCACCGGTTTAGGATTAAAAAAAAATTTTCTCCAAAATCTCTAAAATCAAACTCATGACTAACAAATACGTAGTGAACCCTCTAACCCACTGCACCACGCTGTTAGAAAACAAGTCTGGGATAAGAACCTATTTATAAAAATTACACTTGATTTTATTGTTTAATTTCGATAAATAATACGTCACAACATGGAGGTGTCCCTAACCACCTAAACACGAAAAATAGACGTGAGGAAAATGAGAAATGCTTACCAAGTGAGGAGAGAAGATGTCTAAGCTCAGCCCCGGAGATGTAGCCTTGGCCCTCCCTGTCGAAAGTCTTAAATGCCTCCATGTAGTCGGCGAATGTTCCTTGTTCCAAGGTGTTCATGATTGTCTCATGGATTGGCAAAAACTCCTCAAATTTGTATGACTTCTCACCTAAAGAGAAAAAGCAATGCTGTAAATACAGAGTCAAGGGTTCCTGTGTAATAATAGTCGTTCCTTGAATGTAAAGGGAACTAACTCTTCATTCAATTTAGCGTGTCATCCTATAAAACTCTTACCCATTTTATCGGTTCCGCCATTCTTTCTGACGATTTCAAGAGTTGGGTTGAGTCCTACACATCTGATGACATCACCAATCTTTGAGGCGTCGACTTCTGCGTCACGACCGTCCCAGAAGTCAAAAAGTTCGAACACTTCCTTGGCCTCTGAAATGAATAAAATGGATACATTTAAGGATTGACATTTCCACCATTTGTCTCGAATGAAATCAGAAATTGATTAACTCTGATTCCATAAAATTGTCGATTGATCAATTAATGTTAATACTAAATAAAAATCAAATTAAGAACAGAATTCACATGCTTTTGGGTAAAAACAAAAAAACTATGATGTATTCTGCACCGGTTTTTTCGAATGTCTAAGGGGTTGGTTACAATCTAAAAAATGCAAAGGAAATACGCAAATATGGAATATGCCCCCCCCCCCCCTACTTCAAGAGTTTGGAGATAGAAAAACAATACATAAAATACGGAAAAGATTCCAACAAAAACGTACAGCAGAAGATATAGTAGCTAATATCGGTGTATACTGGATATATACCGGTAGTGTTTCTACACTTGGCTGTACATTGTTATGAAGGGGACCTACTGTCGACAACAAATGCGTCTGTTTTTTGGGGTTTTGTTTTCTAGCAAAAAATGATTAAAAATATAAACATACATGTATGTTAAGAAAAATAAAGAACTTTCAATTATTATTCACTTGATTGGCCTAAAGAATATGTCATATATTCATGCATTTCAAGCAAATGCTTACATGTGAAAATATTCCATTTATCATTTATTTTAATAATAAATTTTAATTCATTTCTGATTGTGTAAGAACATTCCATTTAGAGATAGGAATTTACGCCGAACGTTCCCCACTGTGCTCGCGAGCGGTAACACATGGGAGTGTAATGCTGATTTACAACATGTGTACACATAGATCATCACGTAGATACAGTAGGTGATGCGCGTGCATGCGCGTGCGGTGTGTAGGCGCACTCGCCTTGTAAGGTCGAGGGAAACTGCGATATTTGATCTTTTGCCAAGGAATGCATTAGGGCTCAATATTGCGAACAGAAGCCGGGTCTGCAGCCATTTTACTTCCCCTGCTACATTTCGGAATAACCTATTGAAGTGTTCAAATCCTAATTAATGAAGAAATCCAAAGAAAAAACCAACTAGTAATCAAAAACCCGATTGCATGTATTTATTTTGAAAGCATGATTTATTATTATGGGTAAAATCAAGCATTGAAATTTGGCTGTTTTAAAAGCTACGTCAATCATGCAAGAAATGCAAGAATCAAAATATAGACGAGAGAGAAGCTAGTGTTTTGTGGAATAACACCAACATTTCCATCCTCCCTTCGTCGCGCCAGTGATTTGTACAAACCTACTCTGCAGAAATATAAAAACCGCCTTGGCATTTCTTTACCGGAAAATTGATATTCCATAATTCCAATAGCTAAAATTCTATATCTTGAAATGGTGCATGCGTAAAGTACAGTATTAGAAACAAAATATACACCACATATCATCCTTCAGATAAAAGAAAGCTCACAGCGCACATAACTGTAGGAGATTGTAGGAATTCCTTCAAATATCTATCAATATTCCATGCTTGTTAATGGGTCATAGAATTTATTGTTCACACGCGACACCCCATACCTTCAATCTCTTCTTTGGAAAGCTTGGACTGAAATGCAACAAGGCTTAATTTACAAACGGTCGCCCGATCGTCGGTCATTCAAAAAAAAGGAATAATTCTCATACTCTAAACGTAAATTTGATTTATTCCGTTTTGCGTGCAATAAAATTAAGCATTTAAACTCAAGGATATAATTCACTTGAGATTTTTAAAAATAAATTTCATCCTCAAACATGATTAGTTTTAATATCTGCCTTTCCATAAGTATCAATTTGTCATTAAGAATCTTTTTTTTTTTCATTTCTAAAGGGAAAAAATCACGGGCCGTAGAGATGTGAAAAATCTACTCACCATTTTGTTCTTCTGCTGCGCTGCTGCCCGAGGTGAATGCTACAAGATCGGAATTCTGGATGTCTGTATGTATAGCCTAACACTTTATGGCTTTATTTATACCGGCGCGGCTCATTTACACAGGAGGGGAGACAGGGTCTGGCTTGCAACTTTCACATCTGTTTTGTTTTTTATTTATTAATGCCGAGCTTTTCATTAATATGTGCGATTAATTAAATTATTTGCATTGATTTTTTACAGCAATAATTCATTGTTTACGACGATAAACAGGATATTGTTTAACTTCCAATTACCTATTCTAAGATGATGTGTCTGGCTATGACGTAGTAGCTCGGGGATCTCTGTCAAATATTTCTTAGATTTATCTTCAATAAGAGTTTTAAATTTTTCAACACTTTAATATCTTTGATTTCATTCAGGGTTTTTTTTTGGTTTTTTGTTTTTTAATAAATCGCATTGGAGCCAGTCCACAAACATATCAATGTCGTACAAATAAGGCAGTGAAATACTATAGGTATGAAGGGGAGCTCTGCGCATATATACAATCAACGTCGCAGATATGATGCGTCTAAATATAACTTGCATTCGCTTTTCTGGGAAAACACTGAAATTATGATATATATACTAGGGATTTGTCAAAAACTATAGGTTTTAATCAAGAAAAATTGACGGGTAGGGAAACTTAAAAATGATAACAATAAAACCATCAGTCATTTTTCTGCCTGTGTCCACCACCTGGTAACCACGGGGCATCTCGGTACCACTGTTCACGGCTACACCCCTCGCTGTGTCGGGGGGCGCTTACAGGGTCCATGCTGTGCCGGTGAAGACCACATGACGTAGTATCAGCTACTGCGACTAATATAATACAATCACAAGTCAATTACCGGGGTTAAGGAGTTATTTTTCTGCTGATTTTTTTTTTCAAAAAGTTCACTTTTTTTATATTATACTGTAGGTGTTTATAATGATATGCTCAATAAATATCCCCAACTGTTCGATAATTTATCAATATTTTGAAATACATTAAACAGATATTATTACATTTAAATTCTTCAAAACAATGATTATTTTACAAAAAATCAAATTAAACCATTTGTTTACCATGCAAAAGTCGGAGAAAGCATCAGACACTAAAAAGAACCAGCCAAGAAAAAAAAAACCATAAAATGACTCCCCCCCCCCCCTTACATCAAACAAAAATCCCTCGTCTTTTCCCTCGTCTCATCATTCTTTTTAAAAGTATTCTGGTGTCACTCAATATACTAGATCTCTGATTCGCATGCAAAATGACAAAATTTTTAAAAGGGGGATGGGGGTAAGATTTTGCATTGCACATTATTACAAATATTGTGTAATGAGGACTAAAATGGGAAGTTATAAAATGTGAACAGCATTTCAAAGGATGTTTGAAATGTAACTGATATTGCGCTGGAATTATCTGTTATTGCGTCTGACAGACTCGTCTCCCCGAACGAATTCCTCTTTAATAGAATACATACAGAACAAACAGGACTTGTTTATATCTTGATTGGAACTTATTCAAATCGAGGACAGATTAACATGATATTTGCTAATTACGCTGCAATGCTAGAACAACCGCAAAGGGGGGGGGGGGGGTGGATTTAAACACAAAACCAAATCTTAAGGGAAAAAAGCTTAATTGAAAACAAAATCACTTTCTATCAAAAATTCAAATGAGAGTTAAACAGATGTTAGTTAATTTGGTCGGAATGGTCTCCTTTGGTGACATTTTTTGAGCGGATGTTAGAAGGAATACAAAGTTGGTTTTGCCTACAAGTATTTTAAGTCACCATGGGGCTATACCATGTACGTTAATTGTCTGCAACATCGACTTCAGAATCTATTAATTTGTAACTATAGTTTTGCGTGTAACAGTATTTCCCCACAAATCATGTTTGTCTTTTTATAATATTATAATTACAAATCCCTTATACTTCACTAATGCAACTACTCAAAAATCTCCTGCAAGTTATACATATTTACAGAAGCATAAACGAATAGATATATGCACCTTTTGGAGAAGTCCAAGGCATATGAATAACTCACGGCTCTATACACCAAATTTACGAAAACATAAAGAACGGCGCAAAATAGTTTGACTGACTTAATGGAGCGATTAAAAAAGAGCGACACTGTCCATTGAAGTCACGTGGTTACCTTATTATTAGCTGCAACACACATGTTGCGTAATTCAGCATACCTTCTTGATTCTGCGTATTATATTAACAGATTTATACACATTTAGATTTACAGATTTTTACGCATTAAGATTTTCTGATTTTTACACTTTTAAATTTACGCAGAAACATTTTGATTTTGCTTATTTCTTTTTAAACTATTCTGAATAAATATTCTAAATTCAGTATACTTAAGTAGAAGCTTTACATTGGCTGGCTAAAGCTAACTGCTTCCCGGCACATAAGCTCATTATTAATGATTGGATATTTTTAGCTGCATGAAACCCCTGCTTTGAACCTCGCCATACAACGCTAGCATTACTGTTGCAGATTTCTTAGACAGTTTCTGGAAACACTCTCAGAAATATGTGTATTAGTTTTTTCCATTGATATGCGTACATGCGAACCAGTTTGTCCGTTCCCGCGGATTTACCTCTAGCCCTACTAGCTTGACCAGCTGGTCACTGTGGGTCGCCGTCTGAGAGGCTACATATGGCAATATCGCACACAATGACGAGATATACCGAAGCGTCAATCGCTCCCCCGCATCTCTGATTGGCAGCGTTAATTGGAACCAGACAGAACCCCATGCCGACACGTGTTGCTCGTTCATTGATACGTGATCCCAAGCACGCGCGAAATCTGCAATGTGCAGATGATGTAAGAATTATCTCAAGTTGTATTTGTTGTGGGCCTGTATAATCCAAATACTGTAATGACTTATGACGGGCTCATTGAAGTGTGTGGAACAGAAATAATCACAAACAAGCTGTCAAAAATAGGCGCAAACACCTACCCTTGGATACAGGAATATTTTTTTTTAATAAAGCAAACATCTTAAAATACATGAACATTTACATACATGTACATACACATGTCGATATATATGCTATTAGGCTATACTCTGGATCTCTCCAAAGATCGATTTATCTGCATCAGCCAAACAACAATTACTAGTTTGAAGGACACAATCAATTAGATCAACATTTTTTTATTCAAAGAAGAAAAAAAATAAAGGTGCATGCACATAAAAATATATATATATATATATATATATATATATATATATATATATATATATATATATATATATATATATATATATATATATATATATATATATATATATATATATATATATATATATATAAACACTTGATCATTTGATTTAGATTTTTACTTTATTCCACCCCGATACCATTTTTTTTCATTATTAAACATATATTATCAGACGATGACCTCCGGAAACCCTGCATGTATAGGCATTTTCTATCAAGTCGTCAGTTAGATTATTGACTTTTCTTGAAAACTAACGTTAAACTATGTGATTGCTTAAAGTTCCTTGCATCATAAAAAAACCTGCAGCCATGAACTAAGATTTTAAAGCTGTAAGTGAATCATTCCATTTAATAATCTCTATTCACAAATATGATCATGTAACATACACTTACATGTATAATACAATTTCATAGAAACTGTTCTCACCTGTTCCATGTGCAAAATTCAAAAAAATAAGCACGCATTTTCAAAAAAAAGCTATAAGGTTCAATATAACTATTCTATTTAAGGAAATATTTATTTGTTTTTCTGACTATTCATTCAATATAAATATTGAAACATTAACTGTTTGGTTTGTAAGTCCCGTTAGTGGAAGCTGTCGAGTTTTAGTCAAAACATTCTACTAGATGAACATTTGTTATTGTATCTTTTTTTACTGTAATTTATGTACACATCAAAGGGTGCATGTTTACTATGTCGAATGCATTGGAAACAGACGATAGAACATCACTAATAATAGTTGGCACTAGAGAACTTGAAATCACGCACAATAAGAAAATTACAAAAGAAATTCGGAAGGAGTGCTAAAGCGATTGAGTATGCGAACTCTGGACCGTGGCTTGAGACGATGAGAATGTACGGACTTCAACTATTGAGTGTTGGGATATTTCTAGTGCTCAGTAATTAGCTGCAATAATGTAGCCCTCTCCGATTTTTTATATCTGATGTTTACTGGAGAGGGCTACAATTCCACAGGATCTCCGTAATGGTGCAAAATTAATTTTTTAATGCGACTGACTTCGGTCTGAAAAGATCGATTTTATAATAGACCTCCTTTAGATAAAATGATTTTTTAATTCAGGTTGAACAAAGTAACCGTATATAAATCAAAACCAGATAAAACACATCAGCATGTTTACCAGTCGTCTTTTTCAGCAGCCATGACAGTTCTCGCGTGATTTTATGGGATTTACGCTTGGAGTTTTGATGGGCTTGATAACGTGAATGTCAGTGTAAATAATCGATCTTACCTCGTTCTATCACTAAAATATCATTTAAGGAAATGGTATATAATGGAAAATTCATATTTACCGCGTTAATTATGTTTATAATAGGGGAATTCCTATATTCAGTTCAAGATCCGCTCCTGAATTCTCATTGGCTGTCCAAAAATAAGACCGGTCAAGGTCAGTAAACATGGCGGACAAATTCAACTTGTGTTGTTGACATACACGAAAAATAACCGATATATGGACTATGCTTGATATTTTTGGATTAATTTATGCCATAGACATCTACAATGTTTGAGTTCAGGTAAGAAATGCAAATGTTATTGTCATTTATATACGATTTGAGACGAAATTGTTGCGGGAGTGAATCACTCCCGCACTTGCACCATTACGGAGATCCTATGGAGTTGTAGCCCTCTCCCAAAAAAAAAAAAAAAAAAAAAAACGGGAGAGGGCTACATTATTGCAGCTACTCAGTAATCAGCACTCCAAGCTTTTGTCAAACTGAAATTCATAATTCTCAAATAGGGCCGTGACAAAATATGGAGCACGGATCCATTGACTGGCTGCAATTTCTATACATGATTTTGTTTTAAACAAAGCTATTAAGTTGATTTTTAAAATTACTGAAGAATGATTTATAAACTAAAGTGCAACTTTAAAAAATATATGTGTGTGGGTGTGTGTGTGTGTGATCTTCCATCGAAAATGGATCGGTTCAAAACTTTGTGCAACTTGTCAGTGTATCATTTTTCGAATTTTACCACCTGTATTTACATGCGCATGGCATGTAAATATTCAGTGAAGGAAATTATCAGGCTACGATACGAGGTTACCGGTTTTACTTGTACACTGTAGTTTGAAAGTACATGTATATTTCAACGAGAGAGAGAGAGAGAGAGAGAGAGAGAGAGAGAGAGAGAGAGAGAGAGAGAGAGAGAGAGAGAGAGAGAGAGAGAAATCTTCCCACGGTCGTAAAGGACGAGAGAAAATGAATGTCCACCATCAAATGATTTATTATACCAGTGACTTGATATGCATATCACTGGCTGTTCAAAAGACAGTGTCCCTTGGTGCCCCTTGTAGTCAAGACAACACGTCAAAAACTTTTGCTCCTTAAAGCTGGCCTGAGTGCTTAAGGAACAAGATCACACAGATATGGTTCCGACAAACTTGCATAGCCATTTGCTGAAATAGGTATTGTCCCTAGGTGCCATATGTGGTCAGGCCAACAAAATACAGTTTTCACCCCTCTATATAAAATTCTATACTTCCACTCACGGTCCTACCTTGAAAATATATCACAAATGTACATATAATAATATAATATGTCTACATACAACTGTATATGGAATACAAATACATGTTGGGGCTGTATATAATGTGTCTGTATCAATACTTACGTATTGCTTTGAGGGATTTTGCATTTAAAGCTGTTTTTTTTTTTTTTGTATTTGCAAAACAATGTATACACATGCAAGCTCTTGTGTTTGATAACTTGGTATGTGTTATGTCAGAAGTACCTCCCCTTGTAACTTACTGTGCTTACTAATAACAATACAGGCACGTAGCATCGGGGGGGGGGGGGGGGGGCGGGGGCAGCTGTCCCCCCTCTTTTTCTCGCAGCAAATAATTTTCAAAAATTATTCAAATCGGAATTATGACCCCGTGGAAAAAAATACGTCTTCAGTAATAAAAATTAAATAACATGGAGTTGACCCCCCCCCCCACTTTTTTGGGAGTATGTATAAAATTTGAATGGGGAATGAGAGGAAGTGAAGTTATAGATATACTTTTATACTATGCCAGCTACTATTTATGTATTTCATCCGTTATTTGTTATAACCTTGTTGTTTTATTGTTTTAATGCATATGTCCCCGAGAGCCCTTGATTGGTGAATAAACAAATATATATGTCCACATAGCATGTATTGTCGCATTGTCGATGCTTTATTGGTTTAATGTCGCACAATATGATTAAGAATACATGTACATGTATACAACAATATATTTTATATATAAATATAAAAACACAGAATAATATCACATAAATGGATTTCGTAATATATAAAGTAATAAAATAACATGTAAAGATTCACAACTATGAATATGTCAAACCTCGTTTACTCAGTCGCTTTACATGCGCGGATCCAGAATATTTTTCCGGGGGGGGGGGGGGGGTACGACGCATATTTGCGATAATTTTACTTTGTAAATTTTTCATTTTTCGGGGGGGGGGGGGGGGTCGGGACCACCCCCTCTAGATCCGCGCATGGCTTTACTTGGTTGTACCTATCAGATTTGTTAAAAAAAAATTATAGACACATTTTTCAGCTAATATTTATACTTTTAGTAAGAAAAAATTGTGATATTTAAGCGATAAAATTTGAATATGTTCCTCTATCTCTGTAAAAAGCTCTCCTTTGATATTCTTAAAATGGCTACGATTATCAAGCCCGCTTATCTACGATGTATGATTTAAACAAGATTATTTTTCTTTTTTGCAAAGTTATAACAAGATTCAAAATTCCCCTCTTTAAAATCTATGGTCCTGTAAATAGGGGAAAAATCGACGAAAAGATGAATGTCAGTTGGTCCGGGATGAGAACACATCTTCACCAACGTGTTTATAACGACAAACGAATTGTATGCTGGTATGTATGCTGGCTAAATCCAAAACATTCGATTCATCAAACAAGTCCTTAGTATAAATTGCCATATAAATGTTATAACGTCTTATGTAGAAGAACGGATCTTTAATCATACAGTAAATCACACGTTACATAATATCAAATCGCCCATTGAACCCCACCCCCTAAACATGCTGCCGTTTTGATGTTACCGGGCTACTTTCCAAACAACAAACTTCCAATGGCAAATCCAATTCCTAGATTTGCTAACAAATTATTCTTCTTTTGCGGGGGTGGTGGGGGCGGGCGACGGGGAGGTGGCGGGGGTGGAAGGGGACGTCTGGTGGTTGGCGGAACTCTGATCACTGGGGCAGGGGTAGCCGGCAAAACAAATGTGTCTGGGAGTTTCGGTTTTACTGGAACCTCCGGATTTGCTCCATTATGTTTAGTATCTTTGTCCTTAATTGGGAAAATAAACTCAGGTGCGGCCGTAGCAGACGGAATGTACCCCGGTACTACGTCATCTAATGGTATGACGTCACCGGGTTGCAATGGAAGCTTGTCTCTAATATTAGGTACTTTTATAGGTGAAGCTGTGGCCGAAGGAATATATTCAGGTATGACATCATTGAAAGGAATGGCATCACCCGGCTCTGGTTGGACAGAATCTATTGGATTACCCGGAATGACCGGTTCCGGTTCTGGAAATCCGAGATCGCTAGGAATCTTTACAGTTGGAGATGCTGTGGCCGAAGGAATGTAATCAGGAAAAGATGGTATCACGTCAATTGGAATGACGTCACCAGGTTTGAGGCCACTGATGTCACCGATTGGAACTATCTCACTTGGGTGTACCTCGTTCATATGCTGACGTAATAACTCTCGCAGTCGGCGATTCTGCTCCCGAAGTCTTTGGGCTCTTTTTCTTGCCATCAACCATGCTGCGCGGATTTCTGTTGGGTCTCCGGTTTTATGGCTTGAATCGCCGTTGATGCCTATATCGGGGAAAACAGCTATCTCTCCGGTAACGGGATCAAGAACAGATAAGCTGTTTCCCGATTTGCTTCTATCCCTACCGTGCAACTCAACAGGAAAATCATGAAACGTTCCGTTAACATGAAAATGCCCTTTATCTACAACTTCTTTTGGTGCTACAACAGAAATGGGTTTGGAATGAGGAAACTCGGGCAGTCCGGTGATTGGGTTTATGGTATGCAGTCCATCTCCAGGACGGATTACGTCTCTTAGTTGCCCATCTGGCCAAACATTGGCATTACCTTTATGTTGTGTTGTATCTAACGGGATAGCTTCAATGGAATTGCCACGTCCGGTGATGTGTTTGAGTTTAGGACCTGTCAGTCTTAATAGATCTGTGTTATCAGTTGACCCAGAGACTAACGGTTTTACGGAATCTTTAACAGTTTTCACTTCGCTTGGATTTACTGGTTCACTTATTACTTTTGGAGATACTAGTACTTGATTGGTAGGGCTTTTTATCGGTGCACTTCTACTTTCTGCTGGTTCTTTTTTGTCAAACGTAGAACCAATCTCTGGAGCTTTGATATTTGGAGTGGCAATTGAGAGAATCGTTTCTTGTGGCGACTGATTTTCATTCAGCTTAACGTCAGGATTACCTGATGAGGTATCTGCATTAGTAGGTGTCCTTTCACGTAGAGCATTTTCTAGAAGTGTTTTGCCAAAATTTAGAATTTGAGACAGGCCGTCAGAAGATCCCGCCGGGTTTTGACTTCCGAATGGAAGATTCTGTACTTGACTAAGAATGCTTGCTGGAGAAAGGCCATCCCCTGTCCCAGAGTTTAAAACAGATGTATTGTTCAAAAGGATAGATGTAATAGCACTGATTCCCGAAGCCTGATTTGGAACAGGTCCATTTTCTGGATTTAAGTTAGAACTAGCCGGTGGTACGATATTATGGTTCATTGGGTTAACTCCTGGTCTCGGAAACTGCCCCGGTCCTAACGGAGATTGGTTCCAGGTGTTTGGCTGTCTGATGGGAGGGCTCCTTCCCGAACCCCAGGTGTTTGGCTGTCTGATGGGAGGGCTCCTTCCCGACCCCCTCGCCGTTAACGCTTGCATTCGGCCAGAAAAAGGTGAAGGAAACTGCCCTCGGAATGATCGAGGTCCCCATGGATCTCTAACTCCTACAGGTTGGAACTGTGCTTCTACGCCTGCAATCATTCAATGTATACATAGTTTACATAGTTTATTTAACTTGACATGTAATTTGTATGTATTTCCCATTTCAATTTATCATAAGATTAAAGTAATAGTGTAAGAAAGTACTTTTTTTTTTTAAAAAGACTTTGTCAAACAATGTATTTATTTCACATGAACTGAAGGAAATTTAAATATTTAAATGGTTTTGTCCCCGACTCCCCATGTTTAGGCAGGTTTGAGTATGTGCGACGCATGTTTTGTTTATGTAATGATTATACACGACGTAGAGAGAGAGAGAGAGAGAGAGAGAGAGAGAGAGAGAGATGGTGGATATCTATATTGTGTGATTTTATATTTTTTCCTTTAAACCCCATTCATTTCTGATACGTGATCAGTAATAAAACAACAACGCATTAAATGGACTAGTCTAGCAACGACACGCAGCAGCTTTAATGTAAATACTGATACATACACTATTAAATATTAACATGAAGTTATAAGTTGGAGTCATAAAACTAAAACTTATTTAAATTTTAAACGTGTTTTCAGCTCTACGTGTCGTCCTAAACTGGCTTTAACATGCAACTATATAAGAATCTATTGAAGCGCATGACTGAACATACCTGTAAAGGTATTCGAATTGAAAACTTTCCGGAATACATTCATTACAATTACAGAGTAGAAATTGATTTGGTTCCTCAAACAAAAAAAAATCACATTTCTTTATCCAACGGGTTGAAATGGTGTATATACAGGCGTATATAAGGCGAATATTGTCATTTGACAAAAATCACACAATTATAGATGTTTTGAGACAGTCCCTTATATGCCTGAATTGATTTTTTTCCCAAAGATATTAAGAGTCTGTGAAAAATTAGTGTTCTTTTTGTCTGTCAATAAAAATGTGAAAAAAGTTTACAAACGACTTTCGGGTAATCAAAATAAAATCCTTTTTGAAGTTCCTGTGTGTAAATAATACTATCATGACTGAAAATAATGATGATGATTATGATTGGGGGACAGAATCAAGGGATTCTTTCTTTTTAAGACACATGAGCTTTGTATTATTGTGTAACTGAACAAAACTTATCCTTGTTTACTTTTCTGAACAAGATTGATTATGTGTTGTAACTTTTTTACGAAAAAAAAACATGACACACTGATAACAGATTAATATCAGATAAAGCAGCTTACCATTCATCGTCACGGCAAGATTCACCAAGGACACCATGACTGCACAAAGCGACACCTGGCGGCTACATAAATAATGAGATGCTGTTTAGGGAGACATGTAAAACTATGTACTATGTGTATAAAATATATTTATAGACCTTTGTATTTTTGAGCATTTTCAAAAATTTGCAAAACTAGACCAGTAGACATTGCATTCAATTGTGTTACCTCTAATGGAAAAAAGTTAAATAAACAATTGAATGAAGCGTTTTATTGAAGAAAAAAAATTGAAAATACGAGGCACTTTGGTTGTGTACAACACAACTTTAGATTTTAAAAAAAGTAACTGGTCGTAAAGAAAAATTTATTATGATTTCTGGCAAAACCAAAACTTTATCTTGATCGGTTCACATTTAATCTCCAAAACAAAGAGAATTTCATCGCATCTAAACTTTATTACAGGAATTTCTACCGATACAATATTTTTTTTAAAATCCTCACAGATCAATTCTCTTACCGTGAGTTTTTCATTGTTAATCCTTTTGTTGGTGTGCAAGTATAACAGACCGTTCCTTTGTCAAATGTCTGATTTTTTTTCTGACAAACCGACCAATGCCCGCTAATATATATGGCCAAAAGGGGTCATTAAACATGACAAAAGACATTTATGACTGAAGAGATGATGACGTCACGTCTAACGCACGACACAAGCTGTAATAACAACTGGCCAAATGGAGATACGATTTCTAGTGGTCAATACGGTTTAGTATTGCCAAAAAAAAAACCCAGTGTTTTGACAGCATTTTCATTGTGATTACTGTTATCAAAATGTGTAACAGTTTACAAAGGCATATCATCTTGCGATGTCGACTTACTCACATCCCCGTTGATTTCAGACCCTCCTTATTATTCATTGAGACAGACTCAATCTTTAGTCATTTAATTTGTTTACGAAAAAGCATCAATTTAACTGTGTTCAGGGTCGAAAAATTGGATCAAAATAAACTTGACTTTTTGAAATTAAGATGCAGCTGTTTGTATTATATTTACATTTTCTTTCAATCCCTCTACTATTAAATTGCATTGACTGTATGAGTGATAACACAGAAGACCCAATCACCAAATCAGGTGCGTATGAATACTAAAAATGTGTACATACATGTGTGCATTATTCAGTTTGTATGCACACGCCGTTGCAGTTATGAGACCACATCTTTCCAAAAAAAATGATTCAATGCTGAGTGTCTCATACAAGGAATTAATTTCACGATATTTTTCTATATAGCTTTGATTAAGTAAATTAATTAACTATGCTTTCAGCATATAATTCTTGAAAAAGAAATTATTTTCATTTGTACTTAAAAAACAAAATAACGAAAAAAAAATAAGAAAATTCTATAAGCAAAAAATAGCATTGGTTTACCTCATTCGACTTTATCAAACTTATCTTTGGTGTAGCGTACATGTATGTGTTTGCTTGATGATGCAGCATTAAATATTCTAGTACTGGATGATATCCCGCGCAGGCGCGAGGAATGACACTTTGCACATTGATGAGCTTTGCATATTTTGTACACATTTTTAGAATATACTATGGCTGATTTTTCCCTCTCTGTTTTTCTTAACCTATTATTTAAGAATTGAAAGCAACTGGCCGAATATATAGAGGGGCGGGCAGGAATGAAACGCAAAGGATTGCGATTAAACGCAATAGTTATTGCGTTTAAACGCAAAAGAAATTATTTTTTCTGCTACATGTAAGTTGGCCTCAATGAGCTTCCGTAGGAGTGAAAATCTAAACTGAAATCAATATTTTGTGGCCTAAATCCTTTTCGTCGCAGTTGACTCAATATATAAACTTTTTTGGCTTTTAACTCTTTCTTCCGTGTGCAGTTTATTGTTGCAATTGAAAATATCTTCATTTTTTGCTTTATTTATTGTATTAAATGTCCACCCTTTTTATTTTAAAACGGCGAGGACGATAAAGTGTGTCGTATCTCTTTTCCAAATGTATGTAGGATCACTCATGTTTTGCGATGGTATATATTATTTGTGTGTTTTCTATCTTCGAGCCTTGGCGAAGGGATAGAAAACACACAACAAGTTGGATAAAAATCATATACAATGTACCATTGCAAATAATGAGATATTCTTTTTATCACATGTTTTCAATCTATTTTTTTTAAACTCAATCTTTTGTAAACATTTTAATTGTAAGCTGCATAACACATTTTCTATTGTTAAACACCAACAACAATACGCACTGGAAACAAGTTCCTTTAAGATTTACTAACAAGTATTCAAGAAGGTGGGGGAACAAGATAGCGCAAATGCCCATTTGGTTTTATCGTTAAAAACAATTTCAAATTAATTTTTTTCCAACGAAATATACTAGATGATATTATATTACAAGTTTACAAAAGCACAATTTCTAACTATATTCAATTTTGAATATTTTAACAAACGATCAGAGAAAAAAAATTAAAATTTTGGTGGTATCGAACCCACAACCTAAAAACCATAGCTCTATAATGTTACCTAATGTCCGGTGCTCTAACCACTGAGCCATTTCAGTCACAACAAACTTCTCTGTGAAATGCTAAATGCAACTTCAACCACGAATTTACGGACTTGTAGTATTTCTCTAAACCGTTAAATTGTTGGGATATAAAATGACATTTTTAAAGTATAGTGGGTCATCTCTCCACGTTTTTGTTGACTGAAATCGGTTTGATTTCCTTTAAACCCTATAAAGACTATGACAAAAATATGGAGCCCAGACCCACTATATAAAAGAAAAGGCATTGAAGTTCTAAAAATAACACTATTTGGAGATTTTGACACGCATACGCCAGTTTGAATCAACCTATTCTATATATTTAACACATTTAAAGGTCATAAGTCGATGTTATGGTAAATGTACATTGTTTTCAATAATCTATAAAGAAATTATGAGATTTGTTCATATTTTTATTTTATAGTATCTTATCTATCCCCATATGGGCAGTTTACACGTTTTCACCCATCTTCTTTCTTACATTAAATGCTTCACATTTATAACTCTACACTTTTCATCTGAATTATTCTGTTACCTTTTCATTCTACGTTAATCATACCCTAAAGCTACGCAATGTTTAATTACGACGTCACGTGGCGTAAGAACACACAGTGTAATATCAAAAATTTATCCCATGAGTGATATCCACCGCATGTTGAGATAAACATGTGATAAAATTCTTTGTGTCAATTTTCACTTTAATATTAACACTGTCCAAACTGTGCTTTCTATCAAGTATAAAAGCCTGTTTTGAAAATAAAAAGAGGTGGTTGACCCCCCCCCCCCTTTCCTTCTGAAGCAAGGTCCCTGTTTTATGTGTACACCATTTCTTCAAATAGGCTAGATTTCTTATGTACAGTAGAGTTGTCAACACAATCTTTCCATGGTTCACAAATTCATTAATATACAACTACCAAACTGTCAGTGAAATAAACATATATGTAATCTAAAACCGCAAGAGCATGCGTATTTGTATTTGTATATTTTAAACATAAGTTGTCCGATGGAGGTATGTGCCCGATGCGTGATGCCCTACACTCTGCCACAATGTTAATTATAGTCAGCCCGCGTTCATGGTTCTGGAAAGAACGCCACCAAAAAAGCCCCCCCCCCCCCCCACAAAAAACAACACAATTTACACAGCAACACTTTAGTAACAAATAACCAAGACATTAGATTTGTCACAAATGGGTGTAATTAGCTGTTTACTTCGATTGTTAGCGAGATGGAAGATTTCAGAAAATCAAAGAAAGATAACCCGTTTCCAATTAATAATGAAAACGGCTAAAAATTATTGTTATTTGATGTTAATCCAAGGTCGATCCAAGGTCAAACTTGCAGGCGAGCTATGAATTATAACAGCTGTTTGAATGTAAGGAAATACGCATGGAGACTGCTGTTTACAAGTATACAAATCATCATAAGTTCCAACTGTTATATCTGTTATATATGAAATCCTCTACCTCTAAAAATTAGAGAGCTTAATTCACTCAAACCCTTCACCCATGATATCGTCTCTGAGTGACGATAATATTTCAGGCACAAACCTGCACCATTTTTAAGGAGACAGGATTCAAAATATAATTCGCCGTGATTGCATACTAAAATGTATCTTAATTATTGTTGAAAGTCCTTTGTGTACATGTGGAAAAGTTGAAGACGTATATCATTATTTTTTCTTATGTATTAAAAATGCTGAGGCCAGAGACAAGTTTTTCAATTATGTTTTTAGCATTGACGATTTAATTATTGTTAAAACACATATTTCAAATTTGCTTTGGGGAGATGACAAATTAGCAATAATGTAAGTTATCATTGTTTTCCCTAGTTAACATTTTTATAAAAAATCCAAAAGATTTTGATTGCGTATTTACATTTTTATCCAAATATGCTAACTAAAACCTCATTGTAAATTACTTTGAACCTTTATATTTTTATACACCAGGCTTGGGGCGAATTACATTGTAAAGTAATGCATTACATTACCATTACTTCATGAAATAGGGCATTAAATTACCATTACCATTACTTGAATTTCTTGAAGTAATGCATTACATTACCATTACATGAGTAAAGTAATGCATTACCATTACCATTACTTTGTTTTAAAAAAAAGCTAATAAAGAGTTTTTGCAAATGTTTCAAATATAAAACACTCTTTAACATCCATGTATCTACAGCTTCATGCTCAGTATCAGGTTCAAATTCAATGACTAAACAAGAGTCATTATTTGCTCAATATATAATAATCTTGTGGCATTATCAACAACATATTACATATGTAAAATGATATTTATAGACATTTGGCATGATACAACACCAGATACGAAATAGAGACACAGAATTACATGCGTAACAAAAAACAATTTATGGAATAATGTTGCGGTTTTTAAAAGCTTAATATAGATATATCCCCAGATTACACAAATCTTTATAATTTTGGACACTTAATTCTATTAATTTATAAACAGATGGTTTTTCCCAGTTATATTTCTTAATGATATTTCTTTCTACTGAGGACACTTTAAGACAAAAGATTGCTGTTGCACTTTATGATCAAAGTTTCAAAGGGTTCATCTTTTAACTGCATCCATCTTCTGGGCTATACTAAATAAATGTTTTACAGGAGCAGTCGAAGCTTGGACTGGAAAATACTGTTTGACGATCTTTATCTTAGGATATATTATGTGCAATAATAAATTAAATACATGAGTCTTGTATTTTCTATCAGTCCAAACTAATGTACAGTGTAATTAATATACGAGAGAGAGAGAGAGAGAGAGAGAGAGAGAGAATAAGTAAGTTTATTTTCAAATGGGTTATAATATTGGAAGTGATATTGATTTTCATCATGGATGGACAGTGCATTCATTTTGCTTTTAAAGGTGCATGTCTGTCACCTATTCTATTGTGACATAGCGAAGGGAAGGGGGTTGGGGTGTTTAGCACTTCCTATAACAATAGATTGTTTTGATACTTAGATTATCCTGGGGGCATAGTGTGTTGTTGACACATTTCTTATTGAAGTGCAAACTATTTGGAGTAAATTGTTTAAATGATTAAAAACTATTAATAACAACACTCTTAAAAATGTTATGAAATTGTGCTGTTATCTTTAATAATATTAACAATTCAAAAATGAATTTTAAAAAAACTTTTTTAATAATACATGTACAATTAAAACATTTTATTCTCAAGAATTATTTCTTTCTTCTTTAAAAATAAATTCAATCAAATTCAATTTCAACTATTCATTTATTCATCACGTTTTAAAGTGAACATGCATAAATATGAATAGTAATGCAAAGTAATGCCATGTAATGCCAGCATTACACTAGATTTTGGAAAGTAATGAATTACATTACCATTACTTGTAATGCTAATTTTGTGGCATTACACATTACTAGCATTACTTTGAAAACATGTAATGCATTGCAATGCATTACCATTACATTTAGCATTACCCCAAGCCTGTTATACACATATACGATATTTTGTTTGAATGTGAAAAAAATGTATGTCTATTGTATAGGAAGAGGGCTACAAAAGTTTTAGAACTTGTGCCCAATCCCAAATTGTACTTGAAATTACAAACAAACAAACAAAACCCGTTTTTTACAATAAAATAAGTTCAAACCAACCCCCCGAATACCATTTTGAAACACATTTCTCACGTGTTGTGGATAGTAAATTTTTTTTATTCTTATTTTTGTAAATGACTGTAATTATATTTAGTGTCAAATCAATCAAATTTCTACGTTTTTCTGCTCAGATGTTTTCCTAGATTACTTAATTCAGCATCTTCGCTAGCCAAGGGTTTTCGGTCCACATTGCTCCCCCTAAAATTTATGGGGAGCAAAGTGGACCGAAAACCCTTGGCTAGCGAAGATGTTAATTCAATAGCATCTTCAGTTTACAATAATTGTAACCGTTTGAATATATTTGGTTTACACCGATAGTATTTTTAGATATATAATTTTCTATATTCATGATACAGCGAGCATTTAAAAATAAAGGGATACTCATCTTCATCGTCCAAATTACAAAAAATACATAATCTTTGCATTTTATTTCACCAGTATATCTTCCATTCTCTATCATTAATGAATATGCACGAAGTCTTTATCTTCTAATTAGCCGAGAATACTTTGCTGCAATTGGTTTAAATAGATAAGACTGTAGACACAACTTGTTTGTTAAATATCTATACAAAACACATTTTGATGATTTTGAAAGAAATGCATTACAATCTTGTTGAAAACAGTATTGTAGACTTTGTTTAAAAATATCCAAGAACAGTCTTTTGTTTGTAACATTTTGATAATACAAAACTTCACCAAATCCTTATATAAATGAAAATATTTTTTTTACATTAATTAGCCAGTTGTATTTCACACATGGATACTTTTCAACCCTTTCAGAGAGAGAGAGAGAGAGAGAGAGAGAGAGAGAGAGAGAGAGAGAGAGAGAGAGAGAGAGAGAGAGAGAGAGAGAGAGAGAGAGCATGTTGTACGAAATGACAAAACTAGGAACTGTTTTCAATCAATTTTATGAAATACTGATATTTGTTTTACTTTTGTAAGGCAACAAGTATATTCTGTACGAGACTAGTATTTGATTGGCCATATTAGATAATGTTGTTCAAAATGACTAAAAACACAAAAATTAAATTCAAAATATCATAAATATTGAAATTTCATCCATGCAGTTATTAACAGTAAGACGAAGAAACAGCGACGCATATTAAATGGGGAAAGTTAAAAAAATACAATTTCATACTTTTTATTTTATAAATACATTTTTCTAAATAAAATCGCCACTATAACGTTTTGACCTCATCGGTGTTATTTTGTATAACTGCAGATAACGCCAACCTCCTTTGAGACATGACATTTTAATACAAATAAAATTATTTGGTTACCATTGTTGCTGTTTAATTCGCCCTACTCCCATTGTTATTGTATCAATTATTGTAATGTGATTATCGGTTATGCACACTATGACAGGAGAAGGATTGATTACCACAGAGTGATTAATAAAAACTACAGGGCGCAGTGATTGATAAAACTCGAGAATTCCCCATACTGGCACGATTACGTCCATCATAAGAACCAAACCGCCCGAATTAAAAAATAAAATAAAATCAAAGTTTACTCTTTAACCTACACGTACAATGTAACTGTACATCTGCAAACACACTGAAGCGACGGTTCTTGTTATCTGCGCAACAGGTTTTCGAGGTGACGCTTTTGACAAAGGTAAGCTTAATAAATCATGGAATATATAGTGATAATTTCTTTCAAATCAATTACAAATACTGTATTCAAAGAATGGAAAACATGTTTGACGCCATTGTGTAATAAAAATACATAAACAACCCACAATGCTACCACTAATGTACAATGTAGTTGGAATACACTGTCTCTGAAATCAAGAGATGCCTTACATATGCATAAAAATATAAAGATGTATTTTTTAAATTTTTTAAATTTGCACATTAAATTAAATGATATCGATGATTTCTATACCTTTGAAATATAGAAAAAAAAACACAGCGTTTTTATCTCAAATAAATAATAATCTCTCTCTCTCTCTCTCTTTCTCTCTCTCTCTCTCTCTCTCTCTCTCTCTCTCTCTCTCTCTCTCTCTCTCTCTCTCTCTCTCTCTCTCTCTCTCTCTCTCTCTCTCTCTCTCTCTCTTGTCAGTTATTCCTTATTTTTAAGTTTGTTGTTAAGTCCACTTTTGAAGGTGTGTAGGTACAACAAGTTGAATATATATACATGTACTACATTGGGAAAGTTATAAAATCCCCTCTGGAATTTTGTTGGTCATCGATGACAAATCATTAATGTTGATCATTTATTAGTGCATATATATTCATGCTTATTGTTACCTGATAATTAATTCAGATAAACCGATTATAATCAATTACAAACATGGAATATTAATTCATTAATGAACGTCACTAGATCAATCACCCCGCCCGGTATGGCGGAAGTTCTTTGTCCTGTGGTCTTACTCCCTTTTTCATTGTTTTCTTCCTAATTTACCGTTTATTGATTCTCACTTTCATCATGGAATATTTTTTGATCAACAAACATGACCTTATTTTACATGTTATTATTACATTGTAGATGTTAATATCTAGTTTTTTGGAAAATGCATTGTGGTAGTACCCAAAAAAATGACCCGAATGAGAAATTTGAGGAAAATTTAACAAATAATCGTTCTCCAGTGGTATTTGATACATTGTCATCCTTTATCTAGTTGAATGATTAGGATACAGACCACTCCATCTTCACGGCATGGCACGACTACTGTTCTATACTAAACAGTGTCGCTGTCCCTCTATATACAGGTGTTCCGTTGGACTAGCGAGTAACCCCTACCTGTTCTAATGAACAATTACAGATACAATCGATGGAACTCATTCATCAAATCGAAACAAGTCGATTTTTGTGACTTTTGTTCCCTTAACAAAAGAATAAATTCATCGTTTGTGTATTACGAGAGCAAAACGCCCGATGAAAGCCCCAATCATCAATTATATATATATTGCTTATTAAAATAGATTATGCAAATTTTTAGAAGGTAAATCAAACAATGAATGGCGAAGTGTTTTGTATCCAATTATGCTGTGATTTATTACACGACAGAATTGTGTTTGGCGGCATAAATATTGGATTTTGTTTAAACACCTATCACAAAGCCTAGGAAGCGTGTAGGAGAAGATGGCCAGATTAGAGCTCCTGCTGCCAGTGCTACTCGCCGTCCAATGTAAGTTCTGTATATTACAATCCATATATGGCAGACATTGATTTAAATTATAAAATTGGTTAATCAGTAGCACATTTTGATATAAACACTCTGAAATCAAAATAGAATTTTTTTTAAATGAAGAAATTGATTGAATAAATCCTAATCTTTATTCCTATATCTAAATGATTAAATTATGTCTGAACGTGATGTTCTTTCGTCATGATTTCATTTTGATTCTCTGATAAAATAGGAAAAACCTACTCAATCACTAATTAACAAATAATTTCAAAAGACATACAATTTATGAAAATAAAAGTTTGTCATTTTATTTGATATTTGAAAAAATAAGATATAACAAATGGAATCACAATATAGATTCGATATTCGAGCAATACCATAAGGATGGAATTTAATCCAACATAAAAAGTCATCAATATTGGACCAAGAAACTTATTTCACTGACAAAGTCAGGTAAAAGCGTTGTTTTGCATTCTATAAAACCATGAATTAACATAACAAAATAAAGCAAAAAGGAATGGGACAAATAATACTTGCATTGGATTCACCTCTCTGTAATCGGTTTAATCCAAGTTCATAATTTCGTAATGATTTTATATTACATGATGTCACCAGGTGCCAAATTTACGCACATTAGATCTTAAAGATTTTGTTTATCAAATAAATTCATTTAGTACTGATATTGCACTTTTTTTGTAAGATAAAATGAAATTTATCACCAACATATTTTTGTCTTACACGGAAATTAAAGTCTTAATATGAAGTTCAAAATTTTACAAGTACTTTTTGGTCAAAATTCTCTGACGCCTTTCTGTAGCGTGATTCAGAAAGTTATTTTTAAATCAAGACGTACTTTTTCTTATAGACTTAACTTTTATTGTAATTATTAGTATTTTTATTAATATTATCATTATCAATATTATATACTAGTAATTTTTGCTTCTATAACCCTTCATATACTAGCATAAGAATTTTTTTGCGTACGTTATACTTACAAAAAATCCTTTCTTGATCTAGATGTGTCAAGTCAGGGCACCGACCCCTTGGGTGACTTCAACATTGACGCCCTTTTAGCCGAACTGGGCCCATTTCAAGGAGGCGCGCCCCAAGATCCACAGCCACCAGGAAATCTAGGGTCTGCAGTTGCAGACATTTCGACACAAACAGGAGGTGCAAAAGAATCAGATATCCAAGCTGCTATTAATGACATTCAAAGAGAACTCAGACAGAGTTTTGCTGCAGATTCGAGTCTTCAAGGACTTGTTGCAGGAAATCCTGAACATCTAGGTAATCTAGACGCTTTGCTGTCTTTAGGAGGAAGTGGGCCCTCCACCGCAACGACGAATAGTAATGGTGGCGTTGGACTCGATGAAATGTTGCTTTCAAATACAGCCTCATCTCATAACACACAAAGTCCTCTTGCTCTTGATTCTAATCTTCAAGGCCTTTTTACAGAAAATGGAGATCTAGGCAACCTTCAAGCATTGCTTGGTTCTTTTGGAAGAAGTGGGTCATCCACCGCTACGTCTAGTAGTGGAGGTAGTAAGAGCGGTAGTAGTGTGGGTGTTGATAAAACGAGACTATCGAATGCTCATTCATCTTTCGGCTCAAAAGATTCTCTTGGAGAAACCTCTAAAGCACAGTCATTCTCGTCCCAACCCATTGCTTCTCAAAACAGCCTCGAAAAGTTTGCTACTGGAACACATGATCAACATAAAGATAACATATTGGAATTGCCACTGCCAAATATCGGCGATTTGTCACTGAATCAGCGTCAATTTTCTCAATCTAAAAAGGATAACAATAACCTGAATTCCTTCACTCAGCCGAATCCAATAGAAAAATCCTTCACGCAGGCTGTTGGAACTGCATCACATTCGTCTGAAGGCTCCTCACACATCCAAAACGCATCCCCCTTCTCAGCTGCATTTTCCCAAGGAACACCTTCTGTAACGTCACAGTTTCCGGATCTTAATATTCCTAATACGAATTTTGATTTCCAGAGCACATTCAAAACAACAGAAAATTCGGGTTTCCAACAAAGCAGCAGTCGACCAACTCCAGTCGACCGGTTTCAAAACACTGCAAGCAGCGCAGTTAGCTTTGGCTTACCCGACACTTCCATACAGCGGAGATCGGATTCTCCAAGCAGACGACAACTAGAAAATCTTTCCCCTGATGAACTAAGGCGCGCTCTGGCTGAAGTGAACAAAGAGATAGATAGGCTCTCTAGCCCAATTAACAACAACAATCAGCCTTCTTCAGGAGTTGAGAATATTATTATCGAAAGCGATCCAAGAAGAGTTGTCCAAGGACTTGACAGAAGATCACAACCCTTAATAGGACTAGAACCTGGCTCTATAGCCCAACGTTTTGGGGGAAGTCAAGGGTTAGATTCCTCTTTAACTCGTGGTGCGCCCGTTGAAAACTCATTTGAGCTACAACAAACATCTAACTCTAACGCATTAACAGCTTCTTCACCGGACCCAACAGAAGAACAATCGGGACCAGAAGGACAACAATTCGTCACAGCCGCTCGACCTCAGATCAATCCCTTAAATGCTTTTGAAAATATGGGCGGAGGAAATCCTTTTGCACAAAACCCGTTTGTTCCTGGGTTTTCGCAAATGTTTGGAGCCCCGGCTCTCGGCCAAGTTCCACCTATGTTTAGACCTGCACAACTACCACCTAATTTTGGCCAAGGAGTTCCAGGGGTTACAAATCAGCTACAACGATTTGGCAACACAAATAGTTTAGAGTTTGGCGAGATTTCTTCACCTGGAAACTTACGATCAAGTCTTCCTAATTTGAGATTTGAACCACCAAATGGATTTTCAGGCAGAAACAGTTTTGGTCCATCGGGTAGGGAGATTCGATTTGAACAAAGAAGGCAACCTGGACCATCGTTTGGGCTCGGACGTCTGCGTGAACGACTCCAGGACAACAGACAAGAATTTTTGAGGTCATCTGACCGAGATAGTAGGGCAAGATCCCCCGACAGGGATATAAATAGAATTAGAGACTCTATACGTCAGCAGCGTTTAAGAGGTTCATTTGATTTGAGTTCTCTAAGACCATCCATTGGACAGGGCAGGAGCGGTTCGAGTCAACCCATCAGAAGACTGCGACTCAATGGAAGGACTTTAAGGCAGCAAGGAAATTCAGGACCAGGCAGACGCCTGACCGGAAGACAGCTGGGGTCTGTACGGCCGGAGTCTGTACGCAGACAGGAGCTTCGGTCTTCATGGAGAGGGAGACTATAATGAACCATGGCAGTTGAATGTATGAATGAATCGTGTGAATGTGTGTTTACCTGTTTCAGAGCGTGCGTTATATTTGAACATTTTTTGTAAACATATTTTTTCTATATTATTTATTTTCCTAAATAAAGAAAAAAAACATGTCATTGTATTGATGGACGGTAACATAACAATGAAGAAGTTTTGCTAGTAAATATATTTTACTTGCATCTACTGAGTGTACACTAACTCAATATGTGAAGGAAAATATGCAGAAAAGGAAATCATTTTCTTACCAATGAAAGAAACACTAAAACAAATATATCGAGTAAACACAAGAATTATCTCCTTATATATACATTCAGTTATCCCCTTATGTTTGCATTTGAAATCTGCGACGTTCAATTTTCTATGAATACACTTTGCTAATTCATGCGCCATGAGCACAGACACGTGTTTTGAGTATATTTATTTTTGTGAGATTAAATGAAACTTTAAATCTTACATAACCACTTTGAAATCTACTATTGAAAAACAGTCATTAATATATAGATACTCTTTAATAAAAAACATTTTTCTCCACAGTATTTCTGGCACTATATCATTTGTCGCGGAAGCTAACTAGAAAACATGTTAATATGGCTGTTCCATGTATGTTTCATATCCCTGTCTAAGAGCGCAAATAATGGCATTATAGCGGCGATACATAATATTTCATACAAATAGACATCAGTATGCATTGATTGCTTAATTTTGGATGTCCTATGACACACCAAGCGTTGCAGACAAAATATCAAACCGCGCTAACGCGCGGTATTCAGTTAGTCTGCACCGCTTGGTGTGTCATAGACTGACGACATCCAAAATTAAGCATTCAATGCAACATGTGCAATGTATAATATAACAATGATAGTTTAATATGTGTGAAATGCATACGAATTAAAGCCTAATTAATTCACCTGAACTTTCCAATTACGTATTTCAGTTGAAACTAATCATTCAACATTCACAAAAAGAAAACTGTTATTTAAAAAAAAAGAATAATAAATTCATCATCTTCTGATCTATCAATCATAATCTTTGATTCTTATATTTATGAACAGGTTTTTATATTCAAAAAATTCATGATTGTCATTATGAAACAAGAGTATTTATGCAATTGATTCTTCAATCATATGGTTAATATAACATTACACTGGAAAACTATTTGTCTCGCCCCAACTAATGATAAAGTAATGGAGAAAGCTAATATAAAGGCTTTTTCTGTTGTCTTATCATATCAAAATCAAAGAGCAAAACAAATTTGTATGATGTACATGTAAAAAAAAAACCTCATTGGTTTAAAAGGTTTTAAAGTAATTTTTATTATTTCTTCTATTTCATCTTTTTTTTCTTATACTAGTACTTTCTTTAGCGGTTTTTATTTGTTAACAAGTTATATTTTTCAATGATTTCACATAATATGATACATCTATCATAGTAGCATTTCATTTCACTCATTCATTTTTTAATACGACCAAACTTGATCACAGCCTATCGGTACAAGTAAACGCCATCACGCATTTTAAGGAAGGAGTCTTTTCACGTTTTCGACTTGTCAAACGTAAATTTGATTTATTGTTCATTAAATCAAGATGAAAGGAAATTAAAATAGTATATTTTTCTTTCTTTTTTACTATCATACGACTTGGCATACAAAAATGTAATCAATGTTTAGAATGGAACAAGGACTATATTTTTGGCGTAATATTGGCGTAGGAAAATATCACATGTTGCGCAATTCAGAATTGCTGCAGATTATATATATATAATGAGTCTGTTTTAGCATTTTAAAAACAATAACAATAATGTTGGATTTTTTTTTACTAATGTGAACTAATAATATGATACTTGGGTTTCAGAATGTGTTTTTAAAATATGATTTGCCTATCAAATAACATTTTTATTAGCTTTTTAAAGCGCCAATTCTATACATTGATTTTTGTGAAAAAATCACTAAAATCAGTTTTTCTCTCTTATGAAACGGTCAATATATTAGCTTTTCTGTCAATATATATCTTTGTATAAAGTCTTCATAATACATAAAAATTAGAAATATTTTATTATTGGAAGCATAAAAAAATAATCAAAATTTCTTCAAAATTTAAGAAAATTAGAGGAAATGCGGGCTAAGCAATATCAATTTTAGTATAAATATTTATTCCAATTTAGTAGTATAAGCTGATAGACACTCTCATGGTCTATGATTTCATTGAAGATTTGAATCTTCAAATCTTAAACAAATGTCTACAGAACTATAAAGAGCTACACTTATTTTTATCACTCTTTACGCTGAGGAAAAAGGTAGTGACCTTGACCTGACCTTTATCCGAAAACAAAAAGGTCAAATTTAATTAAACTGATAGAATCATTAAGTAATATGATCCGTTTGACTGTGTCAAAATTTCATGCATTTCTTATTATAAGAAGTATGTTTGATAATAAAAAGACTCCTTCCTTAAGAAACATTTATTATTGTAAAATCAAATGAAATGTTCAAACTTACATATCCAAATTGATATGTACTTTTGAAATAATAATCGTTAAATCATATCTATTTTTTGTAAAAAAAAATTTCTCGACTGAGTTTCTGGCATTATATTTCTCGCGGAAGCCAACTTTATAACATGTTAATATGGCTGCATGTTCCATCTTTTATTGATATCCCTGACTAAGATCGTATATAATTGCTTTAAAGCGACGATACACAAGTATTTCGTAAAAAAAATAATATCACTATGAATAAGAATAAAAACGTTGAATACTTATTCTTGGATATCCTATAACACACCAGGCCATGCAAACAAACTATCGTTCAGCGGTCTTTAATCTGACTGCAATGTGTGGAAATGTCCAGCCGGGTTGTTATAAGACCGACGATATCCAATTCAACGCTTAAAGTTTTGTTTAGCTCTGTAAATGATATTGCACCAGTAAAGGATTTCAATGGTTTAAAACATTGTTTAAATTAACAACGCTAACTTAAAGATGAACATGATATTCCAAAACATCTGAACCTACCATTTAATGCCAAGTTTGCATACTCTAACGATTTATTTCAGTATAGAATAGTCACTACTCTGGGTGGTTTACGTCGGTACTAAGCGAACGTTGCACTATATAAAACGCATGCAAGTAATCTGCTTGTATCTTAAGTTTGCTTTTTTCTCTCTTAAAGCAAGTATCTTACTGTTTGTTTTCATTTCTTTCCTCTGTTTGTCTCTCTGGCTCTTAATCAGCTTGATACATGCATTAAAAAACACTGCTTGACAATGTGTTGAAGGCAGTTTGAAAAGTTTACGGAATTCAGGGACAACATCGCTCCAGAGCGTGAACACAATAGGGCTGCCTAAGAGTTTCACGTTGGAGAGCAATTCAGGTGTAAAATCATGCAGTACTAAAATAACTTACTAATAATATCAAACGGTGTTTTCTTTTTCAGTGCAAAATATTCTGATGGCATTTCTACGATCACATGAACGCATTATATATCAACTTTTGCTGTTCGGATGGCCAAAAGGTGTATAAAACGAAAAAATGAATTCTCCAAAAACGTAATAAGAAAGCTTTAATTCTCTTTATCCTCTTTGCCAGCAATAATGTTAGATCCCATTCAAAATTATTTTTTAAAAATTGTTTTATGAGTTATTTCTCTCTATAGGTTTAAATTTTCAGAAATAAGTTCATAATAACCTTTTTTGGACAAACAATTGTCCACACTTCAAAAGACACCAACTGACAGTGGTTTGGGCATTTGTATCGCTATGTTTACATGTTCGAACCTTGTACGAGCGGGCTCTGCAGACATTGAACTGTGTTGCCCTTAAAGATACAAATATGACCAGGGCGGGGTTAACAATAAGTGTGTTCGAAAACAGTTTCTATTGTTGTCTTCTTTTTATTAGATAAGAAGTTCCTGTAGTTAGATAAAATCAAATGCACGCAGCCCATAACAACAACAGAAAAAAAAGAAAAAATACATCAAAATAAACTTGATCATATGTCATATGGTAAAATTCAGCTGCACTTACGGAAGTCTTCTCTCAGACAATATAGAAAAAAAAACCCAACAAAACATCTACATAGAAATCGAATATCGTTACGCAAAAAAACTTCATAATTATTAATTATTGCGTCATCCAACAAAGATTATACCTCTTCTTCTTGGAGTCCTGTTTTTAATATTGTCCATGAACCTGTTCATGTTGTTCCTCCCCTTGTTAATCAGACGACGTAGTAACCCAGGACGTTTATTACTGTTTTCCTGAGGTGGCGGCCTGTTCACCGGGGCTTCCTTGGCTACACCCAAGTTGCGTCGAGTATTCGGCCGGTTGAAAGAAGGCCTTCTCCTTCGGTTGTTCCTTCGCTTTGAATTTCCTGGTCTCCTAGGTTTGTTTTTCCTCTTGTTGTTGGCTTTCTCCTTGGCTAACTTTTTCTCCAGTTCTTTGAGTCTCCTCTCTTGTTCTAGTTTTTCTCGTCTTAGCCTCTCCACTTCCTGTATCCGTTTCTCCTCCGCAATCAACCACGGATCAAGCCCCGATCCTGGAACCACATCCCCGGGTCTTAGCTGGCCCACATGTGGAGGTGTTTCCGGCACTAACAGCCCGGAACTTCCGTAATACCTTGTATCCGTTATGCCTTTGGATTGCAGGTCGCGTAGACGCCTGTCAATTTCGGCCCGTGTCATTTGAACTTCGCGAGGGACTCCATCGGGTCCTACTTCTGTGAACCACTGGAGATCCTGAACTCCGGGACTAGGATGATCATGGTTATGCGCATGATCATGCTCAGGTCGGAAGTGACTGACCTCAAAACCGCATATATCTGATATAAGAAAAATGTGTGCCCGCTATAATGTCTTGACAGTGTAATTCAAAGGTATGAACACTAGACATCAAAGCTTAACTCAAAGAACGCATTGATTAAAGCCAATAACAGGTAAAATAAATAGATTTCGTCATTTTCTATTAGAAGTTCATATTCATATTTTTTTTACAGAGCTACATTGATACCAATACCTGTTATAAAGTTGATACACAGAATTAAAAGTACCGATCCTACCCTCATGTCGAATTTTTACAGATACAGAAAACTGTGTCGTGTTCGCGGCTTTAAAACTAACAGAGCTACACCTTCAAGGCCTCCATCCATCTTGCCGCCACATCTGTCATTCGTGCTCTTCCTTGTCGAATGAAAACAGTCCTGTATAAGACGCCGTGCATTCAGTGGTTTTTGGCATTGGGTGACGTTAGCATTGTTTACCATCACAATTGACCGGGATGACAACTCTTAGTTTGAAATCACGTAATTGGTTTTTGGGAGCCGAGTAGGTGGATTAGTAAACTGTCCAAGGAAGTCTTTATTTATCAACGTTAGGTACACATTTGAGTGCGTATACATTAAATAATTCGTTATTTATGCATGTGCTATGGAGTGCAACCATAGAACTTCAATACAGAATCCACGTTTAGATTATTGACTAATCGTGAGGTTTTGTGCTCCTAACGAGAGGTCACAAAAATACTTTATCCTGCAAGCACATGATTTTTTTTAATAGCCCGCCCTAAAGATTTCCGACGCCGTGTCTATCTGTCTGTCTGTCGCGGGCGACCAACTACAAATGGTTATCACGCTGAATGATAGAACATCTAATGTGTCAATAACAGAAAATAAAATTTTAATGGACACAAATGGCTGTATGACCTTAACGGTCGCCTTTTTAAAACTGATTCAAAAGAGGATTCACAAAACGACAATTTATTAATAATATTGCATAGCAAATTAATATAAAAAGTATGCACACAATAACTGAAAACACAAGTTAGTATTTGGTTATTACTGCGACTACTGAGTAACTTACATGTACTGACCACATTTGAAAAAAATAACCCGTTGATATTATCATTGCATTTACTGAACAATTTAAGAATATTTTGCGATTTCAATTTCTGCGGATTTTTCATACCCGCAAAATACCGCGGAAAATGAACAACCAAAGAAATTTTATAGTTCGCAATTTTTGGTAATTATCTGTTCATGATGAATATTCATCTACTCTAAAAGTAAATTTTAAAATCCAGAACATCAGAGGCTCTTGATTCTGCGAAAATAAGAATGAAATATGATTACCAAAAATTAACTCAGTATGTAAGAACTATTCAAGTTATGGGCAAATAAATGAGTAAAAAAATGAATGAAGGGTGAGATATTGGGGAGGGGATAAGGTGATATCGTATTTTTAAACTAAATTTAAATTACTCTTTTTAAAAAAGAATTGTTCCATATTCATTATATGACCAATAGACAACACATCCCAATAAACGCATACCAGAAGCACTGATCCAAGATGAGGAATTCCTTAATTTCCATAGAGGTCTCTTTGCTCATCTGCCTAAAAAGTATATAAAAAACAAATTCTAGCATAAATGCATATATACTTTTTATGACCAGCAGACACTCTATGTATGACTGTTTCAGTCACCATGATACTCATCATTATTTCTTAGGTTGTAGTCCTATTTATTTGGAACAAGAATTCTCAATTAAGAAATAAACAGCAAGTTTAAAAGTTCATCAGGATATTAACTTGGTGGACACGTTACCAAATCCTGTGAAGCCCGAAGGGCTTCTTAGAAGGTTTGATCAGGTATTAACCAAATTCATATCCCGGTGAACTTTTTTGATGCTGTTCATTACTTATATTTAAATTTGAAAAAGGCAAATCGTTTGGAATTGTTAAAATTACGGAGATTTTATGTTTACAATTATCCAACCGATAAGTGATAAGCACGTGCTTTGATCATTGTGACGCCATAAAAAAGTTCACACAGATTTGAACGTTTTCGCTATTCTAAAGGTTTATATAAGGAAACATATTTGCAAATGTAAATATATAATTTTAAGAAATCACACTACTTTTAAAACGTGATTGATGCTTTGAATACCAAGGTTTTTTATTTGAAAATTCTTCTTTACTTTTTATTTTCTCTCTCTCTCTCTCTCTCTCTCTCTCTCTCTCTCTCTCTCTCTCTCTCTCTCTCTCTCTCTCTCTCTCTCTCTCTCTCCAGTGATGTACAACACTTCTGAATATTCATGATTCAAAAGTAAAATGCAAATATTTCTTTTGATAGTCCATCTTCGCTCTTGTGTCAAGCAATCTATCTGTATTCGTTATTACTTGTTTGTATTTGCTATTTTTATAGGAAACAAGCAAAAAATAGTTTGCCATTAATCAGTGAGATGTACTTTAGAACACAAATTTATGCTCCAATTTTTTTAATTTGTTATTCAAGAACGATACCAATTCTAATGCTTTTTGTGGTATTATTGTCGATATAATTTTGAAATTTTTATATTAATCAAAGCATCACTCGGATTCGAGTAGGTTTGGTCTGTTTGTTTTTATATTCATTACACATCAATCTAATGGAGAAGAGTGGAAATTAGTGGAAATTTTTAATAAATATGAAAAAAAAATTCAGCTACTGCAATGATGCATCTCCTTAGATGGTAAACTATCCCCCCCCCCCCCCCGATGATATAAAATCAACGGACAACAGTGTTAGCAGTCCACGCCGTACATGGACCACAATACGTTTCTTGATAACGTCAACCAATTTTTATTCACGTGTGAACATTTTTTGCAATGATTGCTGGAGCCTCGTCGGTGCATGTATTTCTCCCCGTAAACAAATCATCAAATATTATCGTTTTACTAACAGTTTGCTTGTCGGGCCGTGCTAAAATTTTGTATGCCGATTATTATATTCCTCACCGATTGGTTGTTTGATTTCAATGGTATGAATGCTAATTTACATATCAAACACAGAACCCAGAAACGCACTGACCAATGACATTACATGTACATGATGCACCCCTGCGAATGTTATTGTCATTCAAATTTTAGACCACGTGGTTTTATTTGACCCTTTCAGTTTCGCAGTAAAAATCGTACCTCGTGTATAAAGTCTATTTCACAGTACATGTATCTAGGTTCTTAATATAGTAGACAAATATAAAATCTAGAGGTTTATTGATTTTAAACTTTATCTTCATTAATTGGTGAATAAAATGTGTTCTAGAAATAAATGTGACTATACAAAAATTAGTTTTTTTGTCTGCTGTTGCAACAACTAACATGCTTAAAAGAGATCCCTCCTGAGGATTAATTTTCGATCCGCGCCTGACCTAGTAATAACATCAATAGTGAAACAGGCTATACCATTATATGCAGAATGTTCCTTGAAAATGGCTCGATATACTAAGTTTTAATGCAAAACAGACACCCATTATTTTTTTTTTAAACATGGTATTGCACACCACAAGCATCAAACATGGCTATGATTTTATTAAGCAACCCAGTGGTTATATTTTCAACCACTCTACACGTGTTTGAACACGAACGATAACTCTGTTCTGAATATTATCGTTAAATATAAATAACTGCTAGATGGTAAAATAAGACATACATCTTGAAAGCTTTTCCCGTTTTAACATAAATCACAGTAGGATATGATATGAAAAACGACCAGTACTTACGTATTTTGAGAATATTATCCGAACACTTATACTTCCGCTCGAAATTTCACAGGAAGTGAACAAATATTGGTGAAGTCTCGTGAACTTTCATTCGAGCACCTCTGGATTTATTACTTACTTAGCAACGATATAGAAAACATTCCGAACACATTCGCAGGGGTGTGATGTTTTGGTAGTGAATATCAACACGTGGACAATCCAAAGCCTGTTGTTTGTTAAATTTATTTCTTTACGTTTTAACTTCAGTAATATCCAAAGCCTATTGTTTGTTAAATTTATTTCTTTACGTTTTTAACTTCGTTAATATCCGATAGTTTCCTTAATATTTGGTTTACTTCAAGACTGGTTATTTCATACAAGAGCGTTTCCGCTTCCAGTATAGATAGATTTACCGGGGAGTATTCGATTAATGCGACGTTCGTTAAACAAGTAGAAACGGTGGAGGACGTTTATTTCATTTGAATACATTGTCCATCTGTCCATTTCTAGCGTTTTGTTACCGATATGAACATTGATGAAACAGTTTGTAACTGTTAGTACCATATGCAGAAGATCCCGTCATAGAGGTCCGAGTAAAATGGTGTAGGCATACTACTATAAATCACTTATTTCTAGGCATATATATTTAATACATTTAACAAACAACACGCTTTGGACTGTCCACGTGTTGATATTCACTACCCAAAAAATCATGTAATGTCATTGGTCAGTGCATTTCTGGGTTCTGTGCTTGATATGCAAATTAGTACTAACTTCAATGAAATCGAACAACCAATCGATGAGTAATATGATAGTCAGCGTACAAAATTTAAGCACGGCCCGACAAGCAAACTGGCACGCTGTTAGTAAAACGATAATATCTTTGGGAGTTGGATAGCAGAGAAAGCCGGAAGAGCACAGAAAGCAGCTGAAAACGGGAAACAAAGGAAACTTCACAAAGCAAAGCAGCTGACAGGGAAAGGAAACAAGCAAACAGCAGCAGTGACAGCAAAGATGGAGAACTAATGAAAAGTAAAAAAGCAAGACTTGCCAGGTGGAAGGAACACTTTGAGGAAGTACTAAATAGGGAGATTCCAGAAGAATCTCTAGCACTAGAAGAGCAGAGAGAGAGAGAGAGAGAGAGAGAGAGAGGGAGAGAGAGACCCTCTACACAAAAAGTAAGAGCTGCACTGATGGCGTTCAGAAATGGGAAAGCCCTTGGAGCAGATCAGAGAACTGCAGAAATGCTGAAATCAGACCTTGTCCAGACCTGCCAAGAACTCAAATTCACCTTTGACCAAATATGGAAAAAGGAGAAAGTGCCCAAGGAGTGGACCAAGGGACTGATCTACAAAATCACCAAGAAAGACAACTTGCAAGAGTGCGGCAACTGGAAAGGAGCAACATTGCTGCCCCTATCCAGTAAAGTTCTCAGTAGTATCCTCATAAACAGAGTACAAGACGGCGAATACCGCGCATTAAGAGAAAAATAGGCGGGTTTCCGTAAAGTATAGGGACTGCCGACCAGATATTCATCCTATGAAACATCCTGGAGCAGGCCAATGAGTGGAATGCTATTACATATATCCACTTCGTTGATTTCGACAAGGTGTTGGACTCAGTGCACAGAGACAGTCTAATGATCATTAAGAAAAAGTACGGTTTACCAAATAAACTGATCCAAATGGTTACAGCACTATACGAAGAATACAATTCTCTGTCACTGAAGACAATGAGACCAACGCCCCTTTCCCTGTTATGTTTTTTTTGCCGTACCCTGACGAATGTTCTTATGTGTCGCTGTTCTTTGTCTATATCTTCATAATTATGTTGCATTATATTTGTCGTGTGCGCAGGGGCGGATCCAGGATTTGAAGTTAGAGGGGGCGCCAGTTTTAGGCAGGGGTCTTGGGCTGCATTGAGGCCCTCAGTGGGTCCAGAGCAAATCTCAGGGGGCAAACCACCCGGAAGCTTTTTGATTCTAGAGATTTTGTAGGGTAAAATGAAATGTTCAAATTTAGGCTTTTGTGGTGTTTTTTGTGATTTTACATTTAAAAAGTCATAAAATCATTTTTAAAGGTTCTCGTACGTAGGTTTAAAACCTGTCATATCCATCCAAAACCTCTGCCTCGCAGAAATATAAAACATTATCTTCTATTTATTTTTCAAAGGAATGGCTGTAAATTAATCAGTTTAAAAGTCATGTTCAATGGGACGATGTGAATTAAGTTATAAAAGATAACCATGCCGGCTTGTATTATAATAAACATGGAAGAGTCGTTAAAAACACTAGCTATTATAACGAATTGCTCAAAGGAGGGTGATTGGTCTCGTCTGTAGAGAAATCCTATGAGTTTCCAAAAAGTTAATGACTAACTTAAACTTGCAATTTGTACATTTTTTGCCAGAAGAAGTATGGTTCAACTTTATTTTAATTATTTAAGCCCCCCCCCCCCTTCTCCCTGAATCAGCCACGGGTGCGCGTCATGGTCTATTAATTGCGCAACAATATATTTGGTGAAACCTCTTTTGATATTAATTTTTCGCAAGTTATTTTTCAATTGTTTCTATTTTAGAAGGAAATGTTTTTCAGCTAAGAAGTACGTAATTTCAAGTACGTAATTTCAAAACTGGTTTTCATGTTATATGATAATACTGTTGATGGACAATATAATTTTAATTACATAAGCTCCAGTTACATTTTGCAAACTGTTTTAAGGAAAATTAAAAAAAAATATTCTCACTCCAAAATAAAGCCTACACGTAACAGGTTGAAATGCAAATAGAAAAGATATAATTTTACATCAAAAATATATTTAAATAGAGAAACGCCCCGTGTGATCTTAAAAAATAACTTAAATTAATTTTTATATAATATCTGAAAAGCTTTCGATGCTATGAGATTTTTACAGTACATTAAATTTTTAAACGAAAGAATTGGTGCTTATTCTGGACTTATTCTGATTGGTGTGCGGATTAAAAGAACAGTAGACAAGTAATACATTCGCTTATAATGGAGTGTTGATTAGTCTGCGTAGATCATACATTGACCTCATATCATTTCTGAGCGATTGGCTCATCAATCATTCATTCAAAAATCCCTGCCTATAGGATATTTTCTTATCTATATTCTTTTTTATATAATTAATGTAATTTACATATTACGACAAATCCATAATTTGCCAATGATTTTTCGGGCTTTTCTCTACAGACAAAAATCATTCATCTTTGTCTAAAATATAATCGGTATAACAAAGTTTACAAGGAGTAACGAACATCTGGTAGAGCAATACGACAGAGTAACTCAAAACAGAGGACTGATTTTAAATACATAAATACGACGAAATCGAGAATATTTCTACATGTAAAATGCCATATATACATTTTAACATTGGCGCTTCGTGCGGGTATGAAGGTAGCTAGCATTGCAGAAAAAACGTGTAACCCGTGTCAGCGTTATCTTTTAATCATATTTACATTTTTCAGTGTCTTTGTCTATGCAAATGACTACAAATCAATTTTGTAATGTATAGTCCAATGCCTTTCAATATGACTATTTTACTATTAAATCGTAAAATTGCTGAAAAATAATAAGGAATCAATCTTTGAATATTATGACGTGATCAAATATGGTCTGGGGTGATCAAATCTATCATAAAGCCGTTCGGGCTTTATTGGATTTGATCACTCCCGACAGGTTTTGATCACCTCGTTATACTCAAAGATTGATTCCTTAAATCAATTATTTATTATACTCAAAGAATGATTCCTTATTCCTTAAATTGGTTATTCATAAAAAGTGAGTGCAAATACGTAAAATTTAATTATTGTCTATAAGAACGTTACGTAAAAGAATAAGCCAACTTTCCATATACTATTATATGAAGGTTACCATGGAAACTTGAGTTTCTTGAAAGTCTGGTCTGTCCGAACAAATCCTTGGAGTCTGTGCTCTCAATGTTGCTTTAGTTTCGATCGCTCAAGAAATAATCCACGCAAAATCAGCGGCAAATTTACGAAGAAGACATCAATTAACAATGTAAAGATTACTTTTATAGCTACTAGAATTAATTAAAGTTGTCATTCATAAATCTAATCAATGCATCAAGAAAAGCAGTTTACAATGCGTATATTATTAGTTATCCAGGTCCAATCAAGGGTGTTTGGGATTTACCCCGGGTTGTATTCCATACACCCTGAGGCCGCAGGGTAAATAATTTGTCAAAATCCCTATTTCTTAATATTCTATACGTATACATATGAATAAACGATTTTCAGCACAATTCCAATTAATATTAATTTATTTTCAAGTTGCAAAGCACTGGTAAAACAGTGTAATTTTAAAATGTGTATAACATAGGAAATAAATTCGTTGTCCAGGTCCAACCAAGGGTGTACGGGGATTTACCCCGGATTGTATTCAATACTCCATATCTCCGCGAGATATAATAATTGGGGAAAATGAAAGTACGGTATGCAGTTAGGATATTACAAATCTCAGGAGTTGTTCCTAAAGTTTAAATTGTTGACATTTTTAATCAAGAAATTGTTGTCATGTTACCTTAGAATCCCCTGAATTCCCTGATTATTGTATCCAGTTGAACTTAGCAAGATTTAACTAATTATTTATTGTACTTAAAAGGGAATCAAGTATTTCGAGCAAACCCTACACAATTCTTTAAAAAGTGCGTTATATGTAGTAATCGATGATATATTTTGATATAAAATTATTGTAGGTACATATATGTAGTGAGTTTATTCATTCATTCTTTATTTCCTATTTACAGAGATTAGGAAAAGTTAACATTACAATTATATTAAACATATTACCTCAACTTTTTGTATTTATTTATTTATTTATTTATTTATCAATTATTGATAGTTAGTTATTGTTATTGAAGTTTGGGGTTCCCACAAGGGACAAGATATTGAAAAGGTCCACCTTGAGTTTTTACGCTTTGTGCTTGGTGTTCGTAAAAATACAAATACAACTATGTTATATTTCGAGACTGGGCTTCTACCCTTATATCTCATTCGTATATATCGAATGTTTAAGTTCTGGTTTAAATTATTGCAGACAGAAAATTGTATATTAAGAGCTGCTTATGGCTGGTCATATGGTATTTGTGAAAACGAAAAACAAAATTATCAAAGCTGGGCAAAATTCATAAAGGACCAATTATATAATCTGGGACTTGGCTACATGTGGAATGGTGAAAGTAATTTAAACAGTCGTACCGTATTTTTCTACCAATTATTCAGAAAAGACTTAAAGACAACTTTATTCAAACGTTGCATGGCAGGATGCAAATAGAAACAAAATGTTTTATTTACAAGCACTTAGTTGATAATTTTTGCTTACAATATTATTTAGAAAAATCAATACCAAAGTTGTACAAAAAATGTATTTCCAAAATGAGGTTGTCCTTACATAATATGCTTATTGAAACAGGACGACATAAAAATATACCAAGAGACAAAGATTTTGTAAAACTTGTATAACAGACATTGAAGATGAAAATCATTTTATACCTGTATGTCCAATGTACTTAGCATTACGATCAAAGCTTGTAAAAAAGTAATACTGGTGTAAACCATCCATGTACAAATTAATACAGTTACTAAGTGTTAACAATATCATTTAATATTTATTCGTTTGATGAGATATTGGCGCTTCTGATTGGTTGAAAAATTTCTTTGATACCTGCATCAATAAAATTTTCGCCGGATCTACTTTTCTCAACTGTTCTGATCTAACACTATTTATAGAACGGGAATTTCCAAGATAAACACTGTCAACAAAATGTAAAGTTGTGTCTGTTTTATTGTCAGCAAACAAAATACAACTTTATAAACATAAAAACTTGAAAGTTAAACCTTCAAAAATAAACAAAACACATTATTTGATTCACGAAATAGAAAATTAAGCGTCTTCACACGATTTCGTCTGCTTGAGATCAATCAACATTTGCAGCGAGGCTGGCTGTTCCTTTTCCAGGAATATCATAACGAACATATAGGCCTATACACTTTCACGGTAACACTGCTGTTCAAATTTGGTAACAATAAGTTTTAAATTTACACACGTACATGATCGGTCATCAGAATAAGCGTCGTAAAGAAAAGCTATGAGCAATGCATCAACTCCTTCGGCGCATTCCAAGCGGCAGATATACCATTTAAGTACATCACTGGCTATCTAGTCACCACAACATTTACAAAAGTCGCTTATACATACTATTCTTTGTCGACATATCAGCTATTTTCGTCCACGATCGCCTCTTCTTGGATGGTTATGTCCAGTTGCATATTCCAGCGATCTCACATGAAAACTAGTTTTATTACGAGTTTTTCTGCACAGTGAATAATATCACAAGCTATCGCATGTATTTTCCTTTCGTTTTCAATTCAGCCGGTTCAGATTTTAACTCACTATTTGTGTTAAATCCATTAAATTCAGCTCAATAGCTCTGCGTCAGCTGAAAGCGAATCCATTTTGAATATTGTTGCTGTTGTTGTTTTGTATTCATACGCGCCGCTTCATTTACATTATTTACATTTTTGATCAATGACACTTCACATTTTTTAATTTGAAAATGTTTTATTAAATGATAAGAAATGAAGATAATAATTTTTCTATTGATCGACGTATCAAAGAAAAAATTGACCGGAAAACTTTTTCATCAATGCGCTACGCGCATTGATGAAGTTTTCCGGTCATTTTTTTCTTTGATACGTCGATCAATAGAAAAATTATTATCTTCATTTCTTAAATCAAAGAATTGTGTAATTTAGGGAAATTCATTTACAAAGCCCTCACACTCATAATGGTTTGAACTATATTGTGCCATTTGCTGATTTCAATTATTATTACTATCAATATATATATATATATATATATATATATATATATATATATATATATATATATATATATATATATATATATATATATATATATATATATATGTGTGTGTGTGTGTGTGTGTGTGTTATTTTTGTGTGTATCTTTTTCAGTAACCTGTATGTCATTCTCCAAATACAAATTATTCTGTAAACATATGAGTGTATGCAAACTGCAAGATTTGTAAGGACTAATCGTCCATTTTTGCCTATATTTTTGTAATGTTCACCTTGTAAGTGCTATAAGACGTATGACTTTTGCATTTGAATTAAAAAATTGATATTCATTTGTTTTGAGTGGATATTAATTTGCACATAGCTCGATTATAAATTTGAAAATAAGCTATATGTATAAATAATCTCTACACAAAATAATTTAATTTCGATAAATCATTAAATCAATAAATACAATATAAATACAATAAATACAGTTTCATTACCAGAACATCATATTTAATTGGAAGAATGTCCCATACTCCTCACCCTTCCTTCAAAAACATGATTTTTAGCAACTTGGAGTAAACATAACGTACAAGAACGTAAAAGGTAAGGTAAGGAGGAACAGGACGTTGCAGTGTAAAATCATTTGTCAATCATTTTTTTTTTTTGCCTTTTTAAACACATTAAAGAGAAGTAATTTAAACAAATTTTTAAATGATTCCTACTAAAAATCTAATTTGATTTGTATGTTATTTTTTGATTGATTTTGATATATCTTTAGTAACTCTTAACACATATAAATTTTAAATGAAAATCGTTGTTGTAGAAGTGAATTTGGTCCGTCCTCCTTAAGGTGTATGGGTGATCTCCATGTTGTGACCTACTTCCTATCGAAATAAACAATAAAATCAAGCATAATTTTATAAATTTTTTCTAAAAATAAAAAGCGCAATCGGTTGGAGCATTAATTACTGGGTTCAAATCCCGCCAGCCTGGTGGTTTTTCTTTTTTCACTTTTTCAAAAAATTTAAAAACAGAAATTTTGGTCATATATTGTAAAATTTGAAAATTTGCAACCGGTTAAAGTATTTTGAATTTAATGTACTTTTATCCACGTTAATATCGACAGGTGTCCCATACCTACTTTAGTACCGGGCACGTTTTTGAAAGTGGGTGGGGGGAGGACAGACTGACCCCCCCAAAAAATCTTGACAAGAAAAAAAAATAAAGGAAATTACAACTTCTTGAAATCGTAAAAATTCTAATCCGCGGGGGAGGAAGGGGGCTAACGTACTATACTCTTAATCTTGTTAACTTCCTTCCTTTCCTTTCAATTTTAACGTGCTCCCACAAAAGTGAGGGGCCCCCGGGTAGGCAGGCTCCGTCTTTATTCACTTTTAATATGTAAATTTAAGAAAAATGATGCTGCGAGAAAAGTCGGGGGGGGGGGGGGGGGCAAAATTATACAATTATACAAAGCAGGTCTCATTGACAAATAATAACTATGTTTTAATTTGACTAAAGACTCTGCTGCTCAATGGTTCCAATATAGGATTTTACACAGAATTCTCCCAGTTAAAAATTATCTGAAAAAGATAAAAGCTATTGATAATGATGATTGCACACTATGTGGGAATTCTACTGAAACCATTGAGCATTAGTTGTTCCCATTCATTAGCTTAGTACTCACATAAATAGTACTACTTCAGAAAGAATCGGTTTCAGTATATCAAATGTTATTTTTTGAGATTGTTCTCTTCTAGACACGAACATGGTTGTGGATTTCCTTATTTTTTTATGAAAAAAAACTATTCATTTTTACTGTACTCAACAACACAAACGTCCATGTTTATCTGGTTTATTATGTTACTGTAAAGTCAAATATGAAATTGAAAAATGTTTATCTTATAAAAATTCTGAAATGAAAATATTTGACAAAAGATGGGACTTTGTGGAGAAATATTTTTCAAGCGTAGACTTGTATACTTTCTTTTCTATGCGCTGGTTGTATCAGCTATATTCCTCAAGCTATTTATAGTATATTCCTGTTGAGATTGTACGAGTGTGTGTATGAATGTCTATATGAAAACTTATAAATTGCAATTAAAAAAACATAACATTTAGGTAAACAACAATCTGTGAAGTTATAGTTGTACTATAAAGATTAGTTGACAAAGGTGGAATAAGTATATGTAGGCCTAATACGAATTCACATTTTTTTAGATAACTGGGGTGGATCAAGGGTTCAACATTTTAATTTATCGTTGCACTTGTACCAAAATATTTGTTCAATTAAATAATGAGTAGAAACAGTTGGAACCCAAAAGTAAAAAAAAATCTGCCCATGTTGTAAAAGAAATTGAGTTATGGCGGGAACCTAAAATTCTTTGGTCCAGGGTAGAAAATGAAAAACCGGCCATTATGGGTCGTTTGACGGATATGGTTGATAAATAGAGGATGAAAGTTTCAAATAAAAATATTTAAATGTTCCAGTGTCTTTGCCTGTGATAACACTACGTATCGATTTTGTACTATAAAACCCATAACTTCAAATGACGCCAAATTGAGGCGCCAGCGGAGTTTGCTTATTTATATTTTAATTATTTAATCGTTGCTTGCTTAAAACTATATAAATATAAGTAATAAGGAATCATTCTTTGAATATCATGAGGTGCTAATTTTTGTCGGGGCGTGATCAAATCTATCATAAAGCCCTTCCACTGATGATAATGAAAAACCAAATTCTGTGTGTTGTAGACCTTACATGGTAGCGCTATTCTTCACCTTCAAATAAGTAGGTCAATGACCTACTTTTTGAGTTAATGGCCATTGAATATTTTTTGAAAATTTAAGAAAAATCCATAAAAAATATACGCTATGATTGAGATTTTCTTAATTGTGAAAATAATACAAATTGCTTAATTCTTTGACAAATGAAATACAGTTTATGAATGGTAGTGACATTATATAGATACAAAGAATTAAGTTTTCATTCACAATTTTTTAGGGTATTCTAGTCCGAATTTCCTCTATCAGTTTTCAAATTACTACCCATTTTTGATTCAATATAACAAAAAACTGAATGATGATAATGATAAAATATTTATAGTATTAAACTAAGTATAATGACCTTTCTCTCCAGGCATAAAATGTATATGAGGTCAATGATCAAAGTTTTGAGAAATGGTGTCTTTTATCATTTTTAAGCATTTTTCAATATTTTTGTAGTGTATGCCATACGATTATCTAAACGAAAAAGCAAGATAAAACCAACAGAAAATATGCAAAAGTATGTTGACTAACAAATAAAATCTTAACTTTAAATATTATATTACTATCAAAAATATTTCAGTGCAAAACAAAATCTGAAAAATTTAATCCGAATTTCCTCTGCTTTGCTAAAAGTCAAACTTTGTCAGAGCCTAATTCCATATTTTAGTAAAAATATCGATTGTTATGTCAATAATAGTTCATTTCATAAATACTTTTTGTATTTAAAACAAGTTTTACTCATTAAATTGAACTTTTTAACAATCCGGATTTGAGAACTCAAACCCTGAGTAAACAACGTCCTTATTGAAAACATTAATTACAATAGAAAATCCGTTAAAAAGATATTATTCAAGTATGGGTGTCTAGTGACAGAATATACTTTAATATAAATGCTTTTAATAAATGGTCTTTGGAGCAAGTTCATCAAAAATGGAATAAATGGGAAATGTTTTAATTATAACAAAAACATGTACATGTATATGGATGTTAAGACAAAAATCAGTATGAATGGCTTGTCTTCCGAATTTTTTAGCTGTAATGTTGGAGTACGCCAAGGTGAAAATTGGTCGCCATTTTTATTTTCGTTATATATTAATGACTTAGAAAAGTTCTTGATAGATAAAAACATAATTGGGTTACATAGTGTTACCAAACCTATAGAGGATGAACTGTTAATGTATTTTAAAACTACATGTATGTATTTTTTTTATGTTGACGACACTGAAATTCTTGCTGAAACGCCTGATGATTTACAAAATGCTCTGAACGAGTTTTATTTATACTGTGAGCAATGGAAGTTAACGGTTAATATAAATAAGACAGAATATTGGTATTTTCTAAAGGTCCAATGATGGAAAGGGAATTTTACTTTAGAAATGAAATAATTTGAAAATGTGAAAGAGTTTAAATACCTTGGATTTTTTTTAACGTTCAGTGTCTTTCAGAAAAGCAAAAACACATCTATGTGAACAGGCACAGAAGGCTATGTATGGGATCATCAGGAAAATAAGGCAATTTAATTTACCTATCGATTGTCAGTTAGACCTTTTCGATAAAGTACATGTAGTAATGCCGGTATTATTATACGGATGCGAAGTAACATAGAAATTATAGAACGTATTCAATTGAAATTTTTGAAACAAATACTGAATTTAAAAAGCTGTACCTCATCATAAATGGTTTATGGAGAAACCGGAAAGGTTTCCGTTAACTGTTAATATATATACTAGAATGGTTTCATACTGGGCAAAATTGTTCACCGGGCAAGAAAATAAAATTGTTCATATACTTTACAAATACTTATTGATTCAATGTAATAATGACTTTTCTTAGAACCCATGGATTGATTGTATACATTCTATTTTTGATAAGTGTGGTTTTTCAAACATTTGGGATGAACAATGTACTGTAAATGCAAAGGCTTAAAGACCAGTTTGTGCAGAAATGGTTGGCTGATATTGGAAATTCTTCAAAAGGTCATATATATATAAAACTTTCAAATTTGGATATGAAAAATATTCGAGTATTCTACCATCAAAACTTCGAAAAATACTTGTTAAATTTCGTACGTTGAATCACCGACTTCCTGTAGAAACTGGTAGATGGTTAGGCATTCCCCTTATGAAATATGCTGCACAATAACAATCAAATAGCTGATAAAATGCACTTTATATTACAATGTAATGCTCTTTCATGTATTAGACAAAAATACTTAATTGGAACCTAGATTTTGTGAGAGACCAAACACTTTTAAATTTTGTGAATTATTGTCTACTTAAAAACTTGTTAAAAAAACCTCTGTTTATTTATACATGAAAGTTTTGAATCAGTCTGTCCTCCTTGAACATTTGTACTTTTTTCTAATATTTTTTCTCTAATTTGTACTGTACATGAACCTCTGAAACTATACCTACGTGTGTGTGGTGTGTGTGTGTGATGTACCGTCATGTCGACGGTTTGAGTGAAATAAATTGAATTGAATTGAATTAATATCTGTCGGACAGAAGAAAGTTGGTTCCACTTTTATCAAAATTTCATTCTTAAAGTTATAAACACATTACTATTTAACTTTGATTAGTCCAGAATATTTACTTTGCTCCAATAGATATTGGAATTCATTCACCTAGGTCGGGTCTCACTGTTACATCAACTTACATGTAATTCAAATGTTGACCAAAAAATATGTCTGCAATGTACTATGATTCAAGTAAAACCGTTTATTTCAAAGATTACATGTAATTAAGAGGCTTCAATTATTCAGAATATAATCCCCCTTTTTCTTGCTTTCTTGCGTAATGGTGATGTTCTATCGGGTTTTTTTTTGCCGAGCGATATATAATAATTTACTGCTGTTGTTCAAGGTAGGTGCATGCATACTATTTCACTCAAAAAGGGTTTTAGTTTTATGCCGATTTAAGGAACAATTTCAAGGTATGGCGGGCCACCTTTAATGCAAGTGAAGTTACAATTGTAGTACACATAAAAGATATTCAATGAGACAAAGATGGTTTGTTGTTTCAGTTTATATCACTGCTCTGTTTGTTGCATACGTCCCTAGACACTAGTGTACAACAATTAAAAACTTAAACACCCCTTCATTGTGGCCCGACCCTACCCCCGGGGGTCATGATTTTCACAACTTTGAATCTACACTACCTGAGGATGCTTCCACACAAGTGTCAGCTTTCCTGGCTTAATGGTTCTTGAGAAGAAGATTTTTGAAAATTTCTCAAAATTTTTCATTAATTTCTAATAATCTCCTCTTGAAAAAGGGTGTGGCCCTTAATTTTCACAACTTTGAGCCCTCTTTGCCTAAGGATAATTTGTGCCAAGTTTGGTTGAAATTGGCCCAGAAGTTCTTGAGAAGATGTTGAAAATGTGAAAAGTTTACAGACAGACGGACGACAGACAAAATGTGATAAAAAAAGCTCCCTTGAGCTTTCAGCTCAGGTGAGCTAAAAACTGATAAGATCAATCAATTATTTAAAGAAACAACAAACTTTTACAGATTTCACTATAATCAAAGTTCGGCTTACTAATATATATTTACATCTACGAAGTATTATTCCATCTTTTTCTAACGGAAACGTGTAGTTAATTCATAGCTCTATAGAAACAGCCAGACAGAAATCTACACGCCCTGTTTATCGATTAATCGAAATCTACAGCGGCTAAAACTGACAGGACTGAAATTGACACGACCTCTTATCGATTAGTCGAAACCTACAGCGACCTGAGAAAAATCACGGATTGCACGAAGTAATCACGATGATGTCAGACTCAAAGTCTCAGAGGAGACGATTTGGCTGGGTTTTTTTTTTTAGCTTACTTACTTATAATGTATATAAACAATAATTTGGTGAATTTTACTTACTTTTCATAATCAAATTATTAATTAACTAAAAGAATGACGCGGGTTATGTATTTTTTCTGCAATGTCGCTACCTTTATATCCCGAATGAATCACCAAAGAAAGCATTTTATTGTTTAAATAAACTGAATTCTAAAACTATAATCAATTAAAAAATAAATCCTCTGATTGTGAAGCCCATAGGGCTACTCAGAAGATCTCATCGCGTAACAACTAAGTTCATTTTTAACATTGCTGTTAATTACTTATATTTACGTTTGGAAAGGGTAAACCGTTCAGAATTATTGAAATAACCGAGTTTTTAATGTTTACAATAAGAAAATCGCACGCGGTAATTATTGTGAAGTCATTAAAAAGTTCACACAGAATTGAACGTTTCCGCTATTCTACAGGTCATATAAGGAAGCATAATTGCAAACGTAAATATTTCACATTACAACGTCTGAATTCTATAAACGAGAGGAAAACACTTGGTATTGCAGATGCATTTATTGTTCAGTATCAAAATTGCACTTTTGTTTCTAAGCTTGACAAATGATTACACTCTCTCCACGAGACTCAGTATAATACTGTTCACTCTCCAACTGAAAACGACGAAAACATAAAATGGCTAACACAAGATACACAATTGGTGCCGTTGCTAGGCAACTGTCATTGGCAAAATAAATGATAAATAATATTACAGTTACTGGTATACAATTCGAAGATTGATTGATGGTGATGTTTGTTTCAGATATATTTACCAAAATACTTTAAATGAATATGCTTCTAAAACAGAATTTAATAAAAAACGATTTTTTTTTTAACTTGGTAGTATAATTTCTTTTTTGTTGGTCTAAAACACTTTGATATGGTCTTTAGACACCTTATTTGACAAACGTACTTTGATAACAATGAAAAATCAAGAACAACAAATTTGGATTTCATAAATGAACTTCACCATTGCAATTCAAAACAGAGAAAGAAAATTTTACAAACGAAAAAGAAAATAAATATTGCCACATTTCCAAACAAATTACATTTTTATATAACACATGATTATTGTTCAACAGGTAGGAAGTACAACACACCTGTACAGCTCACCTGTATAATCCAACTGTACAGCGGAGTAACCTGTCAACTTACACAAACTATTATCACAGAATGGAAGTGATTTTTATATCATTAAAAGTTAAAAATAGGTATTCTTTCGTGACATTTTACATCAGCCACAATTAAAAATCAGACAATGACTAGAATGAGGTGTTCCTTACTTAAAACTACACATAAAAGACTAATCGTCTACATCTTAAGGCAAGAGTGTGTATTTCTACTCCACTATTTGTAAGTCTTTGTCTCGGGGCACTGTTACAATAAATGGGCCAAATCTTTGACCATTTGGGTTCACTCATTTTGGTCATATTAACTTTTACAGACCAAGATAATAAACATATTACTGTTTTTCACCTTGTCTTTTTTTTTATTAGTTTAATTAGTATGAATTATATTACACCTATTTCACCTATTATTTTCCTGATATACCCTCCCTAAAAAACCCTCATAAATAATGGCATACTGGAAATTAACAATGGATATTTTTAAATAAGGCTTACACATCAGTATCAAAGTTACTGAGAGAAAAAAAGTGTGGATGAGGTTATGTCCCTTTGCTCTTGCCCAGGTGGTTTTAGGTTATCCATCTACACATACTGTGGAATCATTCAATTTCGTGGTGGCTCAATTTTCGTGGAATTCATGGTACCCTCATGGTACTCATGGTACTCATCCCCAAATTTACATCCTCCACGAATTAATAGATTAGTGTTATAAAACCATATGTCCTTATGTTTGTATAAAAGAATACACGAAAGTATGTCCCTGTAAAAGTTAACCAATCCAAGAAAATTGGCCCCCACGAATTATAATGATTTCACAATACAGGGGTTTTACACGGTGACAAATAACTTAGCACTTTTTTGAGTATTCTGTATTGTATCATGTAAATGACATACATTCCAATATATAAAAGTGTTAACATGAGAGGGCAGGAAAACGTCATCTTCTTTGATTGTGGAATGAAGAGATAAACTCATTGCATTTTGAAAAGAAAATATTCAATGTACAGTTTATATAGCTGCACATTTCAGATCTATGCAAAATTTCTGACATCTTAAAATCCATAGACTCATTTCTACAGCTCATTATAGTGAATTTTGCCATGGTTAGAGCTCAGTTGGTGACAATTGCCATGGTACAGCTCAAGAAAGGGGCATTTTTTTGCCATGATAACAACTCATATAGGTAGAATGTTGCAAAGTTATCCATAGCTGTAGTCTTACTGGTGTATTTCTTCACAAAATACCCTGAGAAATTAAAATATCTCCATGGCAGTTAGTATTCTTCACCAATTGGCTAATCCTGGTTTGTTGAGAGTCATAAAGTAAATCTGGCAGCTTGACCCTGACCGCATCGACGAGAAAAAGACCTGAAAATGACAAAATGATGAATACATATATCATACACAATTAAATATCTCTTTACATAAAATAATAGGGAATAACAACCCCCCCCCCAGCTGTTGATTTATAAATCGGTTCAAGGGTATAAACAAAAGGATTTCCCCAAAAGCACAGTCTTGACAACCAAGGCAACTGTTTGTATGGAACCCTGTGATTTGTTCCAATTCTGTGCGAATCCTCATTCAAGAAGATATACTGTTCATGGATCAAACACTTACTTTGTCATTTCTCTCGCAGAGGAACTTGAGTTTCTGTGCTTTTTTGTGCATGAACACTCCATCCAAGTGCCCGGTTTCTGCAGCACGGATCTCAATAGCTTTGTTTCCCCAGCCCATTATCTGTCCAGTGCTTATGTATGCTGAAAAAACCATCCAAATCTTACAGCTTTATCACATGGCAAATTCAAATGTGACATATGTTTGTATCACTAAAATACTACAAGTATATATCTAACAATATTACACCAGAAGGACTTTAGAACAAATTGATCAACACAAATAATTCCAAAAACCTATAATATTCTCCAAATAAAGACTCCAAGCTTTAATTCAAGTGACACATACCCACAGATGTCGGCATTTCTCCCCACTGTAGAACAACATTCTTGGTGACACGACCACTGGAGTTTACGTAAACTCCCTCATCTACAACAGATTGACAAAAGTTTATTACTTACAGTCTAAAACATGACAGACAGAAAAAGAAAGGGACAGAAATGTGACCGATCAGACTCATTAAAAGTAAACATACAGATGTACTTACTATCATAGCAGCAAAGGAGCTCCATTCCATTGGTGTCTGGTAATATGACAATGGTATGTGGCAAGATGGTGCCTTGCGTCTAAAACAAGATCAAAGAGTTACTGGTAAACATTTTGACACAACACTAAAGCTACCTGTAAATTTCAACTCAGCACTATCAATCTCTCTGTGTAATAATTTATGTTTTCAAATCAAATCAGTGTTCTTTTTCTGAAACTACGGGTACAAATTCTAATTTCCACTTCTTTTATTTATGTGGCTTTTTTTAATATATAAAAATTACATATTGCAAAATGCTAAAAAATACAAGGAGTAATGCACAAACTGCAAAGATCATGACTTAACGCAATATCATTAAAGTCTGCAATTAAGCTGAAATATACTACTTTAATCATACACATATTTACTGGCTATGAGGACGACTTTTATTTGTTCCCCAACACAGCAACTTTTATACATTAATAGTTGCTGTCGACGGGAACAGTACACTTGCTATCATTCGAATAGCCGGTAAATAGGTATTTTATTATACCGAAGAAAACTTTATTTGTCAGCAATGCAGATTTTCTTTATGGCCAACAAATTAGAGCTATCAGACTTTGAATTTTACGTACCAACTCTGATTACACCAGAGGTGTTCAAAGTTTAAAAACGAGAGAAATCGAATGCTGCAATGACAATTTACGACAGACAGACAGCTTGGAAACTATTTCACATTTAGATACAACAGCATGTTAATTCATTGTAATTTTACATTATCTAATCCATGATTAGAGCTCTTTGAGTAATATTCTAGTGAAATTAGCTAATCAAAAACTAAATAAAACACTGCTATTCTGTATTTTGCATAATTTGAGTGAAATTTGATATGCATAATAACTACCGGTATGTGATATGTTAGATTTCCAGGAATCTCTAAAAGTGAAGGAAATCTGTTGAGAGATCAAAATTTAATTTCAATATAGGTTTTCTGGAAATGAGAGAAAAAACCCCAAGGATAAATGGAACACACAGGAAATCTGAGATCAGGAAGCTATCTGATAAGCAGACCGTGATTTCCTAACACTCCATTAATTCACAGTACTAACACTTCCCACTCAAAAAGTTACTCATTTATTTCACATTAAATTAGGATGCTAGACATCATTGTTTTTAAAATAAAATCTGCCTTGTTACTGCTTATTTGATTTAGGGAAATTTAATCATTTGAAGGGGATTCATAGGACAATAAGTATGTTGACATTATGCCGAAAAGGGCATACCTCCCTAAATAAGTTATCAATCGAAATATCCTGCAGAAATGCATGCTCATACATTCAAACTTTTTAGTTTAAAAGTGACAAAATTCACTCAAAATAAAAGAATTGTAATTTCTTAAACATATTCACATCTTAAAGATTATGTCTGTGTAAATTCGAAAGTTCCATGGAATTCTAATTACCGCGGTAGTTAACATGTAACAAGAAAGTGTCAATTCCAATTTACTACTTGGCAATATTTCTGCTACAGAAGGCTTCATAAACTGGTTTTCACACATCCAATCCCACATCCCAATCTGTATACCAACTCTAGATGTACAAGGTACACACTTAACATGTATTTGCAACTGCCATAAACTTCTAATTATTGGATGACACAAATAAAAAACCCTTTTGTACAATTACTCATTTATCAAAATAATGACCCTTTGTACTTACATGGGTAGGAATGTAAAGGTCATAGGCCAACATTTCATCTACATCAATACCATGGAAACCATGACGGGAACCATACAGAACCTTCAACCTTTGACCTTCTTCCACTGTTAGGTCAACTATCAGTGGTTTGTGGACTAGATCGGTGAAAGACTGAAGAAAAATGTTAAACAATTATATTTTAATCTAACTAAACTGATTACATATTTGACAGGATACAAAGCATTTGAAGATTCCTCAAATTGTCCAAGAGGAAAAAAGATAAAATCTTTTGAGCTGCTGGATATGCGATAGAAATTTTTAAAATGGTGACCTACCTTGAAGGCCATAAACTTATGGTAGGGTTTCGGGGCCCATGCATATATCTCTATGCTCTCCTGTAGGGCTATGACAAGGAACTTTATCTTTTCATATTTCACTGAAATATCAGAGTGTTTTAATCAAGGACACATTCTGGTTTTCATCATTTGAAACTATTAATTTTTTTTTAACATTTTGGTCTAATGAGGTAGAAATATAAAATTTACAAAATTGAAAAAAAAAATTGAATTCTTTTCTTGCATTTAGCCCACATCTTTCTTCCAGAATGAATATGATTTCAATTACCTATTTTGAAGTGAACACAGCCCTCCAGCTCTCCCACATTTACCCAGCCATTTCTTCTATCATTCTGGAAAAAAAGAACAAGTACTGCAAAATATTACAGTTGAATGGAGACATTGAAAGGTAAACCTCCAAACCCTTATTAAGAGGAGCTTGTGTTGTGCTGGAATAGAGAAATCCCTCACCTGGTCCTTCTTAAAGATTTTGTTGTTCAGCCATGACAAATAGTAGACTCGGATTTTGTTTTTCTTGCCGGAGATTGTGACCAAGATGTTCTGTCCCTCTAGAACCTCCATCTGTTGAAATCTCCGGCGTGAGATCAATGTGTAAACTACAGCAAAAATTGTCAAGGTTACATAAACATGCAAAGTTAAAACAATGTAAAATCATTCATTACAATTTGTAAATCGTTTGCTGCTTCTGTAATCTGGTTTTTAAGACTTTATTTTGTCCTCTGAATAAATTTTAGCATGAACTGATTATCAAAATTATGTTAAACTTCATAACTCAGACAACTTGCATATCCACCTGTTCATTGTAATACAAAAATGAACTGTATTTAATAAACATGTGAAGTTCTGACAATGACAAAATTTATAATTTTTTCAGAAATGCATCTAATTTACTAAACTTGGATCAAGTCTATTTGCGACCAACCTTTTCCTTGTCCACTTCTGTCTAAAAGCATTAAGCCGTTCTCTGTTCCAATGAGTAAATTGACTCCTTGAAAAAAATGCATTATATCATTATTAGGTACTCTTTTTCATTAATATACATTTCTTAGAACCACCATTTCATAATGTTGACATTTTGAGTGAAATTGAGCACAATCTTTAAGTCTTCTTTCAAAATTTTCATTAAATTTAATAATTCCATCTTCATCTTCTAAACATCAAAATCTTTCACAACTACTATTTGTGTCATTTGTGTATATACCCCATAATGCAGCACATAAAATGTCTGAAGAGAACTTTTTTTTGTATTTGCGGATTTCTGGAGTGTCGCTCAAAGCCTCCAACATTGGTTGGGAAGGTGCTACATTGACGTTGATCTGGGAACCGCGCCTAGATGACTGTGATGTGAGTGTGGAACCCTCAGAGGCTCCAAACCCAAAGGCAGAGAAAGACTTGGGGTGGTGTCTCAATACTCCTCCCTCTGAGCTACTAACTGCCTGCCGATACTAAAAATACAACATGTTTCCAATATGAAAAAAGCAGTACACCATTATTCATTAATAACTCAGTGATTAAAGAGATAATGGAGAATTTATGAAACCATCAAAGGCTTTTAACTAAATATTAAAATTATCAAAGATTAAGGATGTGTTACAGTTTAACTGTATCAATTTTCACTTTCTCTTTCTATTTTTCTTCTAATATAAACTCTAATTACTTTAATGATATTGTTTTCATTAAAGTCATAAACACGAACTCGTTACACCTGATTACTACGATATACTACTAACTTTATAACTGAAAGGGCTTAAAATTCAAATCCCTCTTGTTTATAAATAAAAAATGCAAATTATCTTCTCAGCTTAAGTTAGTACAGAGTGATGTCTTGGGGGTATTTGGGGGTCCTTGCAAAGTTCAAAAGTCACTGTTGAAAATGTATCAACAAAAGATAAAGATTTCTATCCTTTATCATATTAAAATCATATCATATAATAAGTATCGTATTGTAGTTCACAACGTGACAATGATTTTGTGAGCTCTGCTGTCTGGACTCATTAGCCATAATTCACTAAACCTCAGAAATGGGAACAGAAACAACTCATGAGATATTAAAACAACAATAAAATGAAGTCATTCTTAGTTTTAGAAAGAAAACAACAACCCTGAAAACGGACAGAAAAGGCCCTCAATGATGACTTTCATATAAATTTGTCTTAATGCTAGATTAAAAAAAATATTGGGAAAAACCATCATTAACAACAAAGTCAGTATAAAACCTGTAATAAATTAATAATTAAAGTTGGACGAGAGTATAAATTCTTCAAACGAATATGTACTGTAAATTAATATTGAATTAAACTTGAACCATTAACCTCTAAAGTATTACTTATGAAGTACACCAGTCCCAGTCAAGTCTTTAAAAAAAAAATTAATTAAAAAATCAGACACACAGTGATATGCTGTCAAATTTTTATAGGTGTCTTCATCTTTCAAAAGTAAAGAAATTCTAAAAAGGTTTGGTGTAAACTACTTTTGATGCGAGACACTAGTACTAGCTACTAATTACAATCATGAATTGATGTAGTGTGTTATGTCAATGTAGGAGGTGAGTATTTGTCATGTTCCCCTGTCGTACCTTCTTGAATAGGAGCCCTAACACAGAACGACTTCCTGTACCACAGAAAGACACATCGTATCAATGACACTCTTCCTCTATTCTCTTGTTTAAAACAAGCGTTTTTTAAAAACTCAACACTGACACTCTTCTGATTTTTAAGAGTTAAGATTTCTATGTGGCTCTAACTCTTCACTTAACACAGAAAACCTCCTAAAATGAAAGCTAGCATCATGTCAATCCATTCAAAACAAAAAATATGCTTATACTGTCTAGCATTCTGTCTTCATAAACAAGAGGTTGAGACCACTGAAAAAAGGAGATCACTGAGGGTTGGGAGACTTCGGATCGATGGAGTTGAGGCCTAGTGATTTACATCAGCAAAATTAGATTTCTTACTTCATCTGAAGTGGTCTTGTCCTGTGGTCTTTGGGGGGTGAGGGCTGAGCGTGATTGAGGTGGGGTGTGTGGGGGAAGGAGATCAGGCAAGACTCCACTGCTGGCACTGTGTCTAGCTGATGGCAACCCTTGAAAATAAACAAGACAAATGATTAGAGCGGGAAAAAAAGACACACAGATTGACAAAGAAAGAAACATTCGTAAGAGAGACAGAGTTGATCATTCAATACTCACCACTAGGATGTCCAGCGGAGCCAATAGGATTGGAGTTAGCTTTTCCCACTTTAGCTCTTTGGGCCTTTTCACTTAAGACATTCTCCGATTTATTCTAAACAAGAAAGCAATTATTATAAAATGGAGAATGAAATTGACATGCTATATTATATTGTTAGTTTCTTTCCCAATATTAACAGCGTAGCGCAGTGGGTTAGAGGGTTTGCTAGGAATCTTTAAGTCATGAGTTCGAATCCCGCTGGAAGTTTAATTTACATTTTTTCCTCTCCATGTGTTTTTTAAAAGCTATTTTTCAGTTAAATATAGTAAAAATTGAAAATTCTAAACCGGTGAAAGTATTTCAATTATAATGTTCTATAATCCACATTAATATTGACAGATATCCCATACCATGTACCTTAAAATATATTTCTGTTTTTGAACTTTCATTGTCAGTCAAGGCACATGTTTAAAAATCAATGAAAACTATTTATTATCGGTACTCAATTACTATTATGTTAAGGTGACCCACTAAACCTTATAATATTTCCTCAAATCAGCTCAAAATTACTTGATTATGATAGATAGCATGATGGATAAGAAGTATATAAGTAAAACAGGTGAAAAACATGACCAAATTACCTAGCATATTGCAGGTGTAATGAGAAGAAACACATGTTCTGCTAAAAACCAAGACCAGACACTTGCTGCCACCCCTCACTAGCAATCAAAGACCAAATTTTCACAAGTCAGACATGCCGACAGAGAGACACATACAGTTAGACTGAAACACCATCTTAATTGTACTTTATTTCACAAAATTCTTATCTCAAATAACTGGATATTAACTAAATCTGGTACAAACATCCAGTTATGTTTATGTAACCCGAGAGATTAGGTTAGGGAGAAATTGTTATACAAAAAAAACAAAACAAACTCCTATTTTAATTTGTTTTATTTTTCTAAAATACTGCAATTTGTAGAAATTCAAAATGCTTAGAGCACAATATGGACTATATACCAAATATATCAGATACTCAATGGGATTGTCAGGAAAGATCAGTGACTATTAAAGAGGTGGTCTACATGTAGCATGAATACTCACTGTATTTGTATTAATGCAAATGGATAAAAATCATCTGTTTGAAAATTTTGTTTGTTTTAATTTTATGGCCCTCCCTCATATAGGTTTGGTATTTTGAAGTGACATCAAACATAAAATTATTAAAGTTTGGGCGGCCTAAAATATGGCAAAGTATGTTTTTTTTAAGGAAAATTTTTTGTCTTAAGTGGTGTAGAGCTCATAGAATGAAAAGTAAATTAAATTAAACATGTTTTTTGTTGTCATCAAATCTTTTTTTTTTCAGCTTCTCTGATGTGCAGGATGAGGAGCATTCTATAAGGAAGCCTGATGGTTTCAATAGTTGACCTTCCTCTTTTGATTTATAAAAAAAATGATTGTAATACATGTACAACGATTTTTATTTCCCTTTTTTGTGTGCTTATTTCAATAAATACTGAAAATTAATATCTGTTGCTTTAAAAAGAGAGCATGATCTGAATGTCCAGGGGCTTATATAGACCAATAATGTCCATGATAGTCCAAAACTAGCGCATTTTTTGTGTGTGTCGTTAATTGCAGTTTTTGGGGGTTTTTTTTACTATGGGAGGTGCTGTAGCTCCCAGGTCATCCATCCAAATTTTTTCAGACCAGAAGCCACTGATCTGCTACTATTTAATGTGTTATTTTCCCTTGCAATTTCACTGTGCAAAGTCAACCCAAAAGTCATACCCTAAGTTTTGTATTTTACTTCTGATTCTCATTAGGAGCCTACATATTCCATACCAGTTTCACAGGAGACATTCCTCTAACTAATGATTATCAGTAAGAACCATTTCATGAATTTCATAAAAACTTACAAGTCTTCAAATACAGCAATTCTTAATGTACAAAAATATTGAATGTATTTTACCCAAAACTGTCCCTTGCTACATAAGGGGAGGCATATTGCTAGGAGGTGACTTCATTAAAAAAAATCGCAAGTAAAATTATCATTCTAATTATGTCTCTGTATTGTTAGAAATTAGACCAACATTTAAAACCAAACTTTTCAACATTGAGCCCAATTAGTGCCAAGGACTACTAAAATTAGCTCTAGGTTTCAGATCCTCAAAGAATTCTTGATCTCTGTTACCAAAATCATGTCTTCATTAAAGGTTAACAATTGATAAATTGATTCAAGGCAAAATGCATATAAATTACATAGATTGGATTCTTTGTTTAAGAATTCCATTAAAAGAGTCAAGTTAATTATGTTTTATCATTCCGACCAGAACAACATCAGGCCAAACAGGAACCATATTTATTCCAATCAGAAACTGCAGTTTCACAGAAGGAAAAATACCAAAAATCAGTTACTTATTATATATGGTAATTGTTGGACATGTTTTGTGGGTGATTTAGTATGTACAAGTTAAGGGTTTAGCCCAGATCTTATTGATTTCTATTGACTTTTGTGACAAAGGGATACAGATAAGGTGTCCATTTTACAGATAAGTAGGATCTCACTGACAGTTCACCATTAATCTATTCATGTTTTATCAACCTCTGCTGTAGGTTTGGATGTTTCAAAATTATCAAATATATCACTTTCTATTCACTATCCAAGCTTTCTAATTGGCATAACCATAAAACAATTATCGGCTGACAATTTGCATACTTGGAAATTCATCTGGTTTGCAAAGGAATGAACAAAAAGAGTGTTAAGGTAGAAGCACACTTTTGGCCAGTAGTGCCTCTATTAAATCAGAGTCCTGGTGAGTCATAATGATGAAGACTAGCCTCCATTATTGAAAATTATATTTGACTGTTTTTAAGAATTTGAACAAAAGTTGTTGCTCTCTTTTTTTGATAATTAAGCCATGTATTGAACTGCATATATGTGCAATGGATTATAAATACTGGAAAAAATTAGAGGAAAAAGACAGACATTTCAAGCTTCAGACACTTTAATTGAAAGTGAGATCACCTTTAAGTAATTATCACACTACAGAGTCATCCCTTTCAATTTGACTAAATTCTACACTCAGTCATTTACCGGAAGCAGTAATCTCTTTTGATGGAGGCTACTTCAAAGTTCAAATACCCTTCTGCCTTATAAACCAAAGCCAGCAGTGAAATCAGGAACATAACAGTAATGCTAACACTATTTAATCTAATCCACTTGCAAGGCATTCTAGAAAAATAATTGCTTCAAAATGGCACATCCACAGCCAAAAAATCCAATATTTTTCAAACAGGACAATCATCTGTGTCCTAATTAAATAAATTTTGATGGTAATATTTTTTTTCTTAAAGCTCTAATGTCTGCTGAAATAATGATATATTAAAACAACAAGCCAACATTGTGTGCTTTTCCACATGCTGAGTTTGTATTTACAGGTGCATCACGTCTTTATCAAGCTCCCCACCTCCCTTGAATTGATAGGTGTGCCAATATCTATATTTCTGTAGTGCATATTCAAGAAGCACAAGCAATATGGCACCTGAGTTAAACCATTTTCAAGAAGACAATAAAAGATCTAGCATTACTGACTACCTGTGCACAAAGTAACAGTATGTAGGCTAGGTCACCAAAGTAAACAACATTGGTTTGAGAATGGGGTGGGTTAGAATGTTGCAGCTTTAAAATTCCTGTTCAATTTTGTGCTTATTTTTTAATCGAAGGGTCTCCAGTATTAAGTATTGAAATAAAATTAATTTCACAATGCAGTGTTTCTGATTCTACTACAGAAGCCTCTGTATCAATGTAATCACCCTGTCCACTGACAGTGACTTCAGCAGAATGTGTAAGCAGATCTGTATCCATATGTCAACACTTTTTACAGATGAATAATAGCGTACAACAGAAATCAATATGGCAAAAACATTGTCCTCTATCAGAAAGCACACTGTAGGCTTGCTGCGATTCTTATACTCCATTTCATTCGTCAACTGATCCAAGTCTCTATTCTAGTGTGTATTTTATAATTTATGAAGCAGTTGTGTAGCCTTAAATTCTATGGCTGTCATTTACATATTTAGCAAAAGATCTACAATATTAATCTAGCTGTCGTCATTCCTGAAATAGATATTTAAATAGGATGTCATATTTTACAAAGAGATTTATTTATTTACAAGTATTTCAAAAAAAAAAATCCTTCGATTTACTTATTTTAGTTTTCATACTTAAATTGTACAAGTCAAACTTTCTTCACCACTTTCAATCATTTTCGCTGAAAGGTAAAACTATAGACCTAAATCACTATTCTGAACACTCTCTAAATTCTGCATTCATAACAAAAGATCTCCACAGGACCTGTCTGAACATCCCACCTTTCCATCACTGGTTTGTTTCTGTTTTATTGGAGACAGCTGATCACTGTTAATCACCAGAGCCATTTCCTCCAAGTAAATGACCCATCCATGCAGGAATGTGTATAATGGTCCTCATTTATGGTGCCCACTTTAATCAGCACCACCTGAACAAGGTAGGCTCATGGTTAACCCCCGTTTTAACTGAACCCAAGTTTGTGTTTTATGAATTAATGGTACCAGTGAGTCCCTGCCATTGGGATTTTTTTTTTTTTTTTTAGCAAATTCTGAATCTTCTGATATATATTTTACAAAATTTACAAAAATAACAAATAATTAACAAATTAGCGATTCTATTAATGTGGGAGCTTGTCAATGCACACATGCTTTATCTGACTGCCTACCTGCCTGAGTAGAAATAATCTAAATGAATGAATGAAATTAAGCCGTTATTTAGATGTTGGTTGTTCCCTTGGCTTGTTAGAAGAGATTGGGATATATATATAACCTATAGACCAAGATCTGTTGGCCTCTGAAAGAAAAGCAGCATTTCCACTCAGTAGCTAAAAAAGTTGGCATCAATTCTTGAAGCATCAAATAACTGATTAATTTTTAATGCCAGATTCCACCTGTTGAGGTAATTCCAAGGTAACTAAGGTATAACAAAGATAGCAGTCATAAATACCCAAAATGTTAAAGTGCCTGTCATCCAAAATGTTCAAGCTCCTGGAAAGAATTACAGTCATTAAAAATATGACAGAGAGTAGCTGCAGAACTCACAGTAGCTCAATAGCTAATTCAGACTGACAGACCAATAGAGCTACAGCCTTTAACATGCAAAAGCATGAAATTTTGTGACACACAAAAACTTGATCTAGTTTTACACTTACCCCTATAACTTATAAGTTTTATTTTGAAAATGCTTTTTTAAAAAGTCTGAGGGAAGTACAGAGATAAGTTCAGTTGTAAAATGACAACAGAATTTTGGTTTACAATTCATTCCACAGAATGTGTTTAGAAATTTGGACTAGCAGCAGTGTGCTGTATGTACAGACCTGAAGCTCTACTGCCTGTTAAAATCATATTTTCCCATAGAGCGACAGTTTCAGGAAACAAATTATTACCTGTAAATGAATGAATTACTTTGGTAATAGGGGTAGGCTATTTTTGTTCTAGTGCAGCTGTATGAGGTAAAATAAAAATACAAATAAATCGAAGTTGTACAATAAGAGCAGTGAGTCTGGCGTGAGGAAATCTCAAGAAATATCTGAAATCGAAGGGCCATTTAAATGCCTTTTGTATCAAAGATGTCAACTATTTAGAGTGCTGCACGTTAAAAGCTTATTATTTGACAAAGACTGATCTTAAAATATATCATCTTTTTATTCCTCTGAACTCTAAAGTACTTAAAGTACTCTATGTTAGCCCTGCACACCTCCCTATAACACATTTAATTGGGTCAGGTACATCCCAAACACACAGGCATTTACAGGCAAAAAAGTCTTTATAAGTATCAAAAGAGTATAAAGTTACACCATCATAAAATCTGCTTTCAACAACCCGGAATGTCTGCAATTTAAAATTGATAATCATATGGTGTTGGTTGTTTATGATCTTTATGGGCAACACAAATCTCTTTAAACTATTTCCTGTGTCACCTTAAGAGCTTTGTACGATTCTTAAGTGGGCAGGAACTCGAAAAACCTTGTGTGAATGTGTATCTATATTTGTTTACAGTTCTTCTATTGGAGGCCTGAAAACTTGCATGTCATGCTACCTAAGTTCTGAAAGTCCAATATGTAGGGTGTTTAAATTAATACACTGTTCATGAAATATGTACTAAACAGGTAATATTACAGAAATTTACACCTATTTTGATACCACTATCACTACATAGCCAATTTTGAAATATCTTCTCTTCTGCACAATAAGCAATAATATGGAAATGAGATGACTGAACACCTTTAACCTTATCAAGTTACTCAGCTGAAGATTTAGGCTCATTGAGAGAATCAGATGTGAAAATCCATCACACACAGGATTATCCCACAGCTAATGAGCATCAATACCTGTGTGGTGCCCCCACTCTAGACCACAATGCATAGACCTAAATGACTTCTACACCTGTAGGAAACAATTCTGTTATCCTCCCCTTCTCATTATCTACCAGAATTACACCTGGATATAAAATCAGACTTCCATCTCTTAACATGCGCAGTGCAAAACATGCAGAACAGACTTGAAAAAAATATCAACTGAAAGGGCCCTTCTATTCCTTGTTTCTTTCAATGTTGCTCATGCTTTTGAAAATACATTGAACTATTTTTGTGTTTTTCTCTATGTAAATTGCCTGCAAAAATAAACCTGGCAATTCTTATAATGCTAGTACCTGCAATTCCTTTGTCAAAAGTCTGACATGTGCAGTTCTAATTAAGTCTAGAGAACAGCATCCCATCATAAATCTATTTCACATGCAATAAAAAAGAATTGGTTGATGACAGATGAAATGAAGGGTGGAGGAGGGGGAGGAGGCAGGCATTGAGACGTCTGTCAATGGGCATTCAGCCTGGTCATCTCATTAAGGAGTCAGCCTGCAGTCAGCTACAGAATAAGAAAACAAGAGGGATCTCATCAATGAGAAAACAACAGCCTCCATTTAACATCAGACTCTGGTCAATCTTGTGGTCATTAGGACCGTCTGATTGGAGCTGGAGGATGGGGAAATCCATCACCTCACTGGCATTGAGGGGGATCTGACATGCTTCTAGAGATTAGAGATATTGACAGAGAACTTCTATACCCACTAATGAGATCTTTATAGTTAATAGACCATTATGAGATGCTTGGAATAGTCAAAATTATCAAAGTCTTCAAACAAACAGGAAATCCATATCCTGTCATTGAATTGTCATAAAATAAAAACTACTTTCTAAAAAGCATTTTAGAGCACGACATCAATATGAATAAGTGACTGCATATTTTACAAAAACCATGAAAAAGTAATCAATAAAAGCTATAGAGCTTAAGCTTGGAGGTGGGTAGAGTTAAGACTGGTACCATTTATATGCCCATTACACTGAGTTTGGATGTCAGTATTTGTTAGCTGGGAAAACTTTTTCATCCTCCATTTTTTGAAAAATTCAGCTTAAAAGCTGTCCTCCATTAAAATGTATCAATTTGTGAAAACCATAACAAATAAATCATGACATACCTCAACCAAAATGTAGTAATATTTATCCACGATCCGATAAAACTGAAAATCCTCATCCTCTTCATCAGCCATCATAACCATGTTGGAAGAGAATGTTTTCTTGCTTCCCAAGGACTCAATCAAAAATACCAAGTCTGATTGATTATTGTGTAATTAATAGAGTACTGGGCCGGAACAGAGAGGAGACCAGTCAATATGCTACAGTAATAATACAGAGCTGTTCTCAGGAATGTACTCTCATTGCAATTCTCCCACCTTTATCAATATACTGTCAGCACTAGACCGCTGTAATGAATGGGGACTTTATTACACTGGATTGGTCACATTTCCCCATGTAGTGTTATTAAACCAACTAAATTGGTTTTCTATAATTTTTTGTTTACAATCACCTGACTCTCGGTTGTTTCCAGAGTGGCTACGCAATACAAGTTCACAAAACTGAATTTCTCCAAGATTTTCCTCTTGAAAATATATCCTTGAATTTATTGAAATCCATTCATTTTCAGCAGGAAAAATCAACTTCAGTGGGAAAAAGCCAAATAAAAATATTTTTTGGACACAGCCAAGTCCTTGATTTGATTCAGTAAAATCAAACAACAAATAGAAAACAAACTCACTGACAAGCAGTACCTCTTGCAAGCTTCCGAGCAAGCCTTTAAAGTCACAAGGTACCACTTCACACAAAATTCAATCAACACAAAACTCCAGTGAGCTGGTAAAAGAAAATTTGGGTGTTTAGCTACTCATGTGTAACATTAATGTGCGCGTGGCTGGCAGTCGCGTACTACAAATTCCCATACAATTTCCACACAGAACTTTTTTTATATTTCACTTCCCTGACAATCCATTGACTGCAGGCTCTTTCATGCAGCATGAGGGAATTCCTCAGCACTGACATCCCTCGTGAGACAGCTGCTTTCTCTAGTTATCTCTCCCACTGTAGTCCTTACAGTTATTGATGATTTACCTACTTTATAATTCTGATCCGGACAATCAATTGCCTGGACAGACTCTCTTTTATCTATTGAACAATGTCATTTAATATCAAACCGGTAATATACACATCTGTTGGATCACACACTAGTTGATGTTACTTTTTACCCGAGTAAAGTTTAATCTCCCATTATGAATCAGCAGATCCATTGACACACTGACTGAAGGATACACAGCCACATAATTAAAAGCAGAGAGTTTAATCTACTGACAAGAACCAATCTCTGGCAGAGTTTTAATGCTGTGGTCAATGTCCCCACAGATCAATACTCAAGGACTCTGCTTTCTCTGGGAAGATTGGTCATTTCTCTTCTATCTGATCACTTACATCCTATAAACTAGGAGGTGATATCAAGTTAATGGATACAGATTTGACCTTGGGGAAGGCTTCCAATGTCACGGGGACCACCAACCAGAGTTGAAGATTAAGAAACGACAAGTTATTGATCTTAGAAAAAAAGGAACAACCTTTCTCACAGTGCCTATCCACTTACACAATCTGCTTTGTCTCTTTCATGAATGTTTACTTGAAAATTAAAAGTTGAAAACAAGATAGTTATCAGTTTCCCTCCAAAAGGAGGTTCTCACAAAGAGTAGCAGAATGCAAGTTCACCTTGCAGGTGTACAATTCAAATAACAGGTGAGAAATTAATTGCCACAAAGGCCCTCTGTTCAGGCTCTGGAGATAATTATAATAAACAGACCCCCCTCTCTGCCTCTCTGTATTAGAGACCTGGGATGATGCAGGGGTGAGTGAATGCCACACAGCTTATTATCTCAATGGTTAGTGGCTCCTAGCATCAGGTGTTTGCTTCACTGGACAACAGTAGCCAATCATTTCCCTTCTTTAAGTCACAAGTGTCCAAATCTTGTCTACCTGCAGCAGCTGAGACAATGTGCCTATAAATGATGTACCCATTCACTCTATTTTCTAATCCAAGGGTCTTCATATCATGACAGGTAATGCCCCTAAAAACAGTCATCATTACGTTAATTCTAATAGCAGTTTGGAATCATCCTGCCATTCTGTCTGCTTAATAATTAAGCAGGTTCCTGTTGTACTTTGGAGCTTTATTCAGAGTTGTCCAGATTCCTTAGCCCTGTTGAATTCTTTCATCTGATTTATCTCATACTTTTCATAAACTCCTAGTTCTTTCTTGGGTGGTTTATAGTTACTTATGGTCTTTTTGCTTTTGAACTTTCTATTAACAATGCCACCATTTAACAAAGATTTAAATTCTTTGATTTATCTGAAATTTTGGACATACCAATAAATATACAATACTCACATCAAACAATTAAAAGTGAAAGATGAATCAAAAATTTATCATAGAAGCTAGTTTCTTTGATGTTCCCTCTAAGTCATAATTGGGATATTTATATACAGTCATCATTACTGCCTTGTCATGCAGTGTCCATTCCTAGCACATTTAAGGGCCGGTACACACGATAAGGCTTGCCTTACAAGTCTTTAAACTTAAGTTCTTGCCTTGCCGTGTGTACCACCTTAATATACGTTTTGGCAAGCCTTACAAGTCAAACTTACGAATAGAGCACTGCTCTATTTCCTAATACAAGACTTAGCTGACCTTTGTATCATAGCCAATGAAAATCATTTACCCTAATGTCAATCAATCTATATCAAACCGTACATGTGGGTAGATTTGAGTGACCACATGCTATGTGAGCAGTTAAAAGACTTCATAACTTTGCAAAGCACTGCTGATCTATCCGAACAAATTTTTTTAAAGTGCTAGGGTCTTCTAGGCACAATTCATGCAGCAGCGAATTGTGTGCACCGTGCACAGCTCTTCTTTGAACCCAAAGACTTGTCCATATCTGTCTGTGTACCCTTTTCCTCTTTTTTATTAGTTTAACTGCCGTAGCCAATAAAATAAATACTGCTACAGTTATGATATCTTCCTCCAGTTTTGTAATGTTTAGGAAAAAAAACCCCAAAACACGTGGGAATTATGGAAATGATGTTTTGAATCATATAAGGTTTGCCATAGCGTGTGGACACTACAGATGTAAGGTCCGCAAAACGTAAGTTTTAGACTTGTAAGGCAGGCCTTATCGTGTGTACCAGTCCTAATATGAATACAAATACAATGTCCTTTCATCAATCACAGAACACTAACTTAACTGACAACTGTACAAATTTACTTTGCGACACCTTGAAGTGATCAAGACAACAGTCTATGGTAACACCTGGTTACCATGCCAACACAAACAGGTGGCTCAAGTTCAGGAGGTCAGATGCTCTAATTATCCTATAATTCTGTGTAAACTCTAAAGGTATCTATTTTCAGTGTTAACTGAGGTTTGATGAACAAACAAAATACATTCCAATTTAGAAACAGTTCAGATTAGCCACCTTAGCTTAAATCTCTAAGAATCAGCAGAAGTAAATTTATACTTATTTTTGTTACCTTTTCCTCATATTATACACATTAAAAGAGGCATTTACATTTTTTTTAAAAGTAAGTTCATAATTCATAAAACTGTTGAAGATTTAAAAAAAGAAATAAATAATTAGACAATATTTCAAGTAAAAAAATTTACATAAATTTCCTCATGTACACTCTCCTTACAGATCAATCAAATTGCATTATTGTCTCTCTTTGAATATTCCTTTGATGCTCGTGTATTTGAAATTCATGGGTAAGTGGAAGGATAAAGCCAAGCACACCAACGGGATCGAAACCAGGATACTTTAGCTGAGATTAATCAGATTTTCCTTGACAAATCGTTGAGACCTGACCCTAGATGGACCCACCCTCATCACTTAGCCAAGGCCTACTGGGCTGTGGATTGCTGAGGGTATAATAGCACCTTTGTACCCTTCACATATTCATTTCATTATCCTGTCTCCTAGTTTTTCAGCAATCTTGTAATAGTTCTAAAGTGATAAGCAAACATTCAATATAACATGAAATAACAGATCGATGTCACAATTACTAATGTACTGCTCAAAATCTTGTTTATATTTGTCTTTTGACTAGGATAAAGCGTTCAGATTAAGAAAAAGCCCTTTTTCTGAGTTTCAAAAGCAAAAATAATAAGAACACACACAAAAAAAAAAAATGATGAAGCAAGATGTACAAGATGTCTTATGTCGGCTGCATTAACCGGCGGCTAAGAAAGTTTACTACAGACCAAATTAGAGCTGATGACAACACAGAAAAATCTGGGGCAATCTGGTCCCACCTGTCACCAAGGTCACCAGAAATCCAGAGGGACCCCAACAATGAAATTCAAACTTTATATCTCTATTGCTCATGCAATCTCCCCCTTTGTGCAACATACACATGTAAATCTCTAGAATTTTTACTGAATCCATGCTATGACCAGCAGCTCTCACACAGATTAATTTGCTGCAACAACGTAATTCTCAATGGGAATACTAAATGAAGATAGATTTTTATAATTTCCTAATTAGTGGAGTAAGTTGGAAATTGTTTTAAACAGACTATCCTTCTATGCTTGTGCACAAAGACCCATGAAGCAACACAGTGGACTGCATTAATGCCCCCCCCCCCCCCAATAAAAAAAGAAGAAAGATTTTTCTGGTTAGGATAGAGACAACTTTAATGTAAATCTGCCTCCATTTGATTATCAGTAAAATTCAGTGGAGCAGAAAAAAAAGGCTGCACCAGATGCTGAGGACAGGCATTGTAATCTAACTATAATAAACAAATGCCTGTTGTATATTAGTGGATGCCGCTTTTATTGGTGTATGATGAATTTTCACATTTCCTGCAAGCATCCCGACATAACAAAGATTCTGGGCAAGTTCTCTGACACTCTGTTTATAATTTCTCAACATGCCATAAAGAACTTATTCTCATTTTTTTTAAGTCTTCACACCATACATCAATTAGTCATGGATAAATTTAAAGAAGACTTATGATAAATTTAGAGTCAATGCTTAATATACACTCTTTTTTCATTCTTATTCTTTTTATAAAGGACTAATGGCCTAGCTCTAAAATGAAAGTATCAACTTTACTCTATAACTAGGTGTACCAAATAATTTTTAGAATTTTTTTTTCAAGAAAAACATTGAGAGCAATATTCCTGAACATATATTCAGTATGTTGTCAATCTTTTCTTGATAAATTGAACTTAATCAACATTGTAATTTTGCAGTTATCAAGCAAAAGGATAAAAATTATCTCATTTGTGACATAACAAGAAAGCTTATTCAAAAACATTTTATCAAATGATATATAAGTACTGTGAATTCAGTGAACAGAGAATGTAATAATTTAATATGCTCATTATGCTAGGTTCATTTTTTCAATTCCAATCAAGAATTGTATTTTCAAATTGTCATTTTTAATCAAGTTCTATCCATCAATTCTTACAACTTTGCTACAATTTGCTTTGTGACCATGAATGAAACATACTTTACATGGCCAATATTCACTGAATAATTCAAATTGGCTGCAAGAAAAAAAATTGATAAAACATTTCCCCTACATCAGAAGCAAAAATGGTAGCTGCATCTTGTTTAAAGTGTGTATGAACTCAATTGAAGATTTTAGCATGCAGATTTATATTATTAAGTCCCACAGTTAAAACTGTTGTGGAATGAATTATGATCAATTTCAGCTGGCATTTAGTGATGCAGTGAGGAGGAACTAAATGAGGCAAGAGACGACTCAATAGAGATTCACTCAATGAAAACGGAGCTCCATTTAGACTTGTGCTTTCCCCTCCCCTCATTACCCACAGGCCTCAACTCTTTGATCTCATTCTACAACAAAACAGCAGCAACTGCAACAACTTCTACGGCTGCTAACCAAGAAGTATTTTCTTGTATTTTTGAGATCAATGCAAGCACTTATTCTTGATAAATGGTAATGTTTATATAATGATAAAGAGTCTCTATACAACAGACCAGGCAGAATCCTCCAGAATTAAGGCATGGGGATGAAAAATTCTAGCAGTATCAAAATAAACCATGATATAAAACAATACTCTAAAAACAATTTACACAGAGTTAAATCAACAAATATCAAGTAACATAATTCAAATTCTTGTGGCCCTGAAATGTTATAAATCTGCTTCCAATTTTAAAGCTTTAGCAGTGCTTTTTTTAACATTGTGATTTTAAGTTAGGGACATATTTTTTCTGTAAGCTTAAAAACCTAACCAGAGTCCTGTTTATTTTATATTTGTTACATCTCTGAGTTCTCACATCTACATTTTGACAACCAATTGAGACACATGGACTTTAAATAAGCTATAGAAGGCATAAATTTTCTCTGGTAATGATACTTATTTGCAAAATCCTGCATCTATAAATAAATTTTCTCCTGATTTTTGAAAAGAAAAAAAAATCATTTTAAAAATTGAATGTAAAGTGCTTAAATTGATTTAAACGATTTTCATTCAACTATCCAGTATTAAACCAGTATTAAAAGTTATCTTGTGTAGAATATACATGCTAACCCCCCCCCCCTCCGAAAAAAAAAAAAAAGGAAAACAACAAAAAAGAGAGGCCTCAGAAATGGAAAAAATTGTCAGAAAATATAGCCAATTATCTTGACATGAAGCGCTTTTCTTAGGACCCTTTTGATTTTTTAAAGTTCACATCTTGGCATGAAACAGAAAACAGCTTGAAGAAGGAATAAGCTGTATTATTTATTGACCAGAGGGACCATTTCTCAGCTATTGACAAGTTTTCTTAACAAACCATCTTTGAAATAAAAAAAATTTCCTTGAGAGATTCCACATCTTGTGATTGATGATAAAGGTCCCTACACTTGGAAAGACTGCTCCAATTTCCTACTCAAGAGGGCAGCCAGGCCCCCCAAAAAGAAAATCCATATCCGAAGACATTAAAATTATCTGACAGGGTATAGTAACAGTCAATTATTCATGTTGTTCCTGAGAACAAATTCCTCAGCTTATGCTGTCAGCTGAAACTACATGTCCCATACTTTAGAAATATTCTCTCATTTCAACGATAACAGTTAATATCACTATCATTCAGAAACATTATCCTCCTTCTTTAAAATATTACTAATGTTACCTATCAATTGCTGGTTGATCAGTTTGATTGATATCAAGTGTATATATACTGCATCTTTTATGTATAAAAATTACAAAAGAAAATCTGAATTATTCAGATTTCTTATTTGTAGATGGATTTCACGATGGTATATAGCTGGATGACCAGCAAAGCCATCCCCTTCCACATAAACTTCAAAATTTCTGATTTCACACAAGACCAAGTGTTAAGCTCAACAATGCCATCCTTTGTCTGTAGAAACCCATTGCAAAATTATTGACCTTACTGTCATCAGGTGCAGAACAGGTGTAAATCGACCTCTGATGACAAAAGATTCAAAATTCAAAACAAGGAGGTCACAGCTTTTAAATCTATTGCTGCCTATAATCTATTAATTTCTGTCCACAGAAAATGTGCATGCTTATCTAGTGACTCCCGGCACTATGTGGTGAGAGTTTTGGGTCTCATTACACATTGACTTAAAAAGATCACAGAGTATATATACAGAGTGGTAATAAACACTATCCATGAATCACTTTAAGTTGCCATGACTAAAACACATCATGGACAACCAACATTAACTATCCGCAACAAACTGATATTGTTTTTGAAATCTGATTATTTTTAACGTAAAAGACTTCAATTACATCATAAAGGTATAAAACTAGAAAGAAGTGACTCTTAAAAAGAAAAGTACATCCAGGTGTGTCATATGTTACGACGATACTGCACGATATCCCAAATGAAGGTAGTAGTATTCCTTACTGCTGTGACATACAAATTACGTAGATTACTCCTCCATAGAGTAAACAGTGGATGAAGAGTCTTGAATTGACTTCCTCTTTACATAAACCTTTTTTCTTGTAGGCACAATTGTTTAGTATTTCTTGCCTGTATTTGAGCTATAGAATATAGATTAACAATGCTGATACTTTTTCAATGAAAATGTTATTGGTATGAATTTAACAGATTGATGAATATGGAGGGAAGTGGGGGAGATGGCTTTACCACAAGGACTGCACAGATGTTGATGTGAAACATCAGGGCTGTATAGTTGCCAACACCAAGAAAAAAAAACTGTGGAATATTAAGACTGCATGGGTGCTGACACTAAAATTTATGACTGCATGGATTATTAATTCTCCTTGAGTTGACAGTATTATGAAATTGTGCTTTATTCCTGTAATATTGCTATATTCCTGTGATCCCCTCTAATCCTGTGTCCAGCTGGGCAAGGAAACATAGGTGAAGCTACACAGAGACCCCCACCCAAGTGTTGACTTGAGCTCCAGGATTTTCCCTTCCTAGTATTGACTTTATATTAATTGATAAAATCTCCAGGCAAATGGGGGTTAGGCTGGAGATTAGAGGGGAGGTGTATGACACATCTTCCCATCTTGACAGGAACTGCAGGTGTCCCTGCACCAGGGTGAGAAAAAGTTATCTGCCCTTACTAAATACAAACAAAACTGGTTCAAAAGTTGTTCAGCAATTTTTATTCATTAATTGTGTTATCACAGATGTTTGAAGAAATAAACTATCTTCTAGAATAGGGATTTGTATAAGAAATAAAATCCTTATATACATATAGAACACTGACTGACCAAACCTTCCAAAGAGATCAATTATCTATTGTGACTTCCTTTAAGATTCCTGCTGGCTCAATTATAGTTAATATGTGTATACCCTTTCCCTATGAATAAACATCTTAAATAAGAGGCCCACAGATAATGTATCATATGGTAAAATATTATATCATAAAACATTGCATCACATCATATTATACAATTATAAAACATGTATAAAGTGAATTCGCTATAGTTGTCATTACGAATTCATTATACGAATTCAAATATAACGAAGTAAATCCATTGGTCCCTAGGACTTCATTAAAACCGAGTTTTACTGTATCAACAATCACTTTTATCAAGCAAATTTGAGTGAGGTAGGACAAGGTTGCTTAGCATTTTTGATAGTGTAGATTAGGCTCTGTATCTGAAGCTAGCCTTATGTTTCAAATTCAAAGTTACATGAACCACAAAAGTTAGTCAGGACAGCATTTTTTCTAACATTTAAACCTGCATTTAACCACTCAAACAATTTACACATGAACCATCATCGAGATAATTGAGATCAAGTTCTGTATCTGAAGCATTTGTACATACATAATTAATATCATATTGACTGTTTTGAAAAGTATGACTAGGTATGAACAGAATTTACTTAATTTTGTAACCAAGACCCTAACACAGTTTGAGTTATTCTGAAATCTTAAACCTCCCTACTCTCCGTATCTGAAGCTACCTCTGTGATTCATTTACATAGTTAAATCAGCTAGGCAAGTTTAAATATGTAAATACTATCATTTACATAAACATGTGACCTGCTCTAAAAACCTTAATGTCCTCCTGCATCTGAAACCTGTTGCTCGGATTCATCATCCACACCTGTGGAGTTCATCAGTAACACAAGATATCATCTATCTATATTTGGTATATATTGAACCAAGATGACACTTGCTCCAAAAACTTTTACCAGCTTCAAAAACCCTTAATGGGGCATGGATACGCTTTTGGTCAAATTCTATTTTTATTATTTACAATACTTTAGAAATGCATTTCTGATGATCAAATAAAATTTGAGAGTCATTCGTAGAGTTTCTTTGTCATGTAAACAAGGCTAGTGCCCTGTTTTTGTTTACCTAGGTTCAATATACCAGTAAAAAATTCTTTTTCCAGCTTATCTGTCCATTTTTTATTCATTTTAAACATAGATAAACAGTTTTTAACGTTAAACACATTCGTTTTAGGTAAAAAACTGAAATTTTTACTTCAATTTCAAAATGTAAACGAATCCTTTGTTTACATAGCAAAGACTTTCAAGCTCTGTAACTCAACTCAACAAATGACACTCAAAGTTCTGTTGCCTATTTAAAATTCCTTTTTAAAGCGTTGTAAATATTAAAATCAGAAAAATAATTTTTGCCCAAAATCGTGACCATGCCCCTTTAACCTTATACAGCATTTGAAACCTATTGCTCAGATTCAGCATTCAAGCCTGTTATGTGCATCAGTAACATAAGATGCACCAGCCATGCAAGTTTGGTGATGTTAAAACCAGTAATAACATAGATGTAGTCATCAAAAGCACCTGCTCCAAAGTCCTTAACCTCCTCCATCTGAAATATATTGGTCCAAATTCAGCATCCAAAATTAAACCAGGTCCGGGCTTTGACACCGGGGGTATAGCATAAGCTTCCCAGAATTCTGTCTTAGTGAGTTAAAATTTGCAACTCCAACTCAAATTTATACAACTCTTCTGTTTGTAATATCGAGACACACACTGTAGTACTGACTCTTTTCTTCAGAAGACCTCAGAATGTGCATTCCTCTAATATTAAAACATTTAAATCTAAATTCCAACCACATGGCTTTGAACTTGAACCTGTTTAGGTGTACATTCCAATATAAAATAAATGCATCTAATAAAATTTGATTTATCATCAATTTTGAAATGATTAGGTCAGCATCTGACACCCCAGTTCCTACAAACATGTCCAATATTGACAAATCACTTACCCGTCTGACGACCAGTGTTCCGTCATCATTGTCACGGTTACGAGAGTTTTCACTTATGTTGTTGCCTGGACTTTGGTTTGAGTGTGAAGAGGAAGAAATTTCTGCAGACAAATATATCTTGATAAGTTATTCATTAAAATATTTTAGACACATATTGATTAATGGACACAACGATCTACTTAAAACATAGATAATCACAGATTACAAAGCTCACTGAGACGAGGCCTTAAACATATGAGACCGCATTTATCATATTATATGAAAATCATAGTTAATGTTCTTAGATATTCATGAATACAGTAGTGTGGTTTGACACAATATCATATATCATATGCTAAAAGTTGTTTGATAATCAAATGGTAATTTCATACAGTATTATGAAACAATATTAATCAATACAGCTATATAAAATACGATATTGCATTCTATGATACTATACAATATTGTGTCATAGAATATATCAAATGATACAATATAATAGTGTAATATATAATGAAACAATATGATATTGTTGTAAATGACAATGTATCAATTTATGATATTGTATCTTAAAATATGACATGATATTGTATTGTGTAATAAATTATTGTATTTTATCACACAGTACACTATCATATTGAAATATCATATGGTATCAAATGATATAACATCACATAATACATCACAATATTAAAACAAATGATATTTTATTGTAAAATATAATATCATATTATAAATAATTATTTAGTTTCATTTGATATTGTTTAGTATAATATTGTATCATATATGATACATAATGATATTGTATTTGATACAACATTGTATCATATCATATTTAAATACAACATCATGACACAATATCATGTGATAAAATATATTGTATAATACAATATTATATGATACAATATCATATCATATGATCCAATATTGTATTTTACATTACCATATCATACAATTTTTTGTGATACAGAAATTCATCACATTTTTATCTCAATATACTGTGGCTATCACTCACGGGACAAGTTGGGTGTTCTTACGCCAGTGACGTCATAATTTAACATTTAGTAGCTTTAGGCAGATTATTGACGTAAAATGAAAAGGTATCAAAATAATTCAGTTGAAAAGTGTAGAGTTATAAATGTGCAGCATTTAATGCTGTTTCAGGTTTTTTTTTAATAAATTGATAAAAGTACACCAGAAAATGAAATGTTTGTTAATCTTCAAGGAACTTTTTTCCATGTGTAAAGTTGCTGACGTCTTATAGTGAATGTGTTGTGCGGCTGTAAAGACTGGTAGAGGGACAAAGAAATGAACAGATTGGTATACAGAGGGACAGATAAAGGATGGAAGGATGAAGAATTAGACAGATATAAGGACAAAGAAATGGATGGATTGGTGTATAGAGGGACAGAGATGGACAGCTTGCTGTATAGAGAGACAAAGAGATGACCAGATTGTTGCATAGATGACAAAGAGATGCATAGGTTGGTGCATAAAAGTACAGATAAGTGAATAGAGGAACAGAGATAGACAAATTGGTGTACAGAGGGACAAAGTGATGGACAGGGACAAATGAGTGAATAGAGGAACAAAGAAATGAACAGATTAAGAGGGACATATAGTTTGGTGCATTGGGGTAGAGGTTAATTGATGGACAAAAAGACACACAATATAGTATAAAAAGGAAGAGGTGAATAAAGATATTGACAGAATGATATATAAAATCTTGGGGGAAGGAAAGATAGACAGTTGGATAGTAATAAATACACAGGCTGTGGATAAAATGAAAAACAAAAGGGTGGAAGAAGTGACATCTTACCTGTGTGAATCACCATGGAAGACAAGGTTTCTAATGTGTCATGGTTAAAGCCTCCAGTCGGTCTGTGAAAGAAATATCATCCTTAGAATTAAGGCGTAATGCCGGTAATTATTCTGGTTTCTAATGAGGACAGGAATCACTTTCTCAAATTTATTTACACTGATAAAAACAGGACTGCATAGACTAATCTATAAAAACAATGAAATGTTCATATCTACTCACTTATTTAGGTGATCAACAAGAAGAATCAATCAGACAAACACTATATTTTCTAAGTGATGTTTGTCTGTTTTATTTCTCTCAAAGCATATTTATCATATATGAGGTACAATATACAAATAAAAGGTTAAAATCATAGCATGTGTCTTTGATGTCAGGCTATAAAAATGCTCTTAAATAAATTCAAATTAATTTGAATGTTGAGAGCAAAATTATGATGAAAACATGATCAGTTATCATTCTTGACTAGTGAATTTAATCAAATATTTACATTTATCTAAACTTGGCATGTATATTTTTTGGAATTGATGCTACATATTATAGAAGTATATCTCTATAATGTTACAAAGCTTTATTAAGGCCACAAAGCTCATCGAAAAAATAAGAGGCAAAAAGGTCACATCACTCACAAAAACATCAGTTCATTGAATTTTTTTAAAATTTCATAAAAAAAGGTGTGAGATGAGATGAAAAATAAATAAATCTGCAGCCCTATATATAACAGGATGCCTGCATGAAAAAGTCACAAATTTTATAATTGTATCATTTTTAAAGTTGTTTCTAACATATTGGTATGCTTAACTTTGCATACCTCCTGGGGCCCAATAATGGTTCTATCTTTGAATCTAAAAATAAGGGTATTTGTAAAATCAGCATTGTACATATTTTGGTTTGTTGTTGTTTTTTTTAAAATTCACCCCTCCCCCCATATTTCTACATAAAACTGTGGAACCCTATTAAGGCCTCAGTGTTGATTCAGCAGATTCAGATTTTCCACATGGTAAGTTTCTATGTTAAATTTTGAAACTGTTCTAGGGATTCAACATTGTTTTTTCTTGGTTATAATTTAGATTCTACAAAATATTAAAAGGCTTGAATTGTTATATCAGGATATGTAGCAACAGTAGTTTTTGTGGAGTAGATTTTTCAAATATTTTCACCATACTAGTTTATCTCTTTTGACATAGTTCTGAACCCCTAATACATGTATTGGTTTGGGGATATCCCAGATTATTTAATTGAGATTCTACACTGTAACAGGCTACATAGTAATTATACAAATTACAGCAATGCTGTTCTTGAGAAGATTTTTACATTTTTTTATCCTACACTTTTCTGGAGCCCTAGTTTTGGTCAAGTGGGGTTTAGTTTTCAAAAATTTAGGCTCTCATTACAAAGAGAAGCTTTGTTGTAAACATTTAACATTTCTGTTGGTGGTTCTCTGAAGGAGACTTTTAATACACAATATTTCCTTAAATTTTGTTATTTTCCACAATTGAAAAGGATTTAGCCCTTTATTCTTACAAATGAGATTATCTATTCCATTGATGCCGTCTGCAAAGTTTTGTTTAAGGTCAGACGCGACCTATCTTCTATTTTTTTTTCCTGCCTCCACAATGTGAAGATTTCCAATAAGTAATTCAGTTATTATATTTTCATGTTCTATGATACTTTTTTTTATTTAGATAGAAAGTGTTCAAATGAAAATATATCCTATGACTTTTTTAATAAGTACTAGTATTCAAATGCATTTTGCATGTTCTATTAAGGATAATTCTAAATATTCTAGCTCCAAAACTAGCCAGGTAATGTACACTGAATTTTTCGGAATTAAAAGGAGTTAATATATCAAGGAAAATTATATAAAATTGAGGAACGTCTTGTGTGTCCTTAATTTGAGTAGTAAAATAGGCGAAAAGTTCACAGAGGCAGGACAGACAGACAAAATTCTGTCAACTAAAACTCTTTAATGGTTAGGTCACTTTTTAAATAGTTTTTATAATAGTAGTTTTTCAAGACCAACAGATGCAAATTTTCAGAATTTAAAAAAATTTAATAAAGTTTTGTGTGTGGAAATGGATGAAAAAATTTATCTAACCTTCAAAAAGTCTTGAAATACAGCTAATAGAAAAAAATACAGCCATATCAATTGATTTTTATTAGGAACAGCATGAACTACTGCTAATTATCAAAAAGCGTTCATATTAATCTCTTCAAAATGTGGACATTGTGTAGAAAATTGACAATGAAATCTGAACAATAATCAATAAATCACTTCATGACAAAGTAATTCCTAATGCATAGTAATTATTTTGCAAACACTTGGTTAATACCTCAAACATGCTATCATGAATAATATACAAAATATCGTCATTCTTTGTTTCAAATTAATAAAAACTACATGCAAAACTATAGTTCTATATGAAAATTTTAGACAGACAAAAAGAGCTACAATTCCACAATAACATGCACATATTTTGGCTTGAATTCTTATAGCATATACCAAAATATTGTGAAGACAATACACAAGGCACCTCTATTCTATCCTCAGAAACTCTTGTAAACACCATTACTAACAAGGTTAAGGAAGTATGTTGAATTCCATGCTTATTGACAATTACAGTTTTACGTGAAAGCAAATTCAATCACTTCACTTTACAGAGTTGGTTTCGTAGTTATTAAGAATTTTTGAGCCAAGTGACAACATCCATAGTTTTTGTTCAGAATTTCTGGAGACAAATCAATCATTATATAAATATAATGATGAATTGGGAAACTAAGGAAATGATTTTAAACAAGTGCAAATTTTTTTGGGTGCAATATATTGCAAGTTTTTGCATGTACTGAACTGAGCTTTTAGGACAATTCTTTACAAAAAATGCCCAAAACATTGATCATTCTTCTATAATTGTTAGTATTAGCAACAAATGAAAAAAAAATACGTATTTTAGTAATATAAGTAGTACTTTTCCTACATTGTACATACATTTAGGTATCAAAACAATTTATATACAGACATCAACATATCTTTTACAAAGATTTTATTCTCATAAAACACTCAGGATATTAAAGGGGGAGGGTAAGTCTGTCAATTGGTTTGCCAGAGAAGCAGTAGCAGGAAGATCAACCAAGACAAGCAAAGGTGAATTTATCCTGTATTAGAATAATATTTTTAAAGGATTGGGCATTTACCAACCCAGTAGATGGGTTGGTTTTTTTCGATTGAAACCCACAAACTAATGATTTTAATCCTTTTTCTTCTATTTTAAAATTTCTTTTGAAATTCTAACATTTCATTTTTTTAAAAATATTTACTGCATGAAATGAATCAAAAAGAGGAAAAATATTATATTTTATAATTCAATATTCTACTTCTAAACATCATTTCAGGACAGTTTCTTTCCCCACAGTTGTATGTTTTTTCACCAATAAGATTATTGTCTTCACTTCTCTTCCCACTCCTTACACTAAAAGAGAAGACCCTTAGACACATTCAGGAGCTATTCTTGGACTTCTGGTATGTGAAAGATATAACTCTAAATGCAAGCTTTGGGGAAAACAGTGGTATGTGTGAATATATGCAGAATTCTTTTTTTTTTTTATAATAATGTAAATGTATACATATATATTTGTATATAAATAGTGAATTTTTAATAAGCAAACTTTATTCTTACAAGAGGCACCTACTTAGCATTTCTCTTTCTGCAAAAAACAGAAATTTTTAAATTCTGAACATATGTACAAGGAAACACATTTCCCCTTCAGAGATATACAGTAAAACTTGGTTAAAGCGAAGTCCAAGGGACCATTAGATTTACTTTGTTATATCCATAATTCGTTATATCTGTATAATGAATTCGTAATAACAACTATAGCGAATTCACACTATACATGTTTCATTTCATCAGACTATAATTTTTGCTAATTGATGCTTAAAATAAAAGTTTATTTCTTTAATACCTTTAATAATTGAAAAAATTTATATGAAAATTAATTCATTCAAATTAATATGTTCAATGGTAGTGCGAACTTTTTAATTTGTAAAGAAATTTGTTATAAAAGTGTAAAATTTTGTTATTATTAACCTCTACGGGACTCAAACTCAGTTAGCTATATTCGTAAATTCGTTATATATCCGAATTCATTATAACCGTAAAATTTTGCAAAGATTTGATAAGAATTTACCGTGGACTGAAAAAAACCTTCGCTATATCTGTGATCGTACTAATCGAGTTTTACTGTAGAAAGAAGGAGTAAGTCTGTTCAGTTTTATCTTTTTTTCTTGATCATGAATTAATTACACTACAAAAAATAAATTGTTAAAAGCAAGAGAAGTAGGTCGCTACGTACAGAGGTCTGGCTGGCTCTGAGGCCAGAAGAGTTCCATCTCGAGTCACTTCCTCTTCCTCCTCCTCACCCTCCTCCTCATCTGAGGAGCCTTTCTCCTCCGGAAACATATCAATCAGCTGTTTGGCATATTTATCCAGATCCTAAATTACAAAACATACATTTGTTCTATCAACTTTTGGCTTACATTGTGTGTAATGATGAAAAGAGTGGGGCTAAGCACCATTTACAGTGGGGCTTCAGATATCCAAACAAATACTCTGGATGTTTTAGTTTCAAGATGATTCAAAAATATCATGTGAACAGAAAATGCTTTCCTAAACCAATCATAACTGTAAATTAAAAAAGTTATGAACATTTCCTGCATTTTTTCATGGTTGAAAAAATGTATCAAATGCACTGTAAATGTGATAGCAATGTGATAGCTGGCAAGTTCAAATGGCCTTAAAATGTTAAATACATGAAATAAAAGATTATTTCCATAAAAAAATTTGCTTTATCATATGGAAATCAGTGAAGTATTTTTGTGATGTTTCATTGGGGAGCAGTCGTTGCTATTATTTCTCTGAGAGTTAGCTCCTACAGCATGAAAAATACATTTGCAACATCGATACCAATATTTTAGTTCAATTTGATAGTTAACATATTAATCTTTAAATTTAAACAATAATTACATGAAATAAACCATAAAATCATCAAGGGTGGAGAAACCTGAAGTCAATTATGGCAATCAAAATTGCTTAATGAAATTCCCGTGTATAACACACACTTTAATATACTGGGGGTGCATATTGTACATAGTACCAAAATTTTACCTCACTTTTTCATGCCGTGATTCTGGATACCATGGGAGTAGCGACTGCCGAAATCGTGTGTTATGCAAGTTGTATTAGAGTAAACAAGATATCTGTGAGCCAATGCTCACTAGTGATACCCCCGCTCTGATGTGAATATGCAAAATAAGCAAAGTCGTCATTTAACAGGAAGTTGGCGTCCGATTGGTACAAAAATATATCCCTCGATATGGCATGCCTATACAAATACTGTGTAAAAATTTCAAGCATCTGCGATAAACAGTTGCTGAGAATTCTTTGACGAAAATTTGTTTGAAAATTTTGGTTAAAAAATAAGCAAAGTCGTCATTTAACAGGAAGTTGGCATCCGATTGGTACAAAAATATATCCCACGATATGGCATGCCTTAACAAACACTGTGTTGAAATTTCAAGCATCTGCGATAAATAGCTGCTGAGAAATCTTTGACGGAAATTTGTTTGAAAATTTTGGCTAAAAATAAACAAAGTCATCATTTCACAGGAAGTTTGACGTCCGATTGAGTCAAAAATATATCCCACAATATGGCATGCCTATACAAATAGTGTGTTAAAATTTCAAGCATCTGTGATAAATGGTTGCTGAGAAATCTTTGACGGAAATTTGTTTGAAAATTTTGGCTAAAAATAAACAAAGTCGTCATTTAACAGGAAGTTGACGCCGATTGGTACAAAAATATATCCCACGATATGGCATGCCTATACAAATAGTGTGTTAAAATTTCAAGCATCTGCAATAAATATTTGCTGAGAAATCTTTGACGAAAATTTGTTTGAAAATTTTCCTTAAAAAATAAGCAAAGTCGTCATTTAACAGGAAGTTGACGTCTGATTGGTACAAAAATATATCCCACCATATGGCATGCCTATACAAATACTGTGTAAAAATTTCAAGCATCTGCGATAAACAGTTGCTGAGAATTCTTTGACGAAAATTTGTTTGAAAATTTTGGTTAAAAAATAAGCAAAGTCATCATTTAACAGGAAGTTGGCGTCCGATTGGTACAAAAATATATCCCACCATATGGCATGCCTATACAAATACTGTGTAAAAATTTCAAGCATCTGCTATAAACAGTTGCTGAGAATTCTTTGACGAAAATTTCAGACCCTGAAACGTACTACTACACCACACGCTCGCTGCACGCTCGCTACACGCTCGCTAAACGATTCACACGAAACGCTGAACGGTTTACACGAAACGCTGCACGCTTTGCCCGAAACGCTAAACGATTTACACGAAACGCTAAACGGTTTACACGAAACGATTCTCGCACGAAACGATTTGCTCGCTTTTCACACGCTTTGGACACGCTTTTATCCTGATCGATTCGGGTCCTCTCGGATTTTTACCCTGACTCTGTTAGTAAGAATTAATTTTAAGAAAACACAAAATAATAGATACTGATATAAGAAACATATATGTACATAATATTGAATTGATAAATTAAATTAATTTGGTACTTATATTTAAAGCAAAAAATTATTTATTCACAGAATTAGCCAAAATAATTACTTCTATAAATATATTTATTGCTCAAAAGAAATATCCATGATTCTTATCTTGTCCCGTAAATAATAAAAATTCCAGAGAAAAAAGTTACCGAAACACAATATTCAATACCAAAAATAAAATCCGCATGATTACAAACTGAAATCGGTTTTTCAGTATTCGACGGGATTTGTTTTTTCTTCTCACATTAATATTTTTATTGGTTTCAGAGAATACGATGTAAAAATACTATCTGTAAATAAACCTGTAATTATTTACATTGATAATTTGGTTTTTCAGTATTCGGCAGGATTTGTTTTTTCTTCTCACATTAATATTTTTATTGGTTTCAGAGAATACGATGTAAAAATACTAACTGTAAATAAACCTGTAATATTTACATTGATAATTTTGAAAGTTGTGTAAAATAAAATTAGTCACATAAGTTAGAAAAATGCTATAAAACAACCGATTAATTTTTTTTATGTCGAATCATTCGCGTAAATAAGTGTTCCGTACATAATATCACAGAGAAAAGTCAATGGATTAAACAATAAAGAAAGTTGTCTTTACTATTTCGGATTTCGGAAAGAACAAAAAATATAAAATGATTTAGATTTGTGTCTCAATATTCGTATACATAACCGGCGCCCCGCATAACGGCGTACAATATATCTATCATAATCTATTTGAATTAAGTACCATGCATATAGATTCCCATAATAATTAATTGCATGTGTACATTTAAGGAAAATTTCAGTGTGTTAATTGTTGTTGTTTTCCGTTATCAGTGTTTAAATAATTAAAATAATAACTTGTAGAAATATCTTTAATCGGGATTCAGAAGAATTTACTTCCCGCATTTCATAGAAATGAACAGTATATTTTCTTTCTCTGTGTACATTTAATTTTGTTCAAATTAATGTTAAATAATCTATCATTGAAATTGTGTGCATCATCAAATACTGATTCCGACTACCTTGAAGTCATTAAATTTCTATTGGCTATTGACAAAAAAAGAGACGCGTGATCATCCAATGAAAACGAATACACAGAGTTTGATTGACAGGTTCAGCCAGGTGAAGGTCTTACCCGATGTCCGAGGTTATGTGTACTGGTTGTACACAGCCGAATAGTCTCAGTAACTAGTCTTCTTTCAATACGCGTACTTTTCTTTTGTTTGTTAAAAATCAATTCAATTTTGTAAAAAGATAAGTATATCATTTCTTATAGATTTTTTCACGAGAATATCTCAAAGGAGTTTTGCCAATCACAAACAGTTTAAAGTAATGTTTAACACGAGCGCTATTTTGAAACAATTAAATTGTCAGAGAGTTCCGAATGAAATCTGATGAACGTTTCACACGGTTCTCGCACGCTTTTCCCGAAACGATTTACACGCTTTGCCCGAAACGCTGCACGCTTTGCCCGAAACGCTAAACGGTTTACACGAAACGCTCCACGATTCACACGAAACGCTAAACGGTTTACACGGAACGCTAAACGGTTTACACGAAACGTTTCTCGCACGAAAGTTGCACGCTTTTTTGGTGTAGTAGTACGTTTCAGGGTCTGTTGTTTGAAAATTTTCCTTAAAAAATAAGCAAAGTCGTCATTTAACAGGAAGTTGGTGTCCGATTGGTACAAAAATATATCCCACGATATGGCATGCCTTAACAAACACTGTGTTAAAATTTCAAGCATCTGCGATAAATAGTTGCTGAGATAAATGCGACAGAAATTTTTGTTACGGACGGACAGACAGACGGACAGACAGACAGACAGACAGACAGACAGACGGACGGACAGACAGACACACAAGGGTAAAACAGTATACCCCCTCTCCTTCGGAGCGGGGGTATAACTAGACTACCTTTGTCAGAAATACCTTATTCTTAGTTTTAGTTCCATGTATTGAAAGATTTATCCTCTGACCAGTGACCACTACTCCTTGCATCAAACAAGTTATTGCCAGCATATTATCCATTACGTACGTAGCCACCTGTTGACTTGGCCCGTGGTCAATGTTTAACAATTTCAGGTGTCAGAAGCATGCACCTGTCTTGTATCAGACTTCACAGGATTAGCAATTATTTTTTAATTTCTTTAACTTGATTACTTTGTGTCCAGTTATGAAAAGTTAAACGTTATTGTAATTGCACTGCTAAAAATACATCAATCATTTGTACGACTTGATAATGACGATATATGACATACATACGTTTCTTCACAATGTCACAATAATCAAAGAGTTTGACAATAATTCTTCAATTAAATAATTTTTCTTGCTGTTGTTTTGGCTTAGATCTGCAAACATTAATGCTTTTAAGCACTCAGCTCGGTTGACGTTCATCTCTATATACTTGATGATCTTCAACTTCTGTGCTGTCGTATAAGAAACTCTTTCTTTGCAAAGTGTCAAATAATATTTGATACTGCCCATGTAAATCATACCATCCTTTTTATGTAATACTATAAGAACGAAAAAAAAAAATAGTTTTTTTCTTAACTCCTTCCATTTAACATTCATTTTCACATTGTACGCTTTTCATCAATTATAATGATAATGAAATAATTAATTGCACTTGGATTTCATCTAATATCGCTTGGGCCAAGTTCTGATCACAAAATTACAGAACTTATGCTTGGATTAAAAAATTATCATGAAACATCGGTAGTTTTGGGGAAAATGGCGGCCATTGATTTCGACATTTTTAGGGTCAATATTATACATAGGACCTGCCATTTTATTTGCCATTTTTTTGGCCAACTTTGAGGGTGCGTATTAAGACAATACTTTACGGTACTTACATTGCTTGCATTACAAAATTGTTATCAGACATTGATTCTGTAATTAAAATTTTACCAATCATTTTAACAATTAATAATTTTAAAACTATAAGCAAAATTCCATTTCCATACCTGTCAACTCTCCTGATTTTTTCGGGAGTCTACCGATTTTGAACCCATTCTACCGCTTGTCTACCGATATATTTTTTACCCCCAATTTCTACCGATTTTTAAGAAATCCGGAATTTTTACCGATTTCGCTTTAAATAATACCATATTTCCTGTGAAAGAGAAGATGGCAGTTCATTGTTTATCGGTAGATACATGTTTATTGCTGCTGATAACAGGTAATCAACTAGGTGTCAACTGTGCTACCAGTGATTACTTGGATTGTAATTGCTTCCGATTCTCATTAGCAGAGTTTATTAACAGAGACAGGCATGCCAGATGTGGAAATTTTAGAAATACACATTAGAAAAATGACAACGGGATACTAGCTAGTGTCGAATTGACACTCTGCAGCAAAATATGATAACATACTAATAAACGGCTTATAAATGGAAATAAGTTTTGGAAATATGGCATTCCTTATTATAATCACGTACGAAGTTTTTAAGAATAGTCTCATTTTGGGGAGAGATGGAGAAAATCAACAACAAAGTCTCTGGAACACCAAGATTCCCAATTCTTAGTAAAATTGCTCAGTCTATGTGCTGTATCCCAAACAGCAATGCAGATTGTGAGAGGGTGTTCTCCCTTGTGAGAAAAATACAGACAGAACAAAGAGCTTCCATGGACAATCAGACACTATGTAGTCTTCTATGTGCTAAAATAAACTGTAAAGAGGAATGCCATCAAGTGAAACCTTCTAAGGACACTCTAAAACTGGGTAACTAGAATTACCGAAATACCCGTGATTTACCGAAATGCCCTTCAAAAACACCGAAATGCCTTATTTGAGCACAAATATTTAACATCATAGTTTGAATCTAAGTGTTTAAATGTATTTCCCCAATTTTCAGTTTGATAATATAAGTATTTTGACATAAATAGCGATTTTTCACATGTGTAGACATTGGGTTAAGAACGATAACTCTTGCATGAGTTGCTTTTCACTCGAATAGAGGTGTGAAATTTTATTCCCAGAATAAAATTAACTAAGAATTAAAAATAACAGTTTATCAGCTTTTATTTTTTAATATCATATAATAATTTGACATGATAATACTATAACTATTCCTTTTTCTACCAGAATTGCTCCTTTCTATTGTGAGTAGATAATTGGTCACAGGGCAATAACCTGTTAACTAATGAGATGAAAACATTTATGTCCAGTTTAAATGAATTATTCAAAATAATTTAATTATGGTTATTTACAAGAAATAAATTAATAAAAAGATTTAGTTACATTGGGTTTTTATCAACACGTTAAAAACTAAATTTAATGAAAGAGTAATCTTTCTTGGAAGAATTGCATTTTAATCAATAACCACGAAAATCGGCTGATTTATTCAAAAAATAAACTTTATATTCAATAACTCTCTATATAAAATACTAGACATACACTCTTTATGGTGTAATAATGGGCATTTTGGTGTTTTTTAAGGGTATTTCGGTGTTTTCACCGGGTATTTCGGTAAATCGCGGGTATTTCGGTAATTCTAGGTACTGTCTAAAACTGACTAAATCAGTAGCTTACAATTACAATAAAGAACATTAAAGTGTATCATTTGTTATTTCTTAGTTATCAGTATGAACTAAAAGAACGTGCGATGACTTTTTACTATCAAAAAAGGTCGTCGCGCGTTTTCTCCCCCAAAAAATATTTGGAATGTTGACAGGTATGCATTTCTCGATTTCTTGTTTGCTTTACTGTAATGATAAAGCATGTAGGCTACAGTTAATTATTATCAAAGCTATACACGCTATGTGAATGACGGTGAAAACTTTTCTGACAACGTAAATTTTGTGTATGGCACACACCTGTATATATTACACATGACAAAAGTTGGATGTAAAATACTGAAGAAACAATTGTTCCTATGTATAACACGCAACCAAAAAACAAAGAAATTACCTAACAAGATTTTTTAAAAGTTAATGGGTGAATGTATTGATAATGTATTTAAAGTGCTTAAAAGTAATAAAGTTCGCAGATCTAAACCAAAACTTCAAGAAAAGCAATGACTTAATTGATAACTATTCAAATTCTTTGATTATTGTTAAAAACATTGTGAAGAAGACGTCTGAATGTCATATATCATGATTATTAAGTCTTACAAATGATCGGTCTATTTTCAACAGTGTCTATTAGTATGTAAAACAGTTGCAGTACGGGGTACAAAGTTAATGAGTTTTAAATCATATTGCTTATCTTCCTGCACTAAACAAAACTGTGAAGTCTGACCTGAGACAGTTGCCTGCTTCACTGGATATTTTTACCCAAACATTGACCAAGCAACGAGTCAACATTAGGCTGGTTATGTAATGGCGAATACACTGGCCAGAACTTGTTTGATGAAAGAAACAGTGGTCCAAGTGGATAAATATTCTAGTACATAAAAATAAAATTAATATGGCATTTTTGAATAAATATGTCTAGTGTACACTTATACAACTTGCATAACATTCGATATCGGAAGACATATTCTTCCGCTGTATCTTAACACAGTTCTAAAAAAATGGGTTAATATTTTGTTCCTATGTATAATGCGCAATCCCAACTTTTGATCAAATTTTAGCAGAAAAAAAGTGTGTACTATACAAGAGACTTTACGGTATTTATAAAAGTTACCAATATCCTATAAACTACAATGCTGAATTTGATTATGTTAAAAGAGAAAAAAAATTTAATTATTTATTTTCCTGCCAAATAAAATAATGTCTCAATCTTTTTGAATATCAATCTATATCATATGACATTGCCAACTACTTTTTGTCTTATACATAAAAATGGGAGGAGGATATAACACCTTCATATCAAACACAAAGTACTACAGCATCTGTTTTTCATAGATTTCCAAATTTTCTCCAACAAATTTCTTAGTTTAAAATTGAATGCCTTTTGTTGTTTTCATTTTTTAAGAATAAGATTTTTCTTTATTTATTGAAATGTAAAAATTCAACCAGAGATCATGATTTGAACAAACTTGAATTGACACACAAGTTGTGTTTCCACACAAGATTCAGCTTTATAGGCCAGATGGTTTTTAAGAAGATTTTTAAAAGATATCAACAAATTTTGAATAATTCGAAATTATCTCTCCTTTACAGAGGCCATTCATGATCAAACTTGAACCCCCTTCCCCAAAAATGCTTTTTGTCAAGTTTGGTTGAAATTAGCCTTAGTGGTTTAGGAGGATAAGATGAAAATGCAAAAAGTTTACAATGACGATGACAACAATGACAGACAACTAACAGATTTTGATCAGAAAAGCTCATTTGAGTCTTTGGCTTAGGCGAGCTAAAAATACTGTCATAATAGAAGGAATTGAATATTTTCTTAATATTCTTGAATTTTGGTCCTTCAGAAAGAACTGACAAATTCCCTTTATTTCAGGATAAGATTTAATTCAAATATCTGAAACTCATGTCAATGCCTGCAAGATTTTTTTGATAATTGCATATGTTCATCCCAGACTTACCTCTGGTTTCTGGGCTTTGCTGGAGGGTCTTTGATCTATCAAATAAAAACAAAATTATAACCAAAATCTTAATTTTTTATATTGACTGTCACTCCAATATACTGCAGTGTACATGCATAATTAATAAAATATTAGTAAAATGATCCTCTGATGTATGGCTCTCTTCTACGAATTACAGTATACTATGAAAGCAGTTGTATATTTGAAGCCTTTCATCTAAATGTAGCAAAGCATTGCACTATTTTAAATCCTTCAACAAAACAAATCAAATTTTTTTTCAGAATAGATGGAAGCATGCAATACATACATATAATGTTTCTACAATATATCATTAAATAAAAATTAATTGTCCAAAAAAAATGACATCTGCAGAATCACAATACCCTCTCAGGTAACAGGCAATTTTTAAGCCAAGTATGAGCCTCCTACATTTCTCTTTTTCATAAGTTGATAAAAGTTTCTGACATGACTCTAAAAAGTACCAGCAATGCCTGTCAAATTTTAATAATTTTGAGATCTAAATGAATAACTAGATGTGTCATAATGCCATAAATGCCTCCGCAGGTGACAAAAATTTCAAATGCCAAAATTAGTATAACATTTATTTAATTGCAGAATAAGTTAATTACTCATTTTCTTTTAAGTTCAAGAGGCATAACTCTGTCAAATATCATCGGACTGAAACCAAGTTCAAACTTAATCTGTATTTTCTAGTAAATTAACCTTATATGAAATATAAACTTTACATATGCATCACTTAAAAAGTTAAAGAGCAGAAACTAGGAATTTCCCATTTTTCCCTAAATTCAAGAGGCATAACCATGTCAAAAATCATCGGACCGAAACTAAATTCAAACTATGGCTGTATTTTCTTGTAAATAACCTATATATGAAATATCAGCTTATTATATACACCCCTTCTAATGTTTGAGAGTGAAAACTGAGAATTTTTCATTTTTCAAGTTCAAGAGGCACAACTCTGTCAAAAATCATTGGACAGGAACCAAATTTAAACTCAACCTGTATAATTATAAGATACATCCATATATCAAAGAGTTGAATGTGTGCAACGGTTGTTGAGATAATGATCGGAAAGTGAATTTCCTATTTTTTTTCAAAGTTCAAGAGGCATAAGTCTGTCAACAATCATTGGACCAAAACCAACTTTGAACTCAGCCTTTATATTTATAAGATACATCCATATATCAAATTTGAGTTGATGCATGCAAAGGTTGTTGATATAATGGTTGGAAAGTGAATGATGACAGAAGGATAAAATGATGGAACAGGGTAACACTGTATGACCCAGCCATTTCATGACAGGGGCATAAAAATAAATCTGGAAAATTTCAAAATATCACAATTACGATTCATTATATTTTTGTGAACACATTTCATTTCTGGTGTTGTTATATTGATTAATTCACAATCAGTATGATTTACATTTTTTATACTTCCTAATACATGTAATGTATTGAGTCTCTATGGATGGTGACCACTGGTTAAAGTTTTAGTTTTAGTAATTGTATAATTTGGCAATTGAATAGCTGTTAGAACAAGAGGCCCATGGGCCACATCGCTCACCTGAGGAACAATCTGTATGATAAAATCAGCTTAATGGAGTCATAATACAAACTATCTGGACAATAATACATGTAGATCCTGTATAAATAAAATCCATTTTCCCCTGGATATTCCTATGTTTATATTAATCATTAGTCCCTTTTCTAACAGGATGATTTTATAGTCATATCATATGTTGAGTATTGCAGTTCTCAAAAAGATCCTTAACAATAATTTATATATGGGATATAAACGTACATCAAACTCTGAACCTTCTCGGGAGGCCAAAGAATTGTCCTGTGGCCTAAGTCTTAACAATTATAAAGAGCATCTGGCTGATTAGTTTCTGAGAAGATTTTTAAAGATTTACCCTATATATTCCTTTGTTAAACTTTGAGCCCCCATTGTGGCCCCACCCTACCCCTGGGGATCATGATTTTCACAACTATGAATCTACACTACCTGAGGATGCTTTCACACAAGTTTCAGCTTTCCTGGCTGATTAGTTTCTGAGAAGAAGATTTTTAAAGATTTACTCTGTTTATTCCTATGTAAAAACATCGACCTCCCATTGTGGCCCAAACCTACCCCCAGGGTTATGATTTTCAAAAATTTGAATCTACACTACCTGAGGATGCTTCCACACAAGTTTCAGCTTTCCTGGCTAATTAGTTTCTGAGAAGAAGATTTTTAAAGATTTACTATATAATCATATGTTAAACTTCGACCCCCAATTGTGGCCCCATTCTACCCCCAGGGGTTATTATTTTCACAACGTTGAATCAACACTACCTGAGGATGCTTCCGAACAAGTTTCAGCATTGCCGGCTGATTAGTTTCTGAGAAGATTTTTAAAGATTTACTCTTTATATTCCTATGTTTAACTTCGATCCTTCATTGTGGCCCCACCCTACCCCCGGGGGTCATGATTTTCACAACTTTGAATTTACACTACCTGAGGATGCATCCACACAAGTGTCAGCTTTCCTGGCTGATAATTTTCTGAGAAGAAGATTTTTAAAGATTTACTCTATATATTCCTATGTTAAACTTCGATCCTCCATTGTGGCCCCACCCTACCCCCGGGGGTCATGATTTTCACAACTATGAATCTACACTACCTGAAGATGCTTTAACACAAGTTTCAGCTTTCCTGGCTGATTGGTTTCTGAGAAGAAGATTTTTAAAGATTTACTCTATATATTTCTATGTTAACCTTCGATCCCCCATTGTGGCCTCACCGTACCCCGGGGGTCATGGTTTTCACAACTTTGAATCTACACTACCTGAGGATCCTTCCACACAAGTGTCAGCTTTCCTGGCCGTTTAGTTTCTGAGAAGATTTTTTAAGATTTAATCTATATATTCCTATGTTAAACTTCGACTCCCCATTGTGGCCCCACCCTACCTTCGGGGATCATGATTTTCACAAATTTGTATCTACATTACCTGATGATGCTTTCACACAAGTTTTATCTTTCCTGGCTGATTAGTTTCTGAGAAGAAGATTTTTAAAGATTTACTCTATATATTCATTTGTTAAATTTCGACCCCCCCCCCCCCATTGTGGCCCCACCCTCAGGTGAGCTAAAAAGGTTAAGTTTACAATACAATAAGTTGTTATAGTTGGTTTCTGGAAGAAACGACTTTGAAAATTTTCTTAATTAATATTGACAAATTTTTTACTTTTTTAAGCTTTAGTTTTTTAGATCTGTGTACAAACATAGAATTGTGAGCAAATTTCTGTATCTTGCTTATAATTCGAAGCTTAACACTCAAATATGGTTACTAAATAGAAATTGTAAACAATTAAACACAAGAAACATGCACTACATGTATAACAAATAAAGAACACAATTTATTTTTTCGAAATGAATCATATATATACATGTATATACCTACATATTTCCGTCAGCGATATCAAACTCTATTCAAACTGAATAAACTCGAGAAAATGCCGAGCATCTCAACAAAACCTATTGCATTAATCTACATGTACCATTACGCAAAAGATAATGCCGAATTACCGATAGAATGAATTGTATTTCAGTACCCCTACAACAGATTTTGCTTAATTTGCGCAGGTAAACAGTTAACTGTTTGATTTACCGGAGTCTCTGTTTGATTTGATACGTAAAAATCACGAAATACAGACGATAGTTTCCAGGTTACAAAGCATAATGAGAACGAAACGAATATCGGAACAAGCTAACACCAACGTCATGTGTGAAAACTGTCAACGCATTGAAATATTTAGCCTCAATTTACTTCACAAAATCGGCACCAATATATTTGGTATGTTTCAAAATTTCCCTTCATACGCGAACTGTTGCACAACAAGCAAATTCATCATAGTCAGATCGACCCTTTTTCGTATAATGTCATGGCTGCTTTAAACAAAGAACCTCGTTTTAGAAGTATGGAATCATTTTACCGGATGCCGAACCCGAAGCTATTAAACTGATTGAAACACGCCTTTCCTTTATTATTATTTTCGTAATAACTCAGATTTGAAACAGAATTACACTTTAATTTTTGCAATTTATATTTTCCTTCCCATAATGATAATTTATGCTAAACTAGGTTGAATTTGCCTCGGTAGTTCTTGAGAAGAAGATTTTTAAAAATGCACCCCCCTTTTTCTACAGTTTCAAGGTTTTCTCCGCTTTGAATACAGATCAAACTTTTATTTCTGCAATTTATATTCGCCCTCCCATAAGGATGCTTTGTGCCAAATTTGGTTGAAATTGGATAAGCGGTTTTAGAGAAGAAGTTCAAAATGTAAAAAGTTTACAGACGGACAGACGGACAGACGGACGGACGGACAGACGGACGGACAGACGGACGACGGACAAAATGTGATCAGAATAGCTCACTTGAGCTTTCAGCTCAGGTGAGCTAAAAAGGCTTCCCATTTTTGAAGCAGACATCAGACAGTTTATCTCTATATGGCTTTCCAGAGTACCTATATATAACTGTTACATCTGATCAGACTCTTACAGGCACAAGGCACCTCAAAGCTGAAAGAAGCCTGGAATATAGCTTTATGTTCTCTTCCAATTGAATCTATAAATAAATCCCTGTTTTAGTGAGAACTCTGGATAGCTCTGAATAATAAGCAGATATTTGTACATTATGACCTGCATGTTCATCGTCTGATCCCGAGTCACTATAGTCTTCAGACTTAAGGTCCTTGGATATTTCCTCTGGTATGTCCTCTGGTACATACACAATGCATTAAAACCATGCTGTTTTACAATCAGTTACAAAAATAAAGAAATCAAATTGTGTATTTATATGTACATGTATTATTATAACCTAAAAATTTGCAGTTTCTTTTTGAAATCCACATCTAGATTCTCATTGTCACATTAGTATATGATAATAATTTAACCATTCATACAGTGGTACTGAAACCTCCAAGAAATAATGCATGTATAAAATAATAAACATTTTATTTCCTCTAACATATCATTAACAATCTCCTTACTAATATGATGGTTTACCAAACCTAACTTGATGTGTTATACTGACCTATTGGTTGGGGGGGTCGGCTAATCTGCTGTTGCTGCCGCGAGGGACCTGGATGAGGGGGTTGGTACGGCCCGGGCCAGCCCTGTTTGGAGCTTGCCTGCCTTTGACCCTGACGACCTTGCTGCTGGATGGGGACAGGGCGTGAGTTCTGTGGATGACCTTCCCTCTGCTGAATCAACTGAAAGTTTCGCTTCAGAGTCGACTCTCCTGGGATCTGGAGGATGGAACTGCAACAAGACACAAGATGATTATTATATAATCTTAGTGAACAGGTTCTCTGTTACTCAGTTTAAATCTTTTAAAAAAGATTGATCAATTCAAATTCAAAAATTTTATACATTATGATCAGTGTAGAAAAATGAATGACATTTCAAAAATAAATTATGAAATGCCCAGTGAATATTCAAAATCACATTCTTCATTATTCATTAATTTTCTTGGGAAAAATTGATTTCCAAAATTTAATATTCAAAGTATGTAATATGATTAGTGTAGAACTTTCAATTAGAAAAAATATATGAAATGTCTTATGTACATTATAATATATATATTCAATATAAATATTTAAATTTCTACTGAACAAATTTAAATAAGGCATAATATGCACCATCATCTTGCAGACCTCTTTACTATTTGGATTTTCAACAATAATCATTTCATCATATACTTTACATTTGGTTATTCTAAAAATTATTAAGAAAATATTTTACATTCAAAGTAAAAATAAACAATCTTTTGCAAATGAATAGTTTCAGTAAAAAAAAAATGTGAAAATAGTAAACAAAATTATGTTATATGCCTTGATTTTTTTTCCATTAAATAAAAGCAATATTGTGTAAAAGCAATAGATTTTTTCAATCCTGAAAAAACAAGAGGCCCATGGGCCACATTGCTCACCTGAGCAACAATAGGTTTGATAAAATCAGCTTAACGGAGTCCTATGGAAACAATACCTAAATCAAGCATCAAACGATTATAAAATTGGAATCCCAATGTGGCCCCTCCCTACTCCACAAGATTTTGATTTGAAAGAATCTAAATCTACATTATCTGAGATTGCTTTCAGTAAAGTTACAGCTTTTCTTAGCAAGTAGTTTTTGGAAAAGATATTTTTTACAAATTTCTATCTATATTCCTATATATATTCCTATGTATATTTTAGCTTAGCCCCCCCCCCCCCATGTTGTAACCCCATTCTACCCTGGGGTTCATGATTTGAACAAACTTGAATCTACTCTACCTGAGGATACTTCCAAACAAGTTTCAGCTTTCCTGGCTGATTAGTTTTTGAGAAAATGATTTTAAACATTTACACTTTATATTCCTATGTAAAAGTTCAACCCCCCATCGTGGCCCCACCCTACACCCAGGGTTCATGATTTTCAAAAATTTGTATCTATATTATATAAGGATGCTTCCAAACAAGTTTCAGCTTTCCTGGCTGATTAGTTTCTGAGAAGAAGATTTCAAAGATTAACTCAATGTAAAACTTTGACCCCCCATTGTGGCCACACATCACCTCCAGGGACCATGATTTGAACAAACATGAGTTTACAATATCTGAGGATGCTTCCACACAAGTTTCAGCTTTTTTGGCCAAATGGTTTTTGAGAGGAAAATTTTAAAAAATTTACTCTATATATTCTATGTAAAACTTTGACCCCCCAGAGTGGCCCACCTTACCCCCAGGGACCATGATTTTAACCAACTTGAATCTACACTATCTAATGATGCTTCCACATAAGTTTCAGATTTCTTGGCCAAATGGTTTTTGAGAAGAAGATTTTTTGAAAAATGTCAGCAAATTTTCAATAAATCCTAATAATCTCTCTTTGAAAAAGAGTGTGGCTCTTTATTTTTGCAAACTTGAATCCCCTTTACCCAATGATGCTTTGTGCCAAGTTTGGTTGAAATTGGCCGAGTGGTTCTGGAGAAGAAGTCGAAATGTAAAAAGTTTACAGACAGATAGACGGACGAACAGACGGACGGACAGATGGACAGACGGACGCCGGACAAAAAGTGATCAGAAAAGCTCACTTCAGCTTTCAGCTCAGGTGAGCTAAAAAATCTTCTGAGAGAAAACATTAGTGATAGAAAAATGAGACAAGATGTCCAAAACTGAATTCTTTTTTACAATAATAGTCAATTGCAATTGATGATACCGAAACAGAAAAGTCAAAGATAGTCTGATGACTAGTTATAAGTATGTCCTGGATCCAAAGAAATTTTACTGATACTTACATACACAGTAAAGCAAGTCATGTAAGATGTCATGCATTAAACTATTTTAGAGAGTCGTTTTTATTAACTTTCATGAATTCATTCAGTAAGAGAATATGGTCCAATGGATCATTTAACTGGAAACTTACACATTATAGACACATGCAAACTGTGTGCACCAAGGACGATTCTTAGGTCAATGGACATCTCTTTGGTAATGCCAACCCCCATGCACCCACCCATCTGACCTACAATATATCCCATTTGACCTACAAACTTCTCATCACCCCTTTACTCTTTATCTTATGTCCATTGACCGGTCAACATCTTCACTGCTTTACACAGTTGTACAGTAAGAGAATAATCAAGATAATCAATATAAATGGATTTGATGGATTACATTGGCCTGTTTGGATCCTGTCGACTTTCCCTCCGACGGGCAGTGCTGAGAAACGGAAAACCAATTAACTATCCAATTTACACGTTTAAATGTTATAAAATTATGTACAGATACTGTAATTTCATTAATACTGTAATTTCAATAATATTTATGGGCAATACAGAAATGTACATCAGTACTAAATGTCAATAGAAGTTGCACTTCAATAAACATTTAATTTCTTTAATAAACATAACAACGATATAACGAAAATTGGTTTTCAACGAATTTTGATGAAACCACAGTATAGGATATAATAAAATCCGTACACAGTTTTTAAAATTTTTACCAAATTCTTCAACTCAATTTTTTTTTTTAAAAAGCTGGACCTTACATGTTATGCATGAATTATATTTTGTGGAAAGTATTTTTTTTATACAGCTCAACATTTTCTTCAATTCACACCATCTTTATCTTAAGTACAGTCAAACTATATTATCTCAAACTAGATGGGACTGTTTAAAAACATATCTGAGCATTCGAGATATTGAGGGTAAAATACTTTAAAAATTAAGTGGATGGACTTAAAAATCACTTTGACGTATCCATTGTATTTGAGATATTAGTGTTCGAGATATTGAAGTTCAGCTGTAATACAATTCACTCAAATTCTTCAAATCAAATCTTTGCTAACTTGAAAAAAAATGTCCACTAAATAAACCTACACAAAAAACTTGATACTTTGACAGTAATCTGTTGATGTAGTGTAGCTTGCAATTATTCCCAACACCTCTTAGATCTCTATCTTCATTTAACAGGGTTTTGGATCTACTCTTTGTCTTACCTAGGTTCACCGGCCATGTTTGTTTCTTCTTCATCCTCAACATCACTGGGAACCCACTCTGTCATGGTGTCCTCATCATCTAAAATCAGCCACAAAATTCAACAGTCACTATATAATCAACCATAATAGTATTAAACAAGGGCACCACAAAGCAGAGCATTCCCTTGCAAAATGAAATATTGTGGAGGGAAATGCATTATTTAGGATACACATGTAATTGAAGAGACTAAATATTTATCTTTTTTAAAACCACTTTAAATTAAAATATTCCGTTATTCCTAATCCCCATGCACGCTCTTGGGTGTATCCATTGGGGGGAGGGGGTTACATTGGTAGTACGATTCCTCCCATTACTAGTGAAAACAAATAGTTTTAACTTTAGTAATTTAGTTATATTATCTTTATTCTGTGACATACATTACGAATTCAGACAAAAGGTGTAGGTAAATTTAAGTTTCACAATGGATATGAAAGGTAGCTTAAGATCTAGCTATTTGTAGTGTGCCTTATGAAAAAATTAGAGTTAACGTCGCAATTTCAACCCCGATTTTTAAAAAAAGAGTAACGTATCTACAGCAATAATCATGAAATGAATTCCCAAGTGATAATGTTGACGATACTTGTTCTGAATCATAAATCTGTTCTTCTCTTAGTAATTTGAGAAATTTAGCCCAATATTTGTCTCAGACGATTGTTTTGAATAAATCAGGATGAACTTAATTTAATTTTCGCTTTAATTTTTCACTTTGGACATCCTTTTACCTCCCAATTTCTTACCTTTCAGGGCCTAAATCCATCAAAATATCAAGTTGTTGATTTTAAATGTTTACTTTTGCAAACTGGAATTGTCTATTGTCAAGTCGCACAAAAAAATTATATTTTAAGTTAAATGTCTATTAAAATATCGTTAATTACAAATTAACGATATTTTAATAGACATTTAACAGAATAACTTGAAATTGATTGGGGTTGTACTTCAACCATGCTTATAAAGTGTATGAAGTTTGATAAATATGCATGCGAGGGTTTTCTTTGAATTTTGCTTAATAGGCTGAAATGGACACTCATACATACATACACACACACGCACAGCAATGATGCTTAATCCCCTTCGCACCAAGTTGTGTGAGGGGATAATAAAACTATGTAATGAACATTAGAAATCTGTAGTGCACACTGTACAAGCTTTGAAAAGATGCTGAATCTGCAGTATTTATTTTGACGAAAGTTCTAACCATACTACTTACTAAACGAAAAATTATTTATAACATAAATTGCCACACAGATCAGACCAAGCAGCTTTAATGCTTTAGTCAGGCCAAGCTCATTGTCCTTCAAAAGTCCTTCTCAAACTTCATTTTACTTTGTTTTTGAAGAGGCATCATATTTTGATGGTGCCTAAATGACATCTTGATTGTAATGTACTTGAAGCACCTGAACATAGCCTAAATTGTTTCCTCACTGATGGCTACACTCACCTGGTCGTTTTTTGCGGTGCCTGTCTATGTGGTCCTTGAGCTGAATTCGGACTTGTCTCTCTGTAGGTTGGTCCTTTATAAATGGATGCTTAAGTAAGGTCTCGGTATTTGGCCGGTGCATATAATCTTTAAGCAGACATGTCTCCACAAAATTAGAAAACCGTGATGACCTGAAAAACAATAAATATGAAGGTATATCAAATGTGTACTTATTAATAATTGAATAATTTTAAAATTGCCTAAAGATTTGTCAAATTCTTAAATTGAAAAACAACACATCTTTTTTTTAAATTCTAAAAGAAAATATAACAAGGGCACCCCCTCACGACATGAGTTATTGTGTGGGGGATGCATTATTTAGGAATATATAGTTATGCAAATGTAAATGAGGAGACAACATTCTACTAACCCTCCATTACTACAAAAACTACTTTTTCTTTACCTGTACTAGATCTAAATCCAAAAAATATCAAGTTGTTGATTTGAACTGCTTACTTTCACTTTGGTTTCACAGATGTGAAGCAGAAGTAGTTATTGTCAAGTGTAAAATTTCTGTTGAAAATGTTATTTTAATGATATATTAAAAAGTATTCAACTAACTGACTTGAAAATTATCTGGTTTTGTCCTTTTACCATGCCAAATAAGTGTACGAATTATGATAAATATCCATGCAAGGGTTTTCTTTTAAACTTGCTTCTAAGCTGAAGACACACAAACACACACATACACTCACACGCACAGCACTGATGCTATATCCCCTTCGCAATAAGTTGTGTGAGGCCTCAGGGGATAATAAATTTCTTCTTTTAGCATAAATCATTGTGTTGAGTAATGAAATTCAGAATTTAAAATCCTCATCAGTAAAGAAAAAAATATTTGAGAGATTTTTTTTGTTACATTATTTTATTTTCAAAAATATTTGAAGTAAAGCAGACATCTTGCTTCTATATGTGCATGATAAATAAAGTTCTTAAAGACACAACAAAAGGATTTCAATCTTCCTCTCAAAATCATGCAAGCTGTGACAACTCACCATCTGTTTGATTTTAATCTTGGTGGAGCATTTCTAGGTATCAAAAAGAGAGCCCTCATTGGGTGCATGTCACAAAGTGCTGCAAAACAGACAACAAAACTTCAACGATTAAATGTGAAACTTTTTTTTTACCTCACATAGTAAATCATGTTAACATTTTTTTTTTTTTTTTTTTTTTTTTTTACAAAACTATTTGACCTGTTTTACAAAATGTATGACAATTAATGCAGTTAATATATCCTGAAGCAGTCTGGTTATCAAGTTTGCCTTTTTCTGAGCCAGGCCATGGCGTATGTTGAGAATACTTACGTGGTTTTCCTTCAGCCATCTCTATCGCTGTAATACCTAAAGACCATAGATCACTCTGAAATTGTCAAAATAGAACCTTTTTTAACAATATTGTGGGCAAAATAACCAACATCTTTCAACTTCTAGCAAGATTAATGGGAAACCCCAAACATTTACATGTTTTTACATTTTTGATCTTGCTAATTTTATCTATTTCATCACTTAATTTTTAATTCATTTGTTTTTCAGTGGTGTAACAATTTGGACAAACAAAGCCGAAATTACAAACAACTTTTCCCACTGTCAATAAGCTCCCAACTTTATTTTTCACAGCTAATACCATCTCATGTCCTTTCTTATAGCAAAACACCATCCTACCACCCACCCCCAAAAAGAACATCTTCCTTCAATGTCAAAGAAAAGTTATCTTTTTGAAAAAGAGAGCAACCAATTGCAGAATTGCTATTCATTCTGACCATTTAACCAGTTACATGAATCAACAATACACAAATTTGTGCATATTCTTCTCAATATCTACTGTCATTAGTTCGAAGAAAGCATGCAATATTCTGTAGATATATGTCATAATATTACCGGTATAAGAAAATTATGTATCATAATAATTTTCAAATGAAAAAGTTCAACAGCTAATATTTTAGACTGATAATTTAAGAAAGCATCATGTCTTACTGCACAACATTTTTTTTAAAAATTTTTCGCAAAATAATAAAAAATCAAAATTCAAGTAATATGCACATCTACAATATAGGTACAACTGATCTGCAAAACAAAAACTTCCCATCTTGAAAACTGTAGGAGGGGTTATCCATACAAAAGGGGTTACTTTTTGCCAAGATCACTGCACACCCTTTGATCAAAGGTACTCTGTTGGTGAAGTATGCACCAGATTAGAGCAAGAGGAGAAAAACCTGACAAGGATTTTTCACAAAATTCTGCTAAGGCCATACCATTTGATGCCATTTAACACAAATAACAAGAATATATATATGGTTTTGGGGTGGGGATCTCAACTGTTTCCAAGATATTTGGGAATTTCCTGTTCAAAGAGGGGGGGGGGGGGGGGTCAGGACCATCCCCAGGGCCCATAACCTACATACCACTTGATGCCCCTAGACACAAGAAACAAGAATATCTATGGTTTAGGGGTGGGGATCTCAATTGTTTTCATGATATTTGGGCATTTCCTGTTTAAGGGGGGTCAGGACCATCCCCAGGGCCCATAACCTACATACCATTTGATGCCCCTTAACACAAGAAACAAGAATATCTATGGCTTTGGGGTGGGGATCTCAACTGTTTCTAAGATATTTAGGCACTTCCTGTTCAAAAAGGGGGGGGGGGGGAGGTCAGGACCACCCCCAGGGCCCATGACCAATACATACCATTTGATGCCTCTAACACAAGGAACAGGAATATATAGATATACCTGAAGACCCCATTTCAATATCTTTAACAGTTTTCAAGATATAACCTTTTAACAATATACCCTAAAATTTTTCCTATAAGATTCAATTTTAGACCCCAATCCCCTGCACTCATGCACACAGTCGCAATATATCTTCTACATTTGTAGGAAACTCGCGAAACTACGTAGTATGTACGATGCTACAAATATTTTACGATCTACCTCGAATATTCTACGAGTTCATGCGATTGTTTTTCGAGTCTTCCCCGAGTGTCCTCCAAGTGAATGGGAATGTAGTTCGATTTGATGCAAATACAATACGAAAACAGGCGATTAGGGGCGATTGCAATATGAGGACCTTGCGAGTGAACTATGAGTTATTAAAAAAATACTGTGGAATCATTAAAATTCGTGGTGGCTCAATTTTCGTGGAATTCGTGGGTAGCCCTGTCCAACGAATTTAAATCCTCAACGAAAACAATTTTAAAAAGAGTTATCTTTGTACTGAAACAGTAGCTAGGCTACGCATCCACGAAATTACATGCCCACGAATGAGCCAAACAGTCATAATCCACGAAAATTGGCCCCCACGAATTTAAATGATTCCACAGTATGAGACTAGTTAGTGGTTTGCAATAGTATTCTCTTTTTTATTACTTAGTACATCGGTCAGTAATTATGTAAGTTTATTACAGAACCTTTTCATTCGAAATTTTACATATACTTGTAATTTCTTCAATCTAAAATACGAATTTTTTCTTTATTGATAATCTTATTCAGGGAATAAATCAAACATTACTGCTGCCACTTTCATGATTATTCATGAATTAAAACAATATCACGATTATCTTGTTCGTTAATAAATACACTTATAATCATCCGTCAGCAAATTATGAAAACAATTTTACTCACAATTGCCAACATTGTCACAATATGTATTTTTGATGGTAATCTTAACTTACAAATTTACTTCTACCTGTTTTCATACATCTTTTGTAATCTATATGAATATAATTACTCTGATTGCATTATTCATCTTATGTTTGAAATAAAAAAAAAAAATTCCAGGTAAGTATTTTATGCAAAAATAATGCAATCATTTATTTGTTTAATATTCACTTTATAAATTAACAAAACAGATATACAATCGTAGAAACTCGTATATATTCGTGGTAATATGTTGTATCAATCGTACAATTTCGTACTACTCCGTAAGGGTATCATATAAAACTTGTCTTCCATATTACCTGTTCGTAGGAAGATCTCAAAACGTTCATTACTTAATCGCTGAAATTCGTACATGAATCGCCACAACTCGTTCTGTTATCACAAACATCGGATATTGTTGAGCAGACATCATAGTCGAGTCGTACTAGATTCGAAAAAAGCACCGCCTGTAGAATTATTGCAAGACTGACCTGGCGAGTAATGGCGATTTTTAACTTTTAGTCATTAGTAGGCCATCGTAGTATAAATCGTGACAGTGTGACAGGGGCTTAATTGTTGTTATTTGAGTTTTAATTTTACGGCTGTTTAGGTAATTTATTTCTTAATGCATAATTTATTTTGCATGTTTATGTACATCTTAGGAGTATGCCCCCTTCCATTCCAGGTGTGATTCATCCCTAACCCCACTTAAACTCACTCTGTTGTCATATGTAGCATCTGGGTTTTCATCACAGGCAATGACCTCAGGAGCCATCCTGTAAAACAAAGGTTAAGATGCCATATAATCATTGCTAAACCTTAAAAACGTTTAATCATATTCATATATAGTGAGCAAAACAAGCATTATGAGAGTATTGCATAAGCAATACATGTCCTCTACGTTTTATATTATTCTATAAAAGCTTCCAAGCATACAACTATTTCAAAACTATTATAAACGAGGTGTTATGCTTTAATAAGAGATAACAGAACAGAGGAAATTCAAACTATATAGTTGATGGAGAAATTAAATACAAAGTGGGTAAATAATACTCTTTATTTTATCTCCTGTAATCTGTGAAATCAATGCACTGTTATGCACAATATCATTTCTTACCGTCCTCTGAACCCTGAATCAAACCAACAGTTTAACAGCCCAACCCAATAATGAACCCAATTGTAATAATACCAAAAAAACCCTGCTGAATAAATTTACAACACAATGCTTGACACTATTTTACAGAACTTATTTGTTTGTTAGAAATGATAAAAGGAATGGTACAAGTAACCCACGATATTATTACTGACTAAATACTGGCCTTGTTTATTCAATAGACACCTAACCCGATAACGAACCCGAACATTAAAAAGTGGATATTAAAAATAAATTTTCTCGAAAATATGTGTACCAGACGGTACAAAAGTGTAAACTAGATCTATAGTTTGACATTTTAAAGCTGTCCAGCAAGGTTCATATTATTTTACACTTTTTTTGCATACACGTAATCTTTGACATTGTACCTTTATGTAATACTATTTTTTACCAAGAAAATCCTACACAAGATATTAAACTAAACATTTGGTAGGGGTACACTGTTAACTTCCAGTTCCCTATATTTTCGTTCTGGTTGAAATTGGCCAAGCGGTTTTAGAGAAGAAGTTCAAAATGTTAAAAGTTTACAGGCTGACAGACGGACGGCAGACAAAATGTAATCAGAATAGCTCAGGTGAGCTAAATAGCGTGTAAAAATGAAGTAGGACAGACAGACGGACGGATGCAGAGGAAAGTTATAATCCCCTCCAGTGAAACCAGTAGGGGACTAACAACTGAAATTTAAGGATGAATCATAAATCTACAATTACCAATATGGTGTTCCAATGAAAGTGTTTCTTCTTCCAATGGTTTTGTCCAACTGTGCACTTACTCCAAAATCAACTACAAAGAGAATAATAGCTTAGCAATGCAAAACATTATAGTACCACACATACAGAGACAATTTTTAAAAAAAATTATGCAATACAGCTATATTTCGATAAAAAAAATCCTTTAGCAAACCTTTTTCTTTCAATTTCTAGCTGCAGATTTGTAGCTCTACTGGAAAAATTGGGTTGACATTAAGTAAAACTAGTGCCTCCCATACAAAAAACTTGCAATTTATATGGCACAAAAACTTGCGCTAGTTTTAAACTGATTATTCTTATTTCCAAACACATTCTGTACAAATATTCGATTCCTAAAAATTCTATGGATGTTTAACTACGTACATATATCATCAGTTTACTTGACTTTGAAATTAATTAAAACACCTCTGCAGCAATGTAAAGTTCATTAGTGTAGTTTGTTTAATGTAAAAATGGCAACTCAATCTGCACATAAATTAATATAGGTTAATCAGTGCTTTAAACTCGTCAAAAACCTACTAGCTAGACTCTCAAGGCTGACAACTAGTATAAGTTATAAGCCCTGTTAAAATTCAACCAGCCTGGAGCAGGGTTGGCATAAAAGTGGGAAATACTCATATTTCCCAGGACGGTGGGAAATACTGGTAATACCCACCAATTATCCCTCTCATTGTATACATCTCCCCAAAACAGGAGCACAAAACTGTCAAGAGTCAATTATTTACCGTAATCCGGTGAATATAATATGCAGTTGTGTACAATACGCACCCCCCACTTTGGACTTGAAAATGGTGAAAAAAAGCTTGTTGGGATGTATAATACGCATAAAAAAAATTGACCAAACGGTAATCCTGAGTATCAACAAAGCAGTTATAATTTGTATGCACGCTCAACTTCATCGCGGGAATACGCTACCGGAAATAAGAAAAACACAATATTTTCTTAGATACGGATTTATTGTAACTAATACATCGCGGTAGTATCTTTAATTCATAATCAATGTTTTAAATAGACCTAGTATTATATTTTCTACCGTAAATAAAATCAACTACTTATATAATTGTTTAGTCTAATATTACAATCCCTGTGAAGTGAAAAACGGACGATGTACAGGTATGGAGATAACGGACCTAATTAAATTCTTAAATGACTCCGATCAAAGTGATCAATTAGAGGCCTGGAACATAATAAAATATATGCACAAATAGTTGTGTTGTGTATAGTACACATAGCCTAAGGGGGGTGTCTGAGATACCCAAGGTGTCAAGTGTTAGCGGAGGGGGAGCACAACTGTTTCAATGGCTTCAATTAACGGAATAGGTTATAGAATTATTTATATTCATAATTATTTGCAATAAATTAATTAGCATTACATGAAAATGGTTAAAAATGAGCCAAATGATGTGTAAGCTGTTTTCAAAGATGGGTTACAAATAGCACGTGGCAATCCAAGTCCGCATTCTATAAATAACAGCTGTAATGGCGGCGTACACGGGGATAAAGAATAGGCAGTTTAAATTAATTTTTAAAGGCCATTTTGAAACAGTTTATTTATTAACAGACTTAAAGTGTACATTTTCTTTAATTGCATGCTAAAACAATGATTTCCTAAGGGTTAAATAATAATATATATGTGATAATGAAGGAATGTTACGATGTATAGCAGGGTATCGGTCCTATCTGTGAACAGCATATGTAATACGGCAGTATGATACCCCGTGCTTCAACTAGGGAAAAAATATGTCCAAATCCTATAGGGATGTATAAAACGCACCCCTTTCTCACGGTAAAAAATGCTGGGAAAAAAGTGCGCATTATAATCACCGGATTACGGTATTAAAACAACATGTAACACCTACAGTAATTATAACAGTTTATTTTGTGCTTTGAATTATAAATCTGTAAAACACTAAACTTGGGGTTCAAGAAGCTAGACTAAACTTTGTACTCCAGCAGCTATAGAAGTTTTTGGGAATATGTGATCTGGTGAATTTAAGATTCATAAACTGACAATGTATTGGCAAAGTATGCTAAATTGTGTTTCGGTGCTTATTGTTAATCTCTTATATCCTAAATATACGTTTTACATTAAGGAAATTAAAGAAATAAAGATTATAAATTTGTATTTCCCAGTATTCCCCAGTTTAGTGAAAATCAGTAGTATTTACCAGGACGGGGAATACTGGTATTTACCACTGGTAATTCTTGCTGAGATTACCCTATATTATTCCGTAGCATGTCTGGGAACTCTACCTTGCCATGCTCACATGTCAAGGCATAGTCTACATGAATTAAAAGCTTGTCTTGACTGTTGTTCAATGACCATACAAGGAAAGCAATAGTATGACAAGAATCAGTTAAAAATTCTTAAAACCCCCATCCCGATATCATATACACTTGGCTTAAAAAATATCCATGTCCAGTTGGACGCTCGTACAAACAAGTTTGTTCGCCCTTGCCTGAAGTTATGGGTCTCTGGCAGACGATTATTTCAAACACTGGGCTAATTAATTTTATGAAGTACGGGTTACTTAGTGTGTTTGAGAGAAATCTAAGGCAAGTAAAGCAACAATATCAGTAGAAAATTGTCTGAAGAATTTAACCGTGCTAAATATTTACACAGATTAATCTCAGAATTTGTGTGGAATATTGTCAGAATTTGTTTGGAAATAAGGTAAATAAGTCCAAAACCAGCTTACTATATACATGGTTATTTTTGTCCCATGTAATTTTCGCTCTTCTGCACTTGAAAACAGTTTTGCCCCATTTTTAATACGCCCAGACAAAGTAGTGTTTTAAGATAGATAACTTGGGACATAGGAATTCTGTCAGTCTTAAATTCGTCTGCTGACGAAAAAGGCAAAAAATAAAATGGGATCAAGTATAAACCTGTATACAGTATTTCTTTGTGTACCATAAATTGCAACTTTTCATCATGGAAGGAACTGAATCTCCCATTTCAACTTTTTTTAGATCGGGCATTACAGACCTGCAGCTATCTTACTTCATGATGGTACACTTCAACCTATGTCTAAGTATGCTGAAAATATTGCACTTTACTTGACAACCTATTTCTAGTGAAAACACTGTTTTGTTTGTTGATTAGTTGATAATTCTTTTTATGACATGACTGTTAGAGTTAGTGGTATGTGATACTGAGTGAAGGAGACTTATAGAAAGGATGGAGGTATGTACGTGGGATAGTAGAGTCTATGAGAGAGCCTGGTTTACTGACCTAATTTGACTTCTGCATTGTCTGTCAGTAGAACATTCTGTCCTTTGATATCTCTATGTATAACTTTATTGCTGTGTAAATGTGCTAGCCCCTGAAAAAAATAGCAACACATGGAATGCTTTTTAAGTAATAAGAGTCACTCTTGATAAACCACCACCTTTAGTATTTAAAAATAATGATAGTGGTATAACAAATTTGCTGATGAATTGAATTTGATTAACACTATGAAAACTTTATGTACCAGAAAGTTATCTTTCTTATCTGACATGATTTTGCAATCAAATAAAACAAGATATCTGTGAGTCAATGTCTACTAGTGATACACCTGCTCTGATGTGAATATACAAAATAAGTGAAGTTGACATTTAAAAGAAAGTTGACATCAAATTTGTTTTAAAATTAATCCCACCATATAACTTGCCAAAAGGAAGAGTGTGTTGAAATTTCAACAATCTGTGATAAATAGTTGCTGAGAAATCTTTGACAAATTTTTTTTTTTAAATTTAGGCTAAAAATAAACAAAGTAGTCATTTAACAGGAAGTTGACTTCTGATTGGCGCCAAAACAATGAAACCCACCATATGGCATACCTAAACAAAGAATGTGTTAAAATTTTAACCATCTGCAGTCAACAGTTGCCGAGAAAAATGCGACTGAAATTTGTTATAGACAGACATGCAAGGGTAAAACAGTATACCTTCCAATCTTTCAGAGTGGGGGTATAAAACTAGAAGTACTGTAAGGAAGCTCACGATTGATCCCCCCCCCCCCCCCCCCCCCCCGCTAAGAAAAAATCACATCTCAAGTTTGTTTGCAGGGGTATGATAACCAGATTTTGATTCAAGTACATACTACTGGCCAGGATATGCCCACTGACTGTAAACTGAGAATACATATACAGGTAAATCAACATCTTTTAAAATTACTGTAGGATAACTTTTTTGTCATAAATTAATCAAAATATTCAAAATCTAAGTCTGTTCCCTGTTCAAGGTCTGGAGTAAAATCCTTTTAACTATTTCCTGGCACTTCGTTCTCATATTCAAGTTTAAAGTTATTTTCTATCTACTACTAGAAATTTACTTTTTTATAACATTATATAATATGTGAGTGAATGATAAGGTGATACGGGACACCTTGATGTGGATAGAAGAACACTACAATCAAAATACTTTCACCGTTTAAGAATTTTCAAATTTTACAATATTTGACCAAAAATATATTTTAAAATTATTGGAAAGGTAAAAATTGTAACAGCCCAGATGTGATTGGAACTCATGACTTACAAATCCATGGTTAACGCTCTAAACCACTGCACAATACTGTTAGATAACAGTAATGTGAAAGAAAAAAAAAATTAAATTATATTTGATTTTATTGTTTGTCTTCATAAGATGTCACAATATAGAGGTGTATCCTACCATGTTAAAAAGGCTAAATAATATATTGCAAAAAAACTTAGGCCTGATTGTACTGGAACATATCAATGAAGTTCGTGATTTGATCTGATTTAACAGAAACATCTTAACACTTATAGTAGAACGCTGTAATCAATAATTTCCCAACAGATCATTACCAAGTAAAAACAAAACATAATGTTTTGTTTCTCAGTCACTGAGAATTGACTTACAGTAATAAAAATATAAATGTTGATTCTTGCTTGAGAAATATATGAACCTAGACTGTGTTTTATTACCAGTAATTTAAGAGGTTCATGAAGCGTTCTGCTTTTCAAATGTTTCAAAAACATTACACAGAACACTTAACTCACCCTCAACATCTCTCTGCCAATGTATGCAATCCACTCCTCTTTCAGACTGCTTCCTTTTGTTGCTAAGAAAAAAAATAATGAATGACTGAATGAATCTGAAGACATAACCAAGTAGCATGTCAGACAAAGAAATTCATCTCTCATTCTATTCAAGAAATGTTAGCAACATCTGCATGCATATGACCAACCACTTCATATTAACATAAATGTATAATACATGAATTTAATGAAACTACAGTATGTTTACATTTTCCAGAGTCTTTTTCCAAGATTAAACATTCAATAGTCAAATTACACTGTTGGGGCACAAGCAGGTATCGCAATATATATACGAGATCATGTGGCTGACCCACACTGAAATTTCCATGAAAGTCAAGAAATGATTCCTTTTTCCAGAAATAAATGCTAGTTAACCATTTTACAATCAATTCTGATATATCAGAAATTCACAACATTTAGCGGTTAACAGTATAGTTTTAAACAAGTGAATTACATAATAACAGTTCCATTCCCTCAGTGAATGAATATAACCTTACACAGTTATGATCTCTCACCTTTGACCAGATCTGTCACTGACCCCGCTCCACAGAATTCCATCACAAGCTACAAGTAAAAACCATAAACTTAAGTCAAGTCTACTGTAGAGCTCTGTCTGGTACCTTGTACATACAGATAAAGGGTTTCATCACAAATTCATCTAAATCCTTAAACCTCATTCCACTCCCCAGAGACTATGATTAATCTTCAATACCCTAAACATTAAATACAACATTTTACCTGTTTCTTTTTCTTAAATACACTCATTAACAATTTATTCCTACTAAAGAACTGATCAATAAATAACATTATTATATGATTGATTAATGCCTAGCTCTTTTATTGGTTAATATCCAACAATCAAAAAAAAAAAAAAAAAAGGCCCATGGGCCACATCGCTCACCTGAGCAACAATAGGTGTAATAAAATCAGTTTAACAGAGTCATAATTCATACTATCTGGACAATGTAGTATAATACATGTAGATCCTGCATACATAAAAGTCCATTTTTTTCACCATGGATATTCTTATGTTTATAATCAAGTCCCTTTTCTAACAGGATGATTTCATAGTCATATCACCTTTTGAGCATTGCAGTTCTCAAAAACAATTGTTTATATATGGGATATAAACCTACATCAAACTCTGAACCCCTTGTTGGGCCCAAGAATTGTCCAGGGGCCAAAGTCTAAACAATTTTAAAGAATCAGCATTATGTCAAAATGCTTGCAAATAAGTAAAACATATATCATAACCTTTCAGTTTTTGTGAATAATTAAAATATATTCCTTTGTAAAATTGGATCCCCAACCTACTTCTCAAAATTTTGATTTGATAGAATTTGAATCTACATTATCTGAGGTTGCCTTTAGTAAAGTAAAGCTTTTTTAGGAAAGTGGTTTTTAGAAAAAAGATACTTAAAAATTTTTTCTATTCATATTCCTAATAATTTTTGTGACCACATTTGAACAAACTTCAATTTACCCTACCTGAGAATGCTTAAACAAAAGTTTCAGCTTTCCTGGCTGATTAGCTTCTGAGAAAAAGATTTTAAAAGATATCCAATAAATATTCCAATGTAAAAGTTCGACCCCTCCCCTTTCCCCATTCTGGCCCACCCCTACCCCCGGGGTTATCCTTTTTACAACTTTGTATCTATACTACATAAGGATGCTTCCACACAAGTTTCACCCTCTCGGCTGATCAGTTCTTGAGAAGATTTTTAAAAATTTACTCTATATATTCCTATGTAAAAGTTCGACCACCTCCTCATTGTGGCCCATCCTACCCCTGGGGGTCATGTAAATTCACAAATTTGAATTTACACTACCTAAGGATGCTTCCACACAAGGTATAGCTTTCCTGGCTGGTTGGTTACTCGTCAAAAGATTTTTAAAGATTTACTCTGTATATTCCTATGTAAAACTTCCACACTTTGACACAAGTTAAAGCTTTTCTGGCCCAATGGTTTTTGAGAAGAAGATTTTTGAAAAATATCAACAAATTTTCATTATATCCTTTTTATCTCCCCTTGAAAGAGAGCATGGCCCTTCATTTATACAAACTAGAATCCCCTTTACCCATTGATGTTTTGTGTCAAGTTTGGTTGAAATTGACCCAGTGGTTCTGAAGAAAAAGTCAGAAGTCGAAAATGTTAAAAGTTTACAGACAGATGGATGGACGAATGGACGGACGGACTGATGCCAGACAAAAAGTGATCAGAAAAGCTCGCTTGAGCTTTCAGCTCAGGGGAGCTAAAAATAATACATTATATTGTATGCTTATAGAAAATATACCCTTTTCCGTCCTATGCAATATTAACCGAAAATTTGCCTACCCGTGTGATATAAACCCTAGTGGTGTGATATATAGTTAATGTTACACCCGTCTCTGTCAATCTTCTGTTGTTATATCACACCCCTTCATATCACATTTCTCAATTTGTTTAACTATGGCTTCAAACTAAAATTTTCACTTGATAACACTCAATTTCATATTTCTGAATCAATTTGTAGCTGAATCATATGATAATACAATTATTGCTGTTTTTTCGATCAATACGATGATTTACCTACCCTTGACGTACAATATTCACCTCGCCTTTAGTTCAGTGAATATTGTACTTCTGTAGCTAAATCATCGTTATGACCTCAAAACAATGCAAAAAGAGCAATAATTGTATATTGTTATAAGCATTTTAGAGCCATAAAATGGATTCAATGTCGTTCTCATTATTTTTTAAAATCAATTTTAAATTACCCATAGTTGATCGTCTTTTCCAGGGGGACTTTTCTTGATGAATGCTCCATAATATGTTGCTATGTTTCTGTGATTGGAAAACTAGAAAGATAAACCACTGAATAATAAGTGTCTAGCTAAACATTGAATAATAGTTTAAAATATTGAATTCCTATTTAATAAGTGTAAATTCTCTGTTCAAATGAAGTGTATTATTTTGTAAAAATCCTCAAAATGAAATATCTTGGATCCTGCCCTGATTGAGAAATGAGGATGCTATCTTACCTTTTTCAGGACATTAATCTCAAGCTTGATTTCTTCTTCCTCATCCTTGAAAATTTAAAACAAATTAATTTTTAATTTTCAATGGCATCAAAATAAAAAAAATTATTGTTAAAATAAAACTATGCATATAAATTTCATTTTACTCAATTGAATATATTTATGAGTACATGTATATCCAATATAAACAAGATGTAATTATAATCGGGGCGATTATAAAGTCTCCCAAATGAATGAGGCCGTGTTTGGAGGTAGGGATGACCCACGTGGGTCAAATTTTACAGACAAAAAGATTTTTTACATGATTATTTCTATTTCTGAAATTTGATGATGTTCCCCGTGGGTCATTTACTGTATATCAGGTGAACTGACTTGACTAAAGAAACAAGAATATATACAATTTATAGGGGGGGATCTCAACTGTTTTCAAGATATTTCAGCACTTCCTGTTCAAAAGAGGGTCAGGACCACCTCCAATGCCAATGACCTACCGTATATGCCAGTTGATGCCCCTTGACAAAAGGAACAAGAGTGTATATAGTAGAACAAGAGTGTATATGGTTTAGGGATGGGGATCTCAACCGTTTTCAAGATTATTTGGGCAGTACCTGTTCAAGGGGGGCCAGGATCACCCCAAGGCCCATTATCTACATGCCATTTGATGCCCCTTGGCACAAGGAACAAGAATATGTATGGTTTAGGGAGGGGGATCACAACCGTTTTCATGATAATTTGGGCACTTCCTTTTAAAGGCGGTCAGGACCACCCCGGGGCCCATATAACCTACAAATTATTTGATGCCCCTTGACACAAGGAACAAGAATATATATGGTTTAGGGAGGGGGATCTTGACCGTTTTCAAAATATTTGGGCACTTCCTGTTCGACAGGGGTCAAGACCACCCCCAGGTCCCATGACCTACATACCATTTGATAATCACAAAGAACAAGAATATATAATTCTTGTATAGTTTGGGGGTGGGGATCTCAATGGATTTTGAGATATTAGGAAACTTCCTGTTTCAGAAGGGACGGGACCACCCCATATGGCCATAACCTAATACCATATGATGTCCCATTACACAAGGAACAAGAATATATATAATTTAGGGGTGGGGATGTCAACAATTTTTGAGATATTAAGTAATTTCCCAAACCTGGGGGTTGGGGATGATCCCAGGGACCATATCTAATGTACCATATTTATTGCCCATAACACTCAATATATGCATTTGAAGACCCCATGTCAATATCTTTCATGGTTTTCCAGTTATAACCATTTACAATATAGTGTATAATTTTCCCCATAGGATTCAATTTTAGACTCCAACCCCATTTGACCCCCCCCCCCCAAAAAAAAAATATGACTGACCAACCCCAAATTAAAAAATTTAAAACAGGGTGCACAACTAGATGTGCAGGCCTATCATATCCTAGAGTTTTGTACAATTCTGTTCAGCCATGTCTAAGAAACTTGATGAACAAGTTCCAAAGCGAGAACAAAGAAAAAGAAGAAATTGAACAAAAACAATAGGACTCCAAACTTTGTTTGAGAGACTTATATGAATATACCCTACTTGTGGCTTATGTCAAAGTTTACAATATTAGATATGTATTTCATGATCATCAACACCACAAATCTTTTTTTTTTCTTTAAATAAATTCAAAATATTGCAAGTTCCTACAAATATGACTGCAAGAAAAATTTGGTACTAAAAGTACCTATGATAATGTAAAGAGAAGTCATAGAATACAAATTTTAACACCAGTTCAGATATCATGAAATCCTGGATACATTAAAATTTTTATGAAAACCCCTCAAGTTTTCTAACCATAATCAATGATATACCAGTACATAAAAAATAGTTGTGAATGAGTAATGAGTGTGATTTTTGTTTGACCACAACCCTTAGCAAAAGAATTTAAACATGGTGTTCCCTCTTTAATATATTGATTTAATTAAACATCATTTCAGTTATCTGAGTTGATGGCTTAAGAGATAATCTAACCTCTGTCACATTCATAACTTTGATGGCTGCCAACTGCCCAGTCTTGGTGTGTCGACCCTGAAAACAAAAGAACATTAACTTTGCTTGCTTGTTGCTGCATGGTGTTTGTCATTTGACAATCGACCCATCTATCACTTCTAAATGACATGGTCTAGTCTACATCTACTATGTTTTACATAAGAACATGTTTAAAAGTTATTTTCAAGTTCATCTTTTTCCATATACATGTTATTGACTTACTTACATGATATCAGTATAGCATGCTTAAATGATTCTCTCTCTTTCTCTCTCTCTCTCTCTCTGACACACACACACACACACAGAAACAGTGAACATATGCAGTGAGAAAAGAATGCATGTTTATAAACTCCAAGTTGTGTAATCACCAAAAGAATGTTTCTGATCACTTAAGGCTCATGACCAAAAGTTTCCACAGGAAGTAAACCTTACTACGTTTATGCAGAGTTGATCAACCGACTAGAATGACATGTTCAGAGTCAAATAAAATAAATCTTGTGATAATAAAATTTTGTTCAGTTCTATTCTGTTTACTTATTTGAAGTTCTACATGAGCATGCCAAGCAGAGCATCCACCCTGCATCATTATTGTCTCTGGTCCCCATTTAGTCATTATAACAACAGGCCCAAAGGCCTAAACAGTTACCTGAATACACTACAACTACCAAGGATCCACAGAACAGAAATTCAGTGATAATCTTGTTTACCAAAATCAACCGATAAATAAAAATATGTTGCTCAAAAACAGTATTCAATAAGTCAAGATATAATTTAAAACAGTACAGACAACCAAAGAAAGGGAAATCGAGCTGACCAAACAGTATGTCTCTGTTTCTCTCATCACTTCATTTCAAACCTTATAGACTTGGCCATATGTTCCATTTCCGACAACTTCTATCAAATCAAAGATTCCAGCTGGATCCTACAATCATATAAAAAAAACACCTCTAAATAAAAAATAAACACAGTTCAACTGTCTTGTACTAATAGGACATGTATGGAATATGTATGGTATTTTAAGGATGATACGACAAAAAAAAATTTCTCTTCTGCAATTGCCTTGTCTTCTTGTCTAAGGCTTAAAACAAAAGTAAAAATAAATTATTGAAAAATATTGGGATAAAATCACCACTTTTAAAATTTTCATTAGGGGTTGCTCAATTCAAATCATGTTGTTACATTAATTGTTGTTGCTGTTACTTACAGGTTCATTCAATAACAGAGATGTATCATGGTGTAATTTTTTCTCAAAATTCAAATTAAAAATATGTTTCATTTCCCTCCAAGCATGAAACAATAGGAAACTTACATTCATTTGTTAAATAAAAAAAGAGTTGCAAATATCTGGAGTAGAATATTTCTACAAGTTGTTATAGAGATTGCTATTCCCAGTTGTTGTACTAAACTATTATATAAATTTACATTTTTCTGTGATAACACTACGAATCAAATTTGTGATGTATAGTTCAATACATTTCGTCGCTCAATGACACAAATGCACTCTATTTGGGCACAAACAGGATTTGCATATAATCAGAGACAATAAATAATGTTATTTATGTCTCTGATATAATTAACACAAAATAAAAATAGCATAAAAATGTCAAATTTTTAATATATAATAAAACAATTGCTAAAAACTAATTTACATAAATCTATGTAATAAGGAATCATTCTTTAAATATTATGAGGTGATTGATATGATCAGGGTGTCATCAAATTTATAATCTAGAGAATGATTGATCCACATATATACTCATTTTTACAATAAAAATACAACTGTATCAACATGTGCAACTACATGTTTTCATTTCATAATTTGTATTGATATAATTAGAAAAAGATTTTAACTGGGTTCTATGCTTTTCATCTGAAACCAATCATGAAATAATAATTTGAGGAGCCTAACCTTTAAAGCAACAACTGTCCAGATATTACTATTAGTGTGAGGAATGTAACAATGAAACCTGACTGTAGAGTGCACTATTTGACTGGCTTAAAAATTTATACATGTACATGTATTACAAAAAAATATTTTCACCACCAATGGAAATACTTAAATCTAGAACAACTGTTGTTTATAAAGGGGCATAGTCACAATTTTGGTCAAAAGTTTAGTAATGTACATGTATTTCTACTGATAGAGTTATAATATCTTCTTTATATGCTGTTTCATGCTTAACAGCTGTTTAATAAAGTCTTAAAGGATAAATTTCCCTAACCCAATTTATACTGATATAGGTTAGATGTCAACTGAATTTATTCATTAGATTAATCGGTCTTTTGATCGTGTGTAAATGACGTTGCATAAACTTGAAAAGAAAACAATAACTTGAAACTAATTATTTTGACAATAAACATTCTCAATGTGTTGGAATGAGTTTAAAGTTATGAAGTTAAAAAAGAACATTAAATAAATGCCTAGTTGTTGAAGATTGGTGAAGAGTTAAACCAGGGACGTATATACTTAGTATATACGTCCCTGGTTAAACCAAATATTCAGCCAATGGCCAAAAGAACCCCTTTGTTTATATCAAATTATCAACCGTTTTGTTTCAATCCCACTTCGACCATTTCGTACTTATATATATATTCAACTGGTTTTCTTTTTTAAATATTTCCACTATGTGCTAGTAGAGATCAACACATAACTCACCCTTAAACTTGACAAATCTATGTCATCCAAACTAACGTTAGTGGAGGCCATTTTGTATTTTTTTCATTGAAAGTTCTTCACTTCCTCTTCAGCTTTTTGTCCACAAACAATTAAACTCTGGACGATTTCGCGAAAATTAACAATTAAAATTTGTTAGTGGAAGATATTTTGTTTTCTTTAAATAAACATTCATCGTGCAAACGACTGCATTCAGAAGAAAAAGTTTCCAGACGTGCTGATATTCCGTTATATTTACACATGCGATTGACATTTCAATGCATTGTGGGAGATGGAGTTGGGGGCGATAACTCTAATATTATTTCATGACATCACCGATGCCTGATGGGTGCGGTGTATGACGCACAAAAAAAAATGAAAAATACAAACACACATATACGGAGAATAATTTATTCAGTTTAAATTCAAATGATTCATATCATCAAAAAAATGCAGTTATATTATATCCTACTGAAAAAGACCAATTAGCATATTAGGGAATGAGGGAGATGCATGTATCTGGGTTTTATAAACTGATGTATTTCGTAGTTTCTCTTGAGAAAGATTATAAATACGTGTAATAATGTTCACATGGCCGTATCAATTTGGGAACGTGGCACATGTAATACGAAGTTGACAAATAACAATTGCAGACACCGTTGAAGGAAAGCGCATATGTATAGAGAAGTTGTCTAAGCCATACTCTCCAGGAAAAAACCTTATTATTATAATAAAAATGTTCATTTAAAAAACATGAATTTAGACGACTCCAATGATTGTTAACCAACGGGTTATGATAGCCCGTGAACGTTTGGAACCTAATTAAAATACGTTCCGAGTGCTGCATATAATCATCTCATTCTCAATCATTTTAAACTGTTAACAGTATAAAGTTTTATCCTCTTAAAAGTGTGAAGTTTAAATTTAATTTTTCATTATACATCATATTTAAAACATTTACTTAGTATATACATGTATAATACAATTGTCAAACTCCCTCATATAGTTTTGCTATCGTAACTGCAGTTATAACTTACCATAAACAGAAAATTTACATGCATTCGAATGAAAAATTGTCCATATTTGCGAAGTATTCACTTAAGGAATAAGGGATCATTCTTTGGAAAAAATTTTGTTCTAAGGAACTTAAAGATGACAGCTTAAGATGATAAAAAATCTAAGAATTTATTATGTCATTAACTTGTTTGGATGATGAACACCATGCTACAAAGTACATGTAGTAATCTGCATTATGTTTTAGACATAGATACTAGTATTAAAAATTGCTTCGTGCTGGAAATTTAAAGCTGGAGAAATTTAAACAAATAAAACAAAATGTATTCTGTAAAAATGTTTTACATTCTTGGTTATGTTTTTCTGATAAATTAACAGAATAAAAAACAAATATATTTATCTCCTTATGCATTGAACACTGTTTTGCTGTGTGTGGGGGGGGGGGGGGGAGGGGGGGGGGGGTATGTTGGATTTTTTCTTTTTATACAAAAATATTTTTTTTTTAAATGATGTGTTTTAATTCCTTAGATGTACCTAAATGTGTTCCATATCACTTTTAATAGTGGTAGAAGAAAAACAAAATTATGCATGTATTTTTTTTTTTAAACTTCAGTCAAATGATAAAACTATATATAGCTGGAACCATTTTTTTTAATTTTAAATGATCTAGATTTCTCCTCCCTTTTGAACTCATTCAATGGTTTCAGTTTCGAATCATGGCATATTAGCAACAGATTCTTTCTAACATAAAATTAAATAATAAATAAACTCACATGATTTTATGGAGAAGAAATTAAAACTCCCGAGCATATTCTCTAGGAATGTGAATTAAAACAAGGTTTCTAGCATAATTTGCCTGTGACTGTTTTTGATTAATTTAAACAATTAAATACTTTCTTTGGTGATTCTTTCGGGATATGAAGGTAGCGACATTGCAGAAATATACATAACCCGCGTTAGCGGGTTAAGTAAATATTTTGTGTAATGATCGTTTCCTTCATAACTCACATGAATCATCAAAGAAAGTATTTTATTCATGCGCGGATCTAGAGGGGGGTCGGGGGGGGTCCCGACCCCCCCCCCCCCTGGAAAATGAAAATTTATTAAATTTACATAGTAAAATTATCGCGAAAATATGCCTCGGACCCCCCCCCCCCCCCTGGCAAACACAATTATCCTTCGGACCCCCCCTGGAAAAATTTTCTGGATCCGCGCATGATTATTGTTTATATTAACAACTTTCTTTTCACTAATTAAAAAATTGATTATGAAAAGGCAGTAAAATTCCCTAAATTGCTGTTTATGTACAACAGTGTGTTATACTCTGTCCCGAGTTTTTGCTTCCACCACTTTTTGCTTGATATTTCAATAACAGTAAATACCTTTGTGCTCAAACAACGTTCATCCACTAATATAAAAAATGTCCAGATTATCTGTTTTGAAACGCCCCCTCTACCGCTTCAGGTTTCAATACACATCCCGAAATTGAAAATCCACGGAGATTTTGCATTGCAACAGCCATTAAAAGGCCCGGATGATAACGTTAAAAAAATGAGCGATGTATTCCGAGTGTATTCCAAATGGAGAAAAGATGTAAACATTCCCCATTATAAATCTCTGTATGGAATCTGTTTTCGTTCCTGTGAATTTTTCTGAGTGGAAAGGGATAATTGTTCAATGAAGATATCTTGGATATATCCCATTTTAACGATTTCAACTGTATTTCTTTCACAGTTATGTGTAATTTTATTAAAAATCATAAAAAAGCGATGGAAGCAATAACTTGGGACAGACTATAGCTATTTTTTTTTTATATATAAAAGAAACAGCCAAATCATCTCCTTTGAGACTTTGAGGCTATGAATTAACTATAATTAAGTTTCCGTAAGAAATAGTCTGAGTCATACTCAGTAGATGTAAATATACTTATATGGTTTTGTTTTTTACTTTAGAAAAAAAAAATCATACTTAAAGTACGATAACTAAAGTCGAAAATCATATTGCCCTACATACTGAGTATCGATGTTGTAGCATAGTTGCTTTCCAACCAGTCCAAAACTAGTGCAATTTGTTAACACGTCTGGAACTGTAGCTCCCAGGTCGTCCATTCATTTTTTTTTCAGACCGGGAGAGCTCTACAAACTTGCAGGTAGTCTAAATATGCATGAACTCATATGCCGTGATATTTCTCAAAGAACTAAGACCATATTGTAAACGTGTAAATACATTAAAAAAAAACAACCCAAGATATACAAATGGAGATAATCAAAGCTGTTTTCCAATATAGTCTTGAAAAATGATTTGAAATGATGATTTTGATATTCAAGATCATTCACAAACAATTTGTTCACTTGTCATCAAAATCGGTTCTGTCTCAAGCTATTCATATTTTATCAAATTATGTCTAGGAAACGCCCTCTTAAAATCTTTTTAATTTTTTATCACAACATTACTTGTTCACAGCTGTTGTTTTATATACCATTGTTTTTACGCCAGATACACCAGAAACGACATGATGTTATTCTATCATGCGTTATTTAAACAATAAAATGCTTTCTTTGGTGATTCATTCGGGATATGAACGTCACAAAAGAGTTTTTTTATGAACATATTTTATTGATTGCTCAGAAGGATCAAAAACAACTTCTAAGAACTTAATAGTTCTTCTCCTTAAATATAACAGTGACTGTCATACATATAAATTTAGAACGAAAGAAAATATATTATGATATTGATAAACACAAAGACAATGAAAAATGACAATAACAAACTGTCAACCATCTCAAAAATCATGAAACGAAATACAAATTCAAAGCAGAGCAACACGGACCTCAAAAAAAGATAGAGGTAGGATCAGGTGCCTAGGAGGAGTGAGCATCCTCTGCTCACCAGTCACACCCGCCGTGTGCTCTTTGTCGTACTCGGGAAAAACGGAAAAGTCCGTAGACAATTAGGTGATTAATTATGGCCTAACAATTAGAATGAAAAACGTCAGTCAGCATGCGACCCAGTGGAAGATTGTATTTGATGAAAAGGTCGTTGTATCGACGATAGAACTTACGAAAAGATGACTTCGAACGAGGCTGTTGATAGTCCTGTTCTATCAACTTGTTTGTCAGTAGCTTGCTTCGCCTTAGAAACTGTTCATACGAAGAGCATGCCCTTGTGTATCGAATTAACTGACAGCCAAAAACAGCATATGCAGGTGATGAAGGTATATTGTTACATAAGTAAGGGAAGTTGATTACTAGTATAGAATAATTGAAGTCATCGCGATTCTCATAAAGTTTTGTTGTTAGGTTACCATCAATGTCCATTTCCAGTAAAATTATCAAAATATGGAACAGATGACACAGTCTCTGTGGTATCTTTTATTCCAAGTTCACTGGGATACATCGAGTCCACGTAAGTGTCATGTTGTAAATTTTGAATTTGCTGGGTGGGTGTAAATACAAAATTTACAACATGACAACTTGTAAATTTTGTATTTACACCCACCAAGTAAATTAAAAATTTACAACATGACATAAGTATGGAAATAACAAGTGTTAATAGATATTACGTCGTCGATATACCTGAATAATTGAGTTGAAGGCCACAGCAAGGGATTTAATTTTGTCACGTACACGTTTTTGAATAAATTCTACTTCATAAGAATACAAAAATAGGTCTGCTAACAATGGGACACAATTGGTACCCATGGGAATTCCAACAGATTGTTGGAAGACTTGATTTCCAAAAACTACATAGATGTTGTCAATCAGAAACTCTAGCATCTTTTTAATGTCAACTTCAGAGTACTTGTGTGTGCAATCAGAATGGTTTTAAACAAATTTTTTTTTAGATTTCCAATGACAAGGTAAGCATTTTTACGACTTCCATTTTTATTGAAGAAACAACTGTCGATGAAATCAAAAAGCGTAGATTTTAATTTGTCATGGGGAATGGTTGTATAAAGCGTTGAAAAATCGTACGTTTTGATGCTATTAATTTTGGTAAGATTTTGTGACCTCAAAGTTTCTAATAATTCTTTAGGGCTTTTTCAGTATCCACATCTGATTCACACCACTTCTGGAGTATATTGTACAGTACTCTTGATGTTTCTCCTTCACTTCTGTAAGAATTTTAATAAGGCGTAAAGAGATGAAGCATTTACTAGAACCTGCAATATATCTCTGTTTGTAAGGACTTTTGTGGATCTTTGGAATCCAGTATAAATAGGATATTTTTTTTATGGCAGCAAAGATAATTGTTCCTAAATTTACCTTTTAAAGATGTAAATATTGAGAAGTTGGAGTCATAGGTACCATAACCCCCCCCCCCCCCTACGGATTAGGAATTTCATGATTTGGGGGGGGGGGTTTGTGGTAGGTAAGAATTTTTTTGGAACTGTAGGTATACCCTCCCCCCCCCCCCCCCACAGATTATGATTTTCATGATTTTGGGAATAAGGTTGGGTTTTTTTTTTGCTTGTCAAGGTCTAGCCCCCCCCCCTTCAATTTGCTTCCGACGCCACTAAGTATAAAACATATGTTGAAACAACGCACAGTAATTATCACCTAGATATGTTATCTACAAACAAAAAATGAATTTCATTTGTGATTTGATGTAACGATCGTTTAAACACACTGCTGTGATGTCAATCCTTTGTTCCATTTTACCTTTGACAGTCCGATATTAGTGAGCTTCTTAATTTCAGACCGTTACCAGTGGTTACAGTACTGATAATTAAGTATACTGGTGATAAATTCACCCGGGCGCAAATAGTGTTTTATGTGCAAAAATATAAAATTTAAATGCTCCAGAGGGTTAGACATAATCCTAAATTTCTTAATTATGTTTTGTCTTAAGATTTCAACGATATACTATTGAGTATACCAAATCTGCACATGCTTTATGATAGACAAGATACTAGTATATTTCTTATATATTTGTTACGTTAACGGTTTAAATTCAAAGCTTTCTAAACCTACCTAAGATTGATATGCCTAAGTTTAGAAATCTTTGAATTTTAACTTTTAACGTAATAGGTATAAATGTGTGCACAACTGTTTGACCCAATTCCTCTTCAGATTATCCCCATGGGGAGCCCCACTCCGTTTAGTGACCAATGGTCAAACGCTCAACGTACCGCTCTCGTTATTTATGTATACAGCAGTTTAAAAATGAAAGAAATGTCAGTACTTGTTCGTAGAACGTGAGGACTGAGCATGTTAATTGTTGTCAGTGTTCATAGAAGTGTGGGAAACTAAACAGAACCCGGTATAGGCAAGTATATTTTCTCTCTCTCTCTCTCTCTCTCTCTCTCTCTCTCTCTCTCTCTCTCTGCTATAAGATGTACTGTACATGTATCTATGATGTATTTGATTAGCATGGCGGATAAACCACCCTCTCTTTTCAACACACGACTACGAACATTCTTTAAGTTAATCTTGTATGGAACATGGATGGAATCTTATAATCTTGCATGGAACAGCGAGATATAATCTTGCATGGAACAGCGTTTGGTACACCCTTTACTAACGCCAGGGAATTATCTGTGTTACGATCGATGTTACATAATAAGAGGTCGAACTGCTCACCAACGATATAAAGTGTAAATATAGATTCCAACAGAGTCCGATAAAACCATAAGAGGCAAAATTATGACCGAAGTAAACATTCCCCAACCAGTCGATAAGTGGGAGGGCCGTGAAGGGAAGTGTTGGGTGTAGTTTGTATCTGAGGCTAGCGGGTCATGTATGTTAAATTTCAAGGTGTTTGCTCTACTATGTAAAAGTAGAGTCTTGATTTCATTTTTACACGTGAGTCAATGATCCTCGACACGTAGAAGCAAAAACCAACGTAAAGTACACCCGTATTTCCGTGCATTGTTTTGGAATCTTCTATGGTATTTAAGGTGAAAGGAGGGAGAAATAGAGGATCACCCCCTCTCTCTCTCTCTCTCTCTCTCTCTCTCTCTCTCTCTCTCTCTCTCTCTCTCATGTTATCATTATTTTGTTTGGCCGTGGGAATGTTAAAGGGTAAGTAATGGACATTAAGTTTTGACGATGAACAGTGTTTTTACAAATTTGTTTAATAATTCGATACTTCATATATATATGCAGTCTATTTTACTTTTACACATTGCCTAAACAATATTTTGAGCCATACTGTACACATACTGTTTTTGATCAACAAAGAGTCAAAAGTGGCATTAAAAATAAATCCTGGTTTGATGAAAGTTGTAGATACCTGTATAATATAATTATCTAAAAAAAGTTGTATGAATACAACATGTGGAGAAAATCTGGTCATTTATTAAAAGAAAAAATCAAGAAGCCTCTGGTGCTGCACTATTGCGGAATACTGATGGACTCATAACCAGTGACCCACAAGCTAAGGCAACGAACAGTTCAAATCCGTACTCACAACAGAAGACAACAGCCAAGCTCCAGACAAGGTCCTAGCCCATTCCCGGCTATGAACAGTATATCCATTACTCCACGTGGTGTCCACAAACTACGAAGTAATCTACAACCACACAAGCCTACCGAACCAGACGTTATATCAGCACGCTTTCTGAAGAAGAAGCCTCCAAACATCACTTCACAGTGGCTGTGTGCCAGAGAACTGAAAAATGGCCCATGGTGTCCCCATCTTTAAGAAATGAGACAAGAGTACATCAGCCGACTATCGTCCAGTATCCCTCACAGGGACTTGCTCAAAGATCCCGGAACGCATCAACCATTCTAATAACATTGTCCTTTACAAAAATTTAGATTATTGAGAATCAAAATTTGTACATGTTGTCATGTACAAATTTTGATTCTCAATAATCTAAATTTTTGTAAAGGAAAACATCATGGACCACTTTGAAAATAAAACTCCATCCTTACACAGACACTGCATGAATTTCGTAGTAAACGCTCATGTGAGACTCAGCTCACTCCCACAGTACAAGACCTGGCTAGTAGGCTATCAAACGACAACCAGATCGAAGAAGAAGAAACATGTAGAAGCGACTGTAACAGACAATTGTTGACTGAATGTAAAATTAAAGGATATGCATAGTGTAAAAAGTAAGTTTAGGGGATGTCAAGGTAATCAAATGGAGTGCCTAAGGCGCAATTCACCGGGTGAATTTTACAAAGAAGATGGATGAATAAGGCGTGTAAACTGCCTATATGGGGAACGATAAGATACTATAAAATTAAAAAATGGACAAATCTCATAATTTCTTTCTCAATTATTTAAAACAATGTATATTTACCATAACATCGATTTATAACCTTTAAATATGTTAAATATTTAGAATAGGTTGATTTAAACTGGCGTATGCGTGCCAAAACCTCCAAATAGTGTAATTTTTAGCACTTCAATGCCTTTTCTTTTATAGAGTGGGTCTGGGCTCCATATTTTTGTCAAAGTCTATATAAGTTTTAAAGGAAATCAAATCGATTTCAATCAACAAAAACGTGGAGAGATGACCCACTGTACTTTAAAAATGTCATATTGTATCCCAACAATTGAACGTTTTAGAGAAATACTATACAAGTCCGTAAATTCGTGGTTGAAGTTGAATTTAGCATTTAACAATGAAGTTTGTTGTGACTGAAATGGCTCAGTGTTATAGAGCTAGGGTTTTTAGGTTGTGGGTTCGATACAACCAAAACTATAGAATTTTTTTTCTTATAGTTTGATAATATATTCAGAACTGAATGTAGTGAGAAATTATGCTTTTGTAAACTTGTAATATAACATCATCTAGTATATTTGGTTGGAAAAAATTATTTTGAAATTGTTTTTTACGACAAAACCAAATAGGCATTTGCGCTATCTTGTTCCCCCATCTTCTTTTTAAATATTTGTAGACAAGAACGTAATTGTATAATTGTAATCTTGTTGTAAAAAAAACTTTTCTGAACACTTGAAAAATTTAAGTGTTAGCAAAAGCAACGATATACGCTATTTTTTCACTTCCAGGTATCATTGAGAAGCATTTTACGAATAATAAAAACAATATTGCTGTTTTGTAGGCATTCCACTACTGGCTCTAAAAAGTACTGAAAGTGCCATTTTTTACTGATAGTTTCTGATATTTACTGATATTGTACTGTAAGTGCTGAGAATTGCTGATATTTACTGATAATTTTACTGCTGTTACTGATAATTGCTGTTGGTTCTGATATTTACTGATATTTACTGATGCTTTTGCTGTGAGCTCTGATAATTACTGATATTTACTGAGATTTACTGTTGGTACTGAGAATTGCTGATAATTACTGAGAATTACAGGCAGGGGATTTTTAAGAGATTAATTTTAATTACTGTAACATGCAAATTATATTTATTTAAAATTATCGGTAAACAAATACCGGGCATTTTTTAAAAAGAAATATGTAAGATCTAGCTAGAGTTTTATCAACAGTAACTTCTTTTTTACAACCACAAAAATTAGATTTGATTATTCTTCTTATAATCTGCTTATTTATTTCAATGCATATTTTTCTGTTTGTTCTTGTTCTAAGTTTTATTTTAGCTGATTAACACAATTCAGCACATAAATAAATGAATGTAGAAATTGCAGAATTGCTATATATCCCATCCCCGTGCGCCAATCCACTCGATACTACAGTGTTACATTGTATATATAGAACAATCCATAGTAAAAAAAAAAGATTTTAACCACTTTATGTAATTGATAAACACCTAGTTAATGATTCTAAATTTTGAGCGATCAACTCTTTAATTGAACCGTGTTAAATATTTATAATTATAAACTTAAGATGTTTTTATCCCGGCCATAATCACTAATTTTGTTTTCAAAATAAAATCAAACACTTTTGTTTCACATTGTATTTCCCGGCCATTTATATTTGTTTATTCTGAGGCTGCAAGACATATACACAGGTGGTCAATTTTCACACCTTGCCACGGTCACCCTGTCGTGTATATATTCTGAGCGCTGTCTGTTAGTTCTGAGGGTTTTCTTGATCCCAGACATACAAAAGAATTTTTTCAGCGACTGCCAGACATATACACAGGTGGTCAATTTTCACACCTTGCCGTGGTCACCCTGTCGTGTGTATAGTCTGAACGTCTCTGTTAGTTCTGAGGTTTTTCTTAATCCCAGACATACAAAATATTTTTTTTCTGCTTGCTTTTAGGCGTGGAGATTAAATATTTAAGCGTTCATAGATTAAGGAAAATCAGTTAAATTGTGTGTCTTATTTTCAAAATTATATAGCCGCTGGTCATATAACCGCATACAAGTGCATGACTAAAGTATTAATGAGAGAGAGAGAGAGAGAGAGAGAGGGGGGGGGGTCAATCAAATCGCTGTTGCAATCGGTCGTTATGATACTGTAATGGGACATAATCATGCTTATGCCTTTCTGCATTGACGCCTCAAAAAACGTTATAATAGATATCTCTGAGAGAGAGAGAGAGAGAGAGAGAGAGAGAGAGAGAGAGAGAGAGAAGAGAGAGAGAGAGAGAGAGAGAGAGAGAGAGAGAGAGAGAGAGAATTAAAGCATGATAAGCCGTAACACTTTTTCACTATATTAAGCTGGTGTTCTTTGTAGTCTTAGAAAAGTTAACAGTTTGAAATGGCGGTTGTGATGCTGAAATAGAACTTTATCGTGCTAATGCCGTTATGCCATTTTGACTCGGAAACTCAAATTTTAGGACTAGATAATATATGCGAGCAAGAGAGAGAGAGAGAGAGAGAGAGAGAGAGAGAGAGAGAGAGAGAGAGAGAGAGCAGGGTGGGCAGATTTACAATAATAGAACTAGATCATGACAACATTTAACTTAGCCGTGCAACAGAAGATATATTACATATGTATTAAAAGAGAAAGAGTAAAAGGTCGGACAATAGAAATTATTCTTCGCCGATTGTTACCTATTTTGATTTCAGCAAATGGTAGGAGAGAGAGAGAGAGAGAGAGAGAGAGAGAGAGAGAGAGAGAGAGAGAGAGAGAGAGATATTATTTATCCAACTTTTTTGAATCAATTGAATGCGGAACAAATAAGATGATGAATATGAAAATCATTCTAATACGTTATTTATATTGTTGTCAATAAAAATAATACTTTTCTTTTTGAATAAATATTCTCAAGATCATGGATTCCTGTATACGGATATTACGTAATGTCATACACAAGGTGCCAGACTGACAATTTACAAGGTTGAATTGCGATATTCAAACCTCTTGATCTGCTGAAAGTATGTATACTATACACAGATACTGCCTCGCTAATCTTTCTGTGAAGTAAAACCTCAAAGACATTATAAAGTCCTGACCGGGTATCTCTCTATTTTGAAAAGAAAAATAATCATGTTAAGAGTTATGGGGTTTTTCATTGTTGAAAAAAAATGTCAACCGCATTTAGAAATTAAAATTTTTGTGGAGTCTGCCTTAAGTTTAAGTACCAATTTTTGACCGGCTTTATAATATTGTCTAAAATGTGATCTGTGAGTTTCCGAAGTTCAAAAGAAGCTAAATATCAAATAAAAAAATTTTAAGAATATATAATTAAATAAATTGTGTTAAATCTGAAATATGTGTTATTTAATAATTTAAAGACAATGTTTTGGGCCTTAAAATATTCTCAGTAATTATTAGCAATTCTCAGTACCAACAGTAAATCTCAGTAAATATCAGTAATTATCAGAGCTCACAGCAAAAGCATCAGTAAATATCAGTAAATATCAGAACCAACAGCAATTATCAGTAACAGCAGTAAAATTATCAGTAAATATCAGCAACTCTCAGCACTAACAGTACAATATCAGTAAATATCAGAAATTATCAGTAAAAAATGGCACTTTCAGTACTTTTTAGAGCCAGTAGTGTTCGATAGTGTTAATAAAAAAAATTCTTTTAAAAAGCTTATGAAACTTGGTACTAGGGGAAAAATGTCCCAGAGTATACTTTTGTTGTACACAAATGTCAAGAGTTGTGTAAAATATAAAAATAACTTTAGTGAATATTTCAATGTAAGACAAGGAGTCCTCCAGAATAAGGCGTCTCTTTTATTTTTCTCTTTTTATTTGAATGATTTTGAGAATTCATACATAATGTCAAATTGGGGAGATATATCATACTCCAAGAAGTATCACTGTTTTTAATGAAATTGCTGATGTCATGGTTTTATTATCTGAATCTCTAGAGGGCTTACAAAATATGCTTGATAGACTTCATGAATATTGTAATGACTGGAAACTATCAGTTAATGTGTGTAAAAAAAATAGTTTTTAGAAAATCCGGACGTTTGAAACAAACTGAAAGGTGGTTGTATAATAAGAAGGTCTTGGGAGGAGGTTTAAATTGTTAATCAATTTACTTATTTAGGGCTTTATTTCTTTCTTTACCATTAAACGATTCTATAAATGAGCTGAAAACCGTATATTAATAAGTCATGCCATCTAAAAGTCTTGTCATACACACACTCACTTTGACGATGTCAAATCGTCACTACCGTATCTTTTCAAGAAAGTATTAAATATGCATTGATATATGCATTACGAAGACATTATTTGTGCAATAAATCGATATGAATAATAGTTTTATATTTAACCACCCCCACCCCCACCCCAAAAGTTTACCATATAACGTAATTCTATTTCATAAACCGGTATCTATATCTAAATAAACCTTTGTTTAATTATCTTACACCTTTGCAGGTCTGAACATTTGATAAATTATGAATGAAGAAGTGACGATAACGGTAGAATCCTCTGAGAAAACAGATGAGCCGGATGATTTATCTCAGGACAAAGGTGTGCAGCACGACCAGGGGATCGAAGAAATGGCTGGAAATGGAAACAATGCTATTAAATCAGAGATGTTCATATTAATGGGTAAAAACGTTGAAGATTACTTAGACGACGACGATGTAAATGACGAGAGCGATTATTGCGAGGAAAATGAGGATGAACTCGATGAACATCCGCGCGACAAGTTTATCTTGGAAGAAAGTCAGGATCCTGCTCACTACTATCCGACCACAAAATCTGGGTAGATTACTAGTAATTCATCTATGTAACTTTTTTACCCAATAGCTCTTCCTTTTTTTCACAAGCTACATGTTGTTGCGTGGAGGGCCAAGATGCCCTCTTTCAAGAGCAATGCTGGGTTCCTGATATTATAGGATTAATACCAGGTCAAATGAAGGTGCAATGTCATTCATAAGAATATACATTAGAAAAAAAGGATAACCGTTGGTATCAAATCTCCAAAATTTAATGAATACTTTTTTTAAAGACTTGTCATGGCCAAAATGGAAGTTCAGAATTTTATACAAAACGGATACAGATATACTAGTACTGTACATGTAGTTTTAAAAATGTTACTAGAGAAGTGGGGTCAGTTACTAGTATGTGGCACCTGTTTATCATAATATCTTAATTATGGTCATTTAGACATTACACATCCTTTTAGAAAGGCCCGTTACATGGTGGGTAAGGTAATGGAACACATCGCCTTCCACCTGTTCACAATACTATTGATCCTGTTTGACATCGCCATTGTGGTGACGGACCTGGCGGCCGGATCGTCCGCCCACTACCATGATGAGTTGGAGATCTGTAGCCGCGTCATCATCACTTACTTCATGCTGGAGGTTATGTTACGAATCTTCTACAAAGGGTGAGCAAAAGACAAATTCAGCCGAGAAATTCTATCTTATGTAATCTGAACATGCGTTCAATGTGGCGGACTTTTGATATGAATTTTGGGGTATTTTTCAGAACTAAAAAAAATTGTTTCAGTTGCAAATTAACAGAGCTTAAAATTTAATTGATCTCAATTTACGCATAATATATTCATCTTATGATAAATGTTTAATAGAGTCAAATTTGTAAAATTTGTGTATTTTTTATTTTAAAAAATTATGCTCATAAACATCGTTATTTCTTGATATTTTTAACTAAATGGATAAAATTGAAATAATAATTCAAACTCCCACAAATTAAACATTCGCTCTTTTAAGATGAATTAAAACGGAATAACAATTTTATTTCGTTCGTTATACTTACCAGTCATTATATACATAAGGATATCTTTCCCGTATAAACGTTCGTAACTCGCGGGCAAGCGTTTTAAAGAATAAGATTCAAGCGCTTTAAAGACTGAGATCACCTCTCAGACGCTTGCCCAAATCAGTTCATCTTTCGGCGTGCAACAAGAACGTTCGTTTTTAGTATCTCTCTCTCTCAATCGGAGATTTATTTATTTTTTTTCCTCTCTCTTCTATGTAAGATTAAACTGAGTTAGGCATACATGGAAGAGTCAGAGATACCCGAAGAATTAAACTCGGGTTCTGAATGCCAAAATAGCGAACCCATAATGGCGTCTCGAACGAGAGGTGCACGAGCTTCAAAGAAAAGTTCGGCCAAAAAAGAAGCAACAGACAAAAGGTTTGAGGCTTTAGAAAATAAATTTAATGACAAATTAGACACAATGATGAATTTCATTAGAGAAAGTATACAGACTTTATCTAACAACGTGTTTACAAATGCCGACGAGTCTAATGAGGCTCACGACGATTCAGTGCCTATGTGTCGGGATACCGGTGGTGTAGCCACGCGGAGACCTGTACTCAGGCAAACGAATAACGACGATTCCGAGGGAATGCGTCCTATTATTCCATTAGAGAGCGACGTCCGTATTGAAAGGACAGTTAGTGTGCCTACTTTGGACGATCAGATATCTCTCGCCCCAAGTACTAGAGAAGTACGAGAATTATTGGGAGATGACGAAGTGTCTCTATCTGACGATTTTGAAAGAAATATTCTGTTAGAGTCTGATCAGAATCAGATGAGAATAGACTCTAATAATAATCGTTTTCAGAATTTGCTGAATAAGAACACAGATTCTAATCAAACAAAAACTTCTCTGAATGACATTTTTGGAAATGTTTCTTCTACAGAGGAAGAAAAAGTAGGTCTTTGTTTAGACAAGGCACAAGAAGAAATCTTGATGAAGTCATGGAGATCATCTGATCCAGAGAAGTTAACAGCTTACAGAGATGAATACAGACAGTGTTTTCCTGTACACAAAGATTCTTCAGATTTTCTTCAAGTACCAAGCTTGGATGATATTTTAGAACCAATGCTTCGGAAAAAGCATGGAAGCAAGGCTAATAAAGGTTGGGGTAAAAATAGAAACTTAGTTACACAACCTTTAAAGAGCATTGAAACTTTAGCTTATCAAGGACAGATAGCTGCCCGTATGGGTATCATTGCCATAGCATATATGCAACAAGCTCTTGGAACTTTGTTAAACTCTATTTCTAGTCAAGACGTTGATACAGTACAGTCAATCAAAGATATTTTCTCCATGTCCACAAAAGCTATAGATCAGATGGGCAGAACTGGAGCTCTTCATCATTTGATAAGAAGGAAAGCAGCAGCTCAAGACACTGGTTTAGTCACTTTAAAAGACATCCATAGTAAAATTATAAGTTTGCCGCTGACAAATGATGGTGTTTTTGGTAAAAAGTTAGAAGAAAAACTCAAAGAACGAAAAGAACAGAAAGACTCTATCAAAGATTTAATTCCAGAATGGAATGAAAGAAATCAAAAGAGAAAATTTCCAGAAACTACAAGTGAAAATTCAGGAACTTTCAAGAGACCAAAAACATCTGTTGTCCATAATAGAGGACAAACATTTCAAAGATCAAATTTCAATCGACGATCTTATGATTACAAACAAAGGGATGACAATTCTAGAGCCACTTCAGCGGCCACATCTGTTGACAGAATGAATTCCTTTCGAATCCCAAAGAAGACAAGTAAATGACTGGAATCTAGAACAGGTAAACATGCTAGCAATGTTTCCCGAGATACCCGTTGGAGGTCGTCTAAAAATTTTCAGGGAAATTTGGAATCAAATTACTCAGGACGAATGGGTCTTGTCAGTAATCAAAGAAGGGTACAAACTAGAATTTCTCCAAAAACCTATGTTTATGGGGGTGAAAAAAACTTCAATTGCAACTGCACAAATAGATTTTTTGTTAAAAGAGGTAGAAGAATTATTAAGCAAAAATGCAATAGAAATTGTACCACCACAAGAGAAGCTGTCAGGTTTTTACAGTACATTTTTCCTGGTACCAAAGAAATGCGGAAAAATGAGACCCATAATAAATTTGAGACCTCTCAACCGGTATCTCAAGAAACAACATTTCAAAATGGACACATTGAACAAAGTTTTGAATGTAGTGAAACCAATGGATTGGGCAATATCAATCGATCTAACAGATGCTTATTTACACATACCAATTTTTCTAAAACACCGAAAATTTTTAAGGTTTTGTGTACAAAATCAGTGTTACCAATGGAAAACGCTATGTTTTGGTCCAACATCGGCACCAAGAGTGTTCACCAAAATAGTATCAGTAGTAGCTGCTTATCTGAGAACACGCAATATTCGCCTAGTAGTGTATTTGGACGATTGGTTGGTAGTAAACCAATGCAAAGAAAATTTAATTCAAGATCGAGAGATATGCTTGAATCTTCTGGTTTCACTAGGTTTCATAATCAACAAAAAGAAATCTTGTCTAGACCCCTGTCAATCAATTGTTTATCTGGGAGCTTTGTTTCTGTTCAAACAAAAAATAGTTCTTCCATCTCAAGACAGATTGATAAATTTGGTACACACAACCAAAATGTTAATGAAGGGTCAGAAAACAGCCAGAGATCTTCTGCAATGGTTAGGAATAGTTTCCTCTTGCATAGATCTAATTCCCAATGCTCGTCTTTATATGAGACCAGTACAATTACACCTTCTAAGTTTTTGGAAACCAAGTTCATTAGATTTGGAGAAGGTAATTCCTATTACACAACATCTCAAATTACACCTACAGTGGTGGTTAAATACAGCAAACATTTCCAGGGGCAAATCTCTGCAACTGGAAGAAATAGGAATGACCATAACTACAGATGCATCTCTAACAGCATGCAGGGTATGGGGGTCATCTCAACAATCAGATAGTTCAAGGATCATGGGACAGTTGTCACCAGAAATGGCATATCAACTGTCTAGAGATGGAAGCAGTATTTTTGACTTTGAAACACTTTCGAAGACAAATTCAAAACAAAACAGTGTTGATCAGATGCGACAACACAACAGTAGTTCAGTACATAAACAAACAAGGGGGAACAAAATCTCCTCGTCTTTGTTACCAAACTTGGGATCTTTGGAATTGGGCAATAAGTCAAAATATCAAATTGAAGGCTGCACATATAGCTGGGAAATTGAATGTTTTAGCAGATCATTTGAGCAGGGTCAAGATCAGACAAACAGAATGGATGTTGAACAAAGAAATAGTTCAGACAATTTTTCAAATGTGGGGACATCCATTGATAGACATGTTTGCATCAGTTCACAATCGTCAAACTCAAATATTTTGTACATGGTATCCTCACAATCAAGCCTATGCACTAGATGCTCTGACAATTCCTTGGGAAGGGATGTTTCTCTATGCATATCCCCCAATGTGTTTGATCCCCAAAGTTCTTCAACATATCAGACAATACAATTGTCAGGTAATTCTGATAGCTCCATTCTGGCCAAGAAGGCCTTGGTACACAGAACTACTTCAACTTTTAATAGCTGTGCCATTGAAACTTCCAAATTGCCCACAGTTACTTCAACAACCAAACACAAAAATTTTCCATCCAAACGTAGAAGTACTACAGTTAACTGCATGGCTTCTATCGACAGAGGCTTCAAAGCAAAGGGTTTTTCTAAAGACACTAGAACCTTACTTGCAGCAAGTTGGAGATCAGGCACCCAAAAAGATTATACTTGCAAATTCAAACAATTTAATAGCTGGTGTAGTGCAAGGAAAATTGATCCCTATTCAGCATCTCTAGTACAAGTAGCTAGTTTTTTGACCGATCTTTATGCTAAAGGTCTTCAGTATAGAACCATTGCAGGGTATAGATCAATGTTGTCATCAGTTTTACCACCAGTGGGGAAAATTTCAGTAGGTCAACATCCATATATCATCAGACTCTTGAAAGGGGTGTTTAACTCTAGACCACCTAAAGTTAAGTTAGTTCCTGAGTGGGACTTGCCTAAAGTTCTACAAATGTTACAAAGTACACCTTTTGAACCCATTGCTAAGGCATCTTTGAAACATTTGACTTTCAAAACAATTTTTTTAATAGCAATTACTACTTTCAGGAGATGCAGTGATCTACAAGCTCTCAAACTTGGAGAAGGATGGGTCAATATTCAGAAAAAGGGAGTAACTTTCATTAGACAAGGTTTGGCAAAACAAGATCGACCTAATCATTATGGAACAAAGATATTTGTTCCTGCGTTTCCAGAAAATAAATTATTGGATCCAAAGAGGTGCCTTTATTTCTATTTGAAAAAAACTGAGGTTTTTAGAGAAAAACTTAAAGACAGCAACAAGTTATTTTTGAGTTTACTTGAACCACATCAACCAGTATCTTCACAGACTATATCAAAATGGATTGTTCAGACTATTCATATGGCTTATGAAAACCAGAAAAAATCAAATGTTAAAGGACATAGTACAAGAGCCTTAGGACCTTCATGGGCTTTATTTAATGGTGCTTCAGTTAAATCAATTATAGAAGCAGCAGATTGGAGTAAAGAATCTACTTTTTGTAAATTTTATTTGACGGATGTAGATGACTGTGTTCCAGTTCTTAGATGTGCTGTAAATAAGTGAAACAAACGTAGTACATGTATTGTATTTTGTTCTGTGTAAATAGAAACAATGTGTTTAAAGGAGATCATCTCCGGCGAGTTGCATGAAGAAATATTTCTTCGTGATTGTGTATATAGTGTATATATGAAGACTACTAGATGGTATTGGGAGAAATACCGGAATTTCTTTAAAGTTTTGAGGTAAGAAAAAATTTTCTTTTCCTCCATTTACTTAGATTGCTTTAGAATCTAATTTATCCTTATGTATATAATGACTGGTAAGTATAACGAACGAAATAAAATTGGAAAATTTGTATTCAAGTTTCAATTTTATGAGTGAGTTATACTTACCAGTCAACTTTCCCACCTCCCACCCAAAAGAAAATTTTTTAAGGGGTGAAGGTGTTTTATCATGTAGGTTGGGAACGTTTTGTTGCCCGCCTATATGAACTGATTTGGGCAAGCGTCTGAGAGGTGATCTCAGTCTTTAAAGCGCTTGAATCTTATTCTTTAAAACGCTTGCCCGCGAGTTACGAACGTTTATACGGGAAAGATATCCTTATGTATATAATGACTGGTAAGTATAACTCACTCATAAAATTGAAACTTGAATACAAATTTTCCAATTTTCAAGAAAATATTTGTGATTTTTAAAACATTGAACCAATTTTGATTGTAATAAAAACTGATCCAGATTAAAGTTATTTCAAAATTAGGAATTAACTAAAAACACTGCAGTATTCACCTGGAAATTAATACACATTTTATAATTAATTACTAGTAAACAACAAACCATTTTTACAGTTAAACAAAGAGAATTCTTGAAAAAAGTTGATGTTTTTTTTTTTACTCGGAATGCATTTGATCGAGATGAGTTTAATTTCAATCGGTATCAGCTTTAATTTAAGAATTAAGAAATTTCGCTTCACTTTCATTTCAAAATATGACGAATTGATCATTGCAAATTTAAACGATAATCATTTCGTAGATATAAAAAGATCTTTAAAAATCTACAATTCACAATTTTCATTTTTATTCAAAAGATTTCAATCCAGAGAATTCTGAAACAAGAATATCCTATTTGCAGTCAAACCAGTTTGAAAAAAATTGAGAAGGATTAATATGAAATATCCAAGAGCTCTTAATTGAATGAAATACTGGCTTGTCGTTCAAACTTTAATTTTCTAAGTATTTAGGTTGGTTTTTTTTATAATCTTTAATTGCGAATGTTGTTTTTCAGGGACGAATTTTTTCGTAACTGGGCAGATATTCTGGATATGATTATTGTGTTTGGAACCTTTATCATCGATTTTACTCTTGGTGGCTACGGAAGGTTAGTAAACTCGAATCTTGAATTGTTCATGTCCTTGAAATACTAGTAGTAATAGCGTTGATAGTTGTTGTTGATAACGATGCATGTTATGACGATTACGCTGGTGATTTAGGTTGAAAATCATTGGACGAGTAGTAAGGGTTATCCGAGGAATGCGATGTATATACATCATGTATTCGGAGTACCGACATTTCAAGAAAGCCACCAGGAGAGTCGTATCCCAGAACAAGAGGAGGTACAGAAAAGAAGGATTCGACCTTGACCTTTGTTACGTCACAGGTCGGTACTATTTTATATTTCGAAAAAAAAATGACCCGAATAATATGAATTTTGCAACATACACATTCCACATTCTCGCTTCTTGTTAAATTTTGTAAATTTGATTCTGTTAATCTTATCCTCCTCACTTTCCTTTAAAGAGTGAGGAAAAGTGATAAGCATCATGGCAATGACCCCGCCATCACACAAACTGTGAAATTTCCTTTTTTTTTCAACCCAGGTCCTTTAAGTTTCTCGGTCCGATTTTTTGGCCAATAAATTACCAAATATTGACATACAAACTAATTTTCTTTATTAATAAAAATTGTCAATAATTTCTATAGCATATCTTTTTCTTTCAAAGATTAAAATTTTTTGAAAATGATTAGATAACCTTTGTTGCGATGGTAAAAAAACGATTAAAAATACAAGGCGCATGCATCATTAAAGAAGAATCTGTTTGGTTATTTAGTTTCATCTCCTGACTGTTTGGTTTTATTCAGTTCTGTTCTAACCTCTAATGATACAGTATCCACTTACAAAGTCAAGTTGCATTAGTGGTCGGAATCCTGATCATTATTGATAACATTTTATTAACGAACTACATACTGTATAATCCTATTTAAACGCAAGGAATTATTATCTGCGAAAAATCGGGAGAAGCAACACATCGCAGATTTTAAAATCTCGCTATTATTTTCTGAGATTTGAGAAATTTAGGATTTATTAATGCCTGCTCTTTTGCAGGACAATCGACATAGTTTGGTAAAATATTACTTAACATAGTAGTTAAATTCACGATATTTATTCATTTATCAACTAAAACTTTACCTAATTACAACTAGACCAATTTGCGTTACACAACCCCCCCCCCCCCAAAAAAAAAAAAAAACAAACAAAAAACTGTGCCGCTGTTATTATAAAAGTGTTAATCTCCAGGCGAGAGCAAAAATTGTAATATATAAACTAGACTTTGACCCGTACGGGTTGACATTGCATAATTATGAAGTCGGACATTTAACACGTTACAAAATAGATACATCGAAACACCGTATATTGTTGACATTTGCATAACCAAACTTCAAGCCTAAAATAATGCTTTTAATTTCACTACAGTACACTCTGCTGAGTTGGAATAATCTGTGTCTCGGGGAAGGCCTTCACCACAGTTATATGCCTCCCATATACCCGTTATGTAGCAGAAAATTGCACGATTTTGGAGAAAATTAATAAAGTTGCATTGAAAATAACAATCAAATTGTTCATAACAAACCATTTTGAAGCAGTTAATACCTTTCTTTGAAAAGTTTAATTCTATAATTGCAGAATTCAACATATTTCAACAACGTTTTTTTACACACCATAACTCTCGGAATTTTTTGTCGTAGTAAATGCACTGTGTTAGGGTTATCTCCCGTATTTTCTTTGATGAACAGAAAAAAAAAATCCAATGAAAATTAACACGCATTTGTTTTATTGTTTCTAAGTTTAACCATGCAAATGTGATATTGTGGAAACATAAAATTAAGAGCTTCTCGTGATTTAGCCTAAATGTCATGCGCAAGATTGTAAAATCCAAAAAATTCAGATGATTTCCGGAATTTTTTGAGGAATTTTCGTTGATTATTAATTAACGAAGCTTGATTGAGAAACAATAAAAACAAATTGGTAATCTTCAAGTACTAATGGTGTTTATAATATATAAAACAAAAGACAGTACTCTTCCGATTTCTCTGTATTAAAGCCCAAAAATTCGAGTCTATTATTTTAATATAGCAGTATAGATGTTGTATTAAAGTTTTAAAATTCAGAGAATTTAAAACTATCTACAACAATTTTAATTGTTATAGATAGTTTTGATTTATCTGAAATTTAAAACTTTAATGTAACATACACATGCATGCATCAACATCAGAACAAATCTCGAGATGTCCTATCGTATGTATCCTCTTAGCTAATTCATGCACTCCCCTCAATTAAGTAATTACATTTTTGTAAACATATTTTTTTTACATCACTTTATCCAATGAAATATTGCTTATACATGTAGATTATTGAGGATTATCAAGTTTAAGCAAGTTTTACCGTCGGCGTTGGCGTCCGGACCGAGTGAAAGTTTTTGTTGCAGGTCATGTATCGAAGTTGCATGTAATACTTGTCCTATCTTCACCAAACTCGCATAGATGATGCATCTGGACCTACTTATAAACTTGAAAGACTTGGAGGCTGAATCTGGGCCGTGAATTTCAGATGCTTGAGGAGGTTAAGGTTTTTGGAGCAGGTTAAAGTTTTTGGAGCAGGTGCCCTTTGATAGCCATATCTAAGTTACTGCAGGTCCGTACTTCACCAACCGTGCAAGGTCGATCCGTCTTATGATACGGATGCACCTGACAGGCTTGAATGATGAATCTGAGCAATGTGTTTCGGATGCTGGAGGAGGTTTAGGTTTTTAGAGCACTTAAAGTTTATAGAGCAGGTGCTCTCTGGTGATTATATTTTAGTTATTACTGGTTCTAACTTCACCAATCTTGCATGGATTATGCGTCTTATGATACTGATGCACCTGACAGGCTTAAATGCTGAATCTGAGTGATAGGTTTTGGATGATGAATGACGTCAATGTTTTTAGAGCAGGTTAAAGTTTATAGTTCATGTGCCCTCTTATGATTATATCTTAGTTATTACTGGTCCTAACTTCACCACACTTGCATGGATGGAGCGTCTTATGATACTGATGTACCTGACAGGCTTGATTGCTGAATCTGAGCCATAGGTTTCTGATGCTGGATGAGGTTTAGTTTTTTTGGAACAGGTCACATGATTAATAGATAATAGCACTATTTCAAACTTGAATATTTGAACTATGGTATAAATGAATCGCAGAGGTAGCTTCTGATGCAGAGCAAGAATTCCATTATCAAGGATGCTAAAAAAAACCCTCCTACCCCACACAAACCTGTTTGATAGATGTGTTTGTTGTGAAATGATATAACATGATTCCTATGATGCAGTATTGTATTATATGAAACACTATTGATTTATATGATACAGTATTAGATCATAAATTATATTGTAAAAAATTATATAATACAATATGATATTGTATCAATCATATGATATATGATATTGTATCAATCATATTGTGATGTATAATATAGTATATTATGATACAATATTGTATTATTTGATATTGCATTAAAGATTATTGTATCAAATGATATTGTTTCATGTAAAATTGTAATTAATAACAATGTGTCATATGATACAATATTGTAAAATATTGTAAAATATTGTATCATATGATACAATATCATATTACATGATATTGTATTATTTATTATGAAGTTGTATCATATGATATATTGAATTATATAACATTGTAATTTTTGATACAATACTATTTAATATGATATAGTACTACATAATAAATTACTGTATCACATGATATTGTATCATATGATGTGATATTTTTATTTATCAACTTATATTGTATCATATGATACCATATAATATTATGTATCATATATAATACAATATCATACAACGCAATATCATACTATATCAAATCATTTGTTACAATATTATGATGTATTATGTAATATGATATTGTATCATGTTATAGTATATTCGACCATATATTAAATATGATATTATTGTATTATGTGATTGAACTTAATAATGATATTGTATTATATTATATTATAGTATATTGGACCATATATTAAAAATATGATATTATTGTATTATGTGATGGAACTTAATAATGTATATCACTATACAATACCGTATCATATTATACGTTACAATATCATATTGTATCATTATATCTTAGAGTATTATATTGTATCATATGATATATTTTGTATAACATCATAGGATGCTATATTTTATTTTATATCATTGTATTGAAAAACAGTGTATCTTACAATATCGCATGAAATTATCATATGAATATCAAACAATTCTTTAACATATGATATAAGATATTGTGTCAAAACAGTATCCATGAATATCCCAAATCATTAACTATGATTTTCATATAACATGATAAAGGTAGTCTAATAAAGGTGATGCTTTGTCTCGGTGAGCTTTGTAATCTGTAATCTATGTTTAAATTTAAAGAATAAAATGCTTTCTTTGGTTAATCATGCGGGATATGAAGGTGGCAACATTGCAGAAAAAATATATAAATCGCGTTAATATTTTTCTGCAATGATCGCTATCTTCATAATCCGTATGAACCTTCAAAAAAAGCATTTTATTGTTTATATTTACCTCTTTCTTTTAACAAATTTATAAATTCATTGTGAAAAGTAAGTAGAAATAATTAATTACTGTTAATGTACACCAGTGAATTAGCTAAAAGAAACAGCCAAATCGTCTCCAATGGGAATTTTAGTCTGACATTATGATTATTTCGTGCAGTCCGTGAAGTCGTTGTAGGTTTCGACTAATTGATTACAGGGCGTGTAGATTTTAGTCTGGCTGTTTCTATAGAGCTATGAATTAACTGTAAGTTTCCGTAAGAAATAGAGGGAATTATACTCGGTAGATGTAAATATAAAGATGTAAACAACTATACATACAGTTTTTATACAAAAATACCTTTGTGTTACTATTATTATTCTTTATTTGCACAAGACATACATCTTATGGCATAGGTTATTACATATAAATATAGCAATATTGAAATAATGGTATGGTACATGAACATGTGAAGTTCATTGATAATGTATATAAAATAAAATTTTACTAACAGGCGAAGAAACCAGAGAAATTTTTCTTAATTATCATGAATATTGAAAGCTAGATGGAGATACTTCCCCAAATTACACAGTTCTTTAAAATTTTGTACACTTAATAATTGTATAAATTTGTATACAGAAGGTTTTTTCCAATAATATTTCTTAATATATTTTACTCGGATTTCTCTATACTGCTGACATTTCAAAACAAAATGGAATTCATCTTCAATATCTGAACAAAATTTACATAAGCGTCTTTCTTTTGGTACATTAGTGTGTCGTCCACTTTCAATAGCAAGTCTATGAGATGACAATCTAATTCTTGTAATTTGTTTCTTATATTTAGAAGGTATTGATTTTGTTAAATAATATTGTAATGAAAACTGGTCAATAATATGCTTGTAAAAATAACATCGAGATGAGGAATTAATCTGTTCTACAAGTTGTTGAGTAAAGTGATCAATGATTCTTTGCTTAATTAAAGGAAAATAGGTTTCACAATGTATATACTCCTGTTCATACCATATATGTCCTAGACCTATTTCAAAAAGTTTATTCTTAATTACAGTAACCCAATTTTCAGCAGGTGCCAAAGACGATTCACACTCATTATACAGCATTTTATAACAGGACTGCAAAATACAATTCTGACTTTGTAACAATTTGAACCAAAATTTGAATATTCTAAACAATCGTATAGTTTTCATAGGTAGCCTCCCAGTTTCAAAATATACAAGTGCAGTGTTTGTATTCTTCTTCACACTTAACACAAATTTAATATATTCTAAATGCACTTTTTCTATATCATTTGCAGCATGCATGCCCCATATCTCACAGCCATAATTTAATATACTAGCAATATAAGTATCAAAAATTGACAGCATTGTTTCTGTATTCAGATACAATTGACTTGTTTTTGACTTTAAAGAAAACATGGCTTTTCTCCCTTGGCTTGCCAACTGTTTCTGCGTATTGTTAAACTTTCCATTATATTGTAACAAAAGGCCCAGGTATATAAAGCTATCGACAACCTCAATTGGCTCACCATTTAAATGCCACCTTTCACAATTGTGAATTTTACCACCATTTCTAAAAATGACAATTTTGGTTTTTTGTACATTTACAGTAAGATCCCAGACAGATGTATAAGAATACAATGTATTTAACATTTCTTGAAGCTCATGTGCAGTTTCGGAGAAAATTACCATGTCATCTGCATACATTAAAACAAAAAGGTTTAACTCTTGAATTTGTATTGGTATGTTACCTTTGCACAAAAATTCCATTTCAAAATCATTCACATATAATGAAAACAATATTGGAGATAGCACTTCTCCCTGCAAAAGTCCTGTGTTATTTTTAAAAAACTCAGATAACTTTCCTGCTGAATTAACACATGATTTCATATTATTATACATACTACGAATAAAATTCAACAACTTTCCTCTAATACCAACGTTAGACAATTTTTCCCATAATTTCAATCTTTCAACAGTGTCAAATGCTTTCTTAAAGTCAACAAAACAACAATACAATCTTTTTTTCTTTCTTATTGACATATTAATAATATTTGAAAGGCTAAATATAGCCTCAGCTGTACCTCTGTACTAAATGATATTCTATACACAGTGTACTAGCAGATTTAAATGACGTGAATAAATTGAGGCAAAACCTCATATGTTAAGTTAATACTATTAGTCTCAAGATGGTGGAAGCTAGCACACATCACTGTAATGAATATAATAAATTTTAATATAAGATTGTCAAATAGTTGCGATTCGTTGAATAACGATGGTTTCCCCTTATCTGTTTTAGAGAGAGTGATTGCCATGTCATTTCCTTCGTCTGGTATGCGATCATTGTATAGGAACCCTATTAAAGTAAGTCCACATGCATACCGTATAAGAGAACTTTTAAAAATTGATATCACTCACTGGGTCATTTCATCTCATGTCGGTAAACTTCCCATATATATACAGGTAGATGTACCTGCATTTATTGTTATAGCTACTACTATAGAAACTGGAACGACGTAAATGAAAACGGTTCACCAACAAAAATCTGTCCTGTTACATAAAAAAATTAAAAGAATATTACTCCGTAAATACTTACTCCGTAAATACAAACCCTATTGCCGTAACCAGCAAGCATTCTTGACTGATTTTACACTGTACAATGACGTAATTGTCAACAAAATGTTCAGAAAAGTCAAGCCTTTCATGCAAATAAAAACTTAGAATGTTTATTGTTTGCCATGAATTCCTGGTATCCATATTTGGGATGTATTGCTTTTGATCATTAATTTTTTAAATAAAAATCTTGGATACTGGTGCATGTTTTTTTAAATTTCAAATGTTCAATATTTTTTTATTTTGAATTTATATTTAGATATATTTCAATATGTCTATATTTTCAACAGAAAGTTGGCAAGTTTTTGGATAAGAAACATTCCAGTCACTATAAAGTGTACGATCTATGCAGTAAGTACCTACTTACTATAATATATAGCGTGCGATCTGTGCAGCAAGTACCTGCAGTAAAGTGTATGATCCATGCAGTAAGTATATGCAGTTAAGTGTACGATCTATGCAGTAAGTACATGCAGTAAGGTGTACGATCTATGCCGTAAGTACATACAATAAAGTGTTTGATCTATGCAGCAAGTACCTGCAGTAAAGTGTACGATCCATGCAGTAAGTACCTGCAGTAAAGTGTTCGATCTATGCAGAAAGTACCTACAATAAAGTGTTTGATCTATGCATTAAGTACTTACTTACTTTAAAGTGTACGATCTATGCAGTAAGTACCTGCAATAAAGTGTACGAACTGTACAGTAAGTATCTACTATAAAGTGTAGGATCTATGCAGTAAGTACCTACTATAAAGTGTAGGATCTATGCAGTAAGTACTTGCAGTAAGGTGTACGATCTATGCCGTAAGTACCTACTATTAAGTGTATGATCTATGCAGTAAGTACATGCAGCAAAGTGTACGATCTATGCAGTAAGTGCCTACTATTACTAGTAAGTGTATGATCTATGCAGTAAATACATGCAGTAAAGTGTACAATCTATCCAGTTCGTACCCAAGTTGGTACTGTTCCATTCGGCAGACAATAACTCAATCTTTGTAACTTAGATCCAAAACTTTATGAGAGAACTTATTTCTTTGTCAGAAATTCAATTCTAGAGAACGCTGCGTATGGAAAAACATTCGCTTGAAACATCGACCAAATAAGCTCTCTAGTGAGGGTTCCATCGGGGAGAGTTTTATGTAACGAAGTGTACGACTCATAAATTCTTTTGTTGTATAGCAAGATTTTTCCTTGCCATCAAATTATTTAGATTTTCGATTATCATACTGTACGTGTAGTAGCTCTTTAGGGGGAAAGGGTGTCTCAAATTTTGTTTATGCAAGAGAATAATTACTACATGTAGACAATCGTACTATAAATTAAAAAAATAAATTAGTGATTTGATGTGCCTTATGTCTAAAACACGCAGAGAAACTCGTGAAATTGAATAAGAATAAAAACTGTAAGAAACGTTTGAACTCTTGTGTAAAATTGAAGAATAAAAGACTGACCAACAAATCGTTTTCTTATATTCCTATCTATTTCAGGTGAATTGACGTATGATAGAAAAGTTTTCCACGATAGAGTGGAAAAAGTACGGGTTGATGATCATAACGTTCCAAGACTCAAGTAAGGGATTTAAGATTTATAATTAACATTCCTGGGTAAACAATTTGATTTGTATTTACATGTATATAAGCATGGCATTGCACATTTTCCTCTCAATTCTATCGTTTCTTAAAATATCGTCGTCAATCTACTTTATTACCAAGAACCTTGCATTTAACCAATTTAATTTCATACAATTTTTAACTCGCATGAAAAGATTATTAAAGATGGTATGGGTCATCTGTCGATATTAATGTGGATTAAAGTACATTATAATTTTAAAAAAAACATTCACCGGTAAAGAATTTTCAAATTTTTCAATATTAAGCCAAAAATAGGTTTAATTTTTTTTTGGAAAAATAAAAGTTTTAAAACCCAAGCGGGATTAAAACTCATGGCCTACAGATTTGAAGCGAACCATCTACAGTACCAATCAGACCCGGGTTTACTTTGGGTTTACTTTTTGAAAATTTTGGTCCACTCGGGGTTTACTTTGGGTTTACTCGGGGTTTACTTATGGTTTACTCGAGAATTGCTTTTGGAGACAAGTGTGAAACAGACCAGTATTTTATCTTCCTACTGCCTGTGATTCCTGTCCCTTGTGTATTCCGAATACACATGTAGCGTCTGCTTTCAGGGTATACTTCTGATCGGGGTTTACTTTCAGTGGCCACTTTGGGTTTACTCTGGGTCAACTCTAGTAAACCCAGAAAGTAAACCCAGGGTTTAGTTGGGGTTTACTTTCTGTTAGGTTGGGTCTGATCGGTATTGTACATGTAGCCAACTGCGCTACGCTGTTAGTGTTCTATTTCAGGAAAGAAACTGTTTATAGAAGTACGCTTGATTTTATTGTTTATTTCGGTAAACCGTACGTCACAATATGGAAATGTCCTATACTTTCTAAATTAAGCGATCTTTTCTGAAAATAAGGTTCAAATATTGTCAACTCTTGAGTTAATATATGGTGATTTTTGTTTGGTTGTTTTACAATATTTTAGAAGGGTTTTTATATTTAAAAAAAAATTGAAAGAGTTACAAGAAGTGTTGTAAAGGTGAGCTATGTGGCTCATGTGCCTCTTGTATCTAATTGTAAACAAACAGTTATTTTGAAAATTTTTAAATCATTTTGTGAAGCATGTCTCATCCTTCTGTGTATTCTGTAAACTAATATCACCAATTGTCTACGTTTTTGGGACAAATATGCTACTAAAAGGAATGGTATTTATAAATGTCCAATTAGAAATTTTGAACATTTGAATGAAATATAAATTTTTATTAAAGAAAAAAAAACAGCAAGTTAAAAACTTCACCGGGATATCAACTTGGTTAGTCACGTGATCTAATCCTGCGAAGCCTGAAGGTTTGAAGATTTGTTCACGTACCAACCAAGTTCATATCCCTGAAAATTTGATCACGTACCAACCAAGTTCATATACCGGTGAACTTGTTTAAAATTGCTGAACAGATAAACCGTTCAGAATTGTTAAATCTACCGAGATTTTATGTTTAAATAATCCAACCAACAAGCGCTTAGCCCGTGTATGATCATTGTGACGTCACGAAAAACTTCATACAGAATTGAACGCTTTCGCTATTCTATAGGTTCATATAAGGAAACATATTTGCAAATGTAAATATTCACTTTTAACTGAATTATCTTCTATAATTCTAGAGACATGATTGAATTCTGTGCTGACGTCAAAGATTGGTTAAAAGCAGACGACAATAACATCATTGCAGTGCACTGTAAAGGCGGGAAAGGGCGAACGGGAACAATGATTTGTACCTGGCTCATCCACACGGAACTGTTCGAGGAGGCCAAGGTACAGCAAATCTGGCGCGACAAGGACACGGTTTTTTTAATCGTGACTACCTCAAGTGTTTTTAGGTCCACTGAGTTGCACAAGTGACCTATTGCTATTGGTATCTAGCCGTCGTCTTTCGTTGTCGTGCGTTAACAACTGAATATTTTAAACTTTTTCTTGAAAAATACATGGCTAATAATGTTCACATGTGGTGTTATGCAGAGTTAGAGGAATATAATAATATCCGCAAACGAAGTTTAGGGGGGTATATTGGTTTCACCCTGTCCGTCTGTCTGTCTGTCCGTCTGTCTGTAGACGCAACTTTGTCCCCCCCTATATAATTTTTTACTACTGCATGGAACAGTCTTAAAATTTGTACATATGTTGATCACGATCTGAAGATGTGCACCTGCGATTATTTGAAGATCAGACAAGATTTAATGATTTTATGACAATTTTCATTTTCCTTATTAGCTCACCTGAGCTGAAAGCTCAAGTATCAAAATAAAGTTCAAAAGCTGGTATTTTTTTCATAAATTATCGGAAATAAAAATCCTAGCAATATGCACACCTCTGATATATGTATAATTGATCTGCAAAAGAACAACTTCCTATCTTGAGAACTGTAGGAGGAGTTATCCGTACAATGAGGGTACCCTTTTGGCAGCCGCCCGCCCGCCATTTTCACCATTTTAATAACCAGATTTTTCTGTTGGAACACCCGGTTATAAATGACTTTATACTAGCATTTAGAGCCACCATAAAACCCTCTTCCAAAATCATAAATATCATGACTCCTGGGGGGGGGTCTGACTTCAGGGAAGGGCCAAAATGGTCATATAGTTTTAATGTATATACACTGTAAGTTTAAAAGTTACTGACGCTGAATACAAAGTGACTGCATAGTTCAATGGTGGAGGAGATGGATATGTGGATAGAACCGTAACTTTAACCTTCTAATTTTCAGTGCAGACCAAATTTCCAGATAGTTTATGCATTGGGATACCGGGGTATCTTCATTTTGTTCCGAAAAACATACTTGAACAATTTTTCAATATCTCTTTGACATATATTGTCATATTAACTTATATTTCATAAAAGTCAAGAAAAAAATCCAATTTTTGCCTGAAATTTCATGCCATATCTCAAATTTTACATGATAGACCTATTCTTTCGGTTTTATTTTCTAAGTTTATATGATTTTTCATAAAAGTCTATTATAATCTCAGAAAATGTTTGAGAGTTTTAAATAATATATATTCATTACAAGTTGAATCGTTAATAGATAAAATGGTTTATCATGACAGAAAGATCAGGATATCAATAGGATTAATATTGTGAAATTTGTTTTAATGTCTTTTCTGATTTTCGACTTGTCAAAAGTAAATTTAATTTAATGTTCATTAAACCAAGATAAAAGGAAATTAAAACATATTTTTCTTTCTTTTTTACTATCATACAACTTGGCATAGAAATAGTAAACAAAGTAGAATCTAGCAAGGACCATATTTTTGGCGGAACAATGGCGTATGAAAATATCACATACTTTTGCAATTCAGAGTAGCTGTAGATTCATGGGTATATTAGCAGTTTAAAAACAATAAGATTATGATTTTTTTAAAACTAATGTGAACTAATGATAAGATACTTTTGTTTCAGAAAATGTTTTTGAAATATGATTTGCCGATCAAATTACATTTAGCTTTTTAAGCGCTCATTTTATAAAAGGATGTGTTTGAAAAAATCACTAAAATCGGATTTTCTCTTTTATCAAATTTATTAGCTTTTCTGTCAATTTATGTCTTTATAAAAGTTCTTCATCATTTATAAAAATCAGAAATATTTTATTATTGGAAATATAATCAAAATATCTTTAAAATTTAAGAAAATTAGAGGTAATGCGGGCGAAGCAATATCAATTTTAGTTTAAATATTTATTCCAATTTAGTATTATAAGCTGATAGACATTCTGATATTCTATTATTTTAACGAAGAATAGGAACTTCATATCTTAAACAGATGTCTACATTACTGCATAAAACTACATTTACATCCATTAAGTTGAGGAAAAAGGTAATGACCTTGACCTGACCTTGATGCGAAAACAAGAAGGTCAAACCTGAACTGATGGAATCATTTGGCTATATAATTTTTTTGACTGTGTCAAAATGTCATAAATTTCTTAATATAAGAAGTATGTCTGATAACGAGAAGACTCCTTCCTTAAATAGTATAAATTTGCACTTGATTCCACGGTTCATTCCCATAAAAAATTTACAGACGGAAAAGCGACTTATGTGCAAGTTGCATTTCCAGTGCAGAAAGGTCAATTTAAATACATAAATATCGCCAAAAGGAGGATTTAAACCCTAAACGTTTGTTTTGAATTTTGGTTAAGCTGTGTGGGTAGATTTTATAAATCAAAGTACTGAAGTACTGACGGGAGTTTTTTTTATCGATTATCATTTATTTTAAAATCAGCTTAGTTTTTTGTCGGTATTTGAATTACGCACTTTTTTATAATATGAATTTTAATTAGACTTTTCAGACAAGAATTTAGAGAAACTCCATATGAATCATGTTGTGTAATATTTAAAGATAGATTTTTAACTATGTATTAGTAATCGAAACAATTCTAAAAATTGTATGGACCACTATTGATATTGAACTCCAGTCTCGTTGAACCAGACGCTCAGCTGTCTCCGTTAATCTCCGACAAGCAAGAGAGCCGCCTCTCTGTTTGTCGGAGATTTACGGAGAGGGCCGAGCGTTTGGTTGAACGAAACTATATTAAAATCTGGCGTAGGAATACATGAGACTACAAAAATATCTAAATTGTTCATATTATATAAAATCTATTTTCAAAGTGTTTATAGATAAGTTTCCTTGAAAAACAATGCTTCAGCATACATTACATCGAATTTGTCTATTATATTCAAGAACTAAGACTTGTCAGCGGTGATGATTTGTGCTTAGGTCCAAACACTGTTTTACTTTCGGTTTGCCAGAGTAACTGCATAGGAGAGTTGATTAAAATCAACTCCCAAAAATAAAAGACTTTTGATCTCAGGATCCAACCTCCTTAAAGCCTGTTGACCTCATGTTAATCAAATACCGGTAGTTCACCCCAAATCTCTTTCGTCACTGTATGTAACTCGTCATTGATAGACAATCATACTATATAAAAGAAAAAAAAAACCTCTTAAATAAAATAAAGCAATTCTTTGATGTTACATGTTCTTAACAGTTTTTTGATTTGAGCATAAAAAAAGAAAAAAAAATGGATTTTTAGCGGAACTTAAAAAAAGACATGACTGTAAATGCTATGGTGTTTTCCAATATACAATTATACATGTATTATTGCCAGTTAAATTATTTGGAAAAAAATGTACACGTTACAACACTGATTATTATGTTTTACCACTGACAAAAGTTACACCACTGACCCAGAGATAATAAATGAGAGATAAGTGTGTTAAATTTTGTAAAATTAAGTAATTTCTGTTTTAGATTCGATTTAAAACATGATAAATTTGCTTTTAAAATAAAGTTTTCGAGCCTTATTCTTTCATAATCTGAAGATAGACAAACTGTTACACCACTTATAATCAATGGTACACCACTGACAGAAAAAATGGTATGTAGATGTTTTTACACATGAATTCACCCATTTTTTGATATTATGGATTTTACTATTGGTTCATCCATATTGTACCGAGTTCAAACTTTCTTTGGCTCATTAATCTCAACAACATCGTCAATACCCAGCTCATTTCAATCATACATTTTGGACATATTTTAGTGGAACATAAAAGGGAATGTGAAATGTCAGTCGAATAACAAATCTTTTAAGACAATATAAGTCACTGAAAATATTGATTTCTTTTAAAGAAAATGTAGATAGTCTCATTTCTTTGATCAAATAAATTTGTTTTACTTCGATCTTTTGATTAAGTATATAAATGGCTAAAAAATAACTACAGCATACAAAATGTCAATGATGTAACAAATAATGTCAATGGTGGAACACTTCTCATTTTCGAGATTTAAGAAAACACAAATGCAGTCAAATAGCCATTATTTCTTTATTATGAAAGTGTCTAACTTGTAAAACTGATAAATAACAATATCTCTAATGCTCAAAACATAAATAAATGGAAGACAAAGTTAAATGATTATATAATGTCATGTGTTGTTACTTGTAACAATTTTGTCAGTGGTGTAACTACAAGTTTCGGTTACACCACTGCCCTTATACCACTGATGTATCCATAGTAAATGTAGCAGTATGACCAAAGAGAACAGAAACTACACAAAGCCACATAGCCCATGTTATAATGTGATAAACATTCATCATATATGTGAAGTTTTTTCTTCTTTGATAATAGAAAACCTTAAATAGCACGTTATCCCACTGACACAGTTAACATTGTATTTTTCTGAGCGTACTATCATTTTCTGTCATATTATCTTTTACAATGATGTCATCACTGAGCACTACGTTTATCGTCACTATTGTAACGTGTTTCTCTAACAATAATAAGGGTTCTTTTTAAGGTGGTATTGGACATTTCCATATTGCGACGTATTGTTTATCGAAATAAACAATAAAATAAAGTGTAATTTTATAAGTAGTTTCTTTCCAAAAAATGGTCACCTAACTCCGTAGCGCAGTGGGTTAGAGGGTTTATTACGAACATATAAGTCATGAGTTCGAATCCTGCTGGGGGGTTTACAATTTATACCTTTTCAAATATTTGTTAAAGCTATTTTTTTGGCTTAATATTGTAAAATTTAAAAATCCTAAACCAGTGAAATTTTTTCAATTATATAGTACTTTAATCCACATTAATATCGACATATGTCCCATACCACCTTAAGGGATATAAAATTTTCCTATGATATTCTGAGTATTTTGATTGACCTGATTATAAAAAGATTTCCTCTACTTTTCCTGAGTTTTAATATTTTGCTAGTTTTAATGGGGCATGGTCACGATTTTGATCAAAAATTATTTTTCCGATTTCATAATTTACAATGCTTCAGAAAGGCATTTTTAATAGGCAACCGAAATTTCATTGTCATTTGTTGAGTTATAAGCGAGTTACAGAGCTTGAAATTCTTTGCTATATAAACAAAGCATTTGTTTACATTTTGAACGTTGAAGTAAATTTTTCAGGTATTTAAAAATATGTTTCCTTGAAAAACAGTGCTTTACATGTAGCATACAATATTTCGAATTTATCAATTATTCACAAGAACTAATTCTTGTTAGCGGCGATGATTTGTGCTTTGGTCTAAACACTGTTTCACTTTCGGTTTGTTAGAGTAACTGCATATGAGAGTTGATTAAAATCAACTCCCTAAAATGAATGTTGTTTTGAATATTAACGGCGATTTTTAGAGTAAAACATCAATATCATTGAAGATATTGTAGACTAAAGACGTTTGCAAAAATTCACTGACAACAGAAATTCACTGATATCGCATAAAAAATAATTTTTTGTAATATTTTAAGCTGTAAAATTGTCAATGTGTTTAACGATAAAATTTTAGGTTTCTAAAATCACTGGTACTGTATATATTTCTTAAACCATTACTTTTCCCCTTTTAAATTGATACTGACGCAAAAGACTGCATATTTTGATAAAGACCCAACTGTCTTTGTTATAGTTAAATAGAAACAACAATATCATCATTTTCACGATGTGGATATCATCAATAATATCGAACGACAATCAAACTATTAACGCAAAATTATTGTTTGGCAATAATTTTGATATAAACATTGCAAATGCCTCGATTTCTAGATCTAAAATAAATTTTCTTGGAGTTCGACCAGACATGTGTCATGTGATTTGACATTAACCCACGGTTAATTACTTGTCGGGAGAGGAACGACGCGTAATCAACCGTGGGTTTCCGACGATGGACATTATTCTGTTCTTAAAATGAGTCCTGAAGGAAGTTTGGTTGTCAAGAACGTTCCAAGCCAAAACAAGCAACAACAATTCTTTAATATAAATCATGACATCTCATGTTTTCCCCGCAGTGATAAAAAGATAATGTTGATTCGTGTTGACGTATGAAAATAGTTTTGACTTTACAGCGATACATGGACGATGATTGCTATAAATAAAAGCATTTTAAAAAAAAATATTTTTTACAGGAGAGTTTAAACTACTTCGGTGAGCGACGCACAGACAGACGGAAGGGAAGCATGTTCCAGGGTGTGGAGACCCCCAGTCAGGTGATTGACAGCTAAACACTCGGAGAATTGCATAACCTGGGGAATATAATTTTAAATATTATCTATTCAATGTTTGGAAAATATGTATTGCTATAATGTATATGTTGCAATAATACACACAATATTGTATTGAATATTAAATATTGAATTGAATTATTAAGTGATTTTCTAGCTTTAGAATAAGATTTTTTTTCTGTAGAGTCGATATGTCGAATACTACGAGAAAGTCAAGTGGGATCTAGGAGGAAAACTGCCAGCCATCCGAAAACTCCGAATTTTGTCCATGCGTATTAACTCAATTAAAGGTACTAGTTTTGTTAACAAAAGAGATCGAATGTGTTTACCTTTTCTTCACTTTAAAGCAGCAAATTTAATTTACATAAATTAATTTCTTTAATGTCATATCATATACAATGTCCTATCATATGACAATCTTGGTGTCTGTTCTTCTTTTTATGTTGTACATACTTTCATATGTCATATATCTCTATTCTTAAGTTTACAGTTTGTAAGAGAGATTTATTTGTAATATTCTTTTCTAAAGATTTATTATCTTAATGTCTCAAATTGTCACTTTCATGAAATCGCTTACGATTATTATGCTTTTTATGCTATTATAATATGCCATATTATGTTTGTTAAATTTTTGATTGAATTTGCAAGAACACCACAAATGGTATTACATGATATTGATAATTTAACTATGTATAGAAAGTTTCTAAATCATTTGCTATTAGATGGTGTTATACATATTTAAAATTCAATAGGCCAGAACAGTAACCTCCAGTTAAGATTGTTTACATTAAAGAATGATTGAGCATCGGCTTCATATATCTAGTTATTCAAGAACGATGAATATGCATTTCAAAACAAATATCATGTTGACACCTTTAACATTAACACAAAAGAAAGAATTGCAAAAATAATTGTACTTAAGATCTTAAAGTGAGTGTGTACATTGGTAAAATTTTATTTTTTCTGTTTTTCATGTTTACAGAGCTTCAGTAAGGCATTTCTAACAGTCTAATAAAATTTGAGTTGCAGTGGCCGAGTTATAAGCGAGATACAGAGTTGTAAACAAAGCTCAGGTCATGGTGTTTGCTTACATTTTGAATGTTGAAAATAGAGTTTCAAGTTTGACCTTAAATGAATGCGAAAACGTTAGGAACTGTTTATTTTTGTACAAAATTTATCAGCAGATAGAAAAATCAGCTTGAAAGAACTTTGCACATAGGATACCGCCTTGTTTAGAAAACAAAGAATTGGGAGCTCTGTATCTTGCTAACAAGCTCATTTTTTAAAAAGATTGGTGAGCTAGCGCTGTAGCCATCATAAAACACAGAAGTATATTTCTAAAACAATAGTTTAAGTTTCTAAATCGATTAATTGACAATAAGAAGGCACTGTGATGTACTGGAATTGTGCTGGAGTGGGGTCTCAATTTAGAATTGTGAATCTAGAATGGGCTTCACATCGGCAGTGGCATATTTCATTGACTGTGCCTTAATCACTATATATCTACTGTAATTTCAATTTCGAGATTTGTAGCAATCGTATCTTCTCGGGCAAGCCCGGAACACATATCCGATGTTGTTTTCCGAGTTTGAAGGGTGTTAAGAGAAAGCTAGCTATTTATTTTAATATTTTAATATTTTAAATAACTTTGCATAATAAGACCTAAGCTACTGTTACATTTTGACATTTACAATTTACAACACAAAACTTCATGTTAAGATAAAACGAAAGTCACAGGGTACAGTTTATCTACAGAAGTACAGTATTCCCAGAATCCCCAACTATGGAGTCGAGCATGCGTAATCCAGTGAAAAAGACTAACGTAGTTGCTAGCGCTCGAAAGTGCTAGCAATAACTCTACAACTGGAACTTAAATTTTGGTGTATCACTAGAAATGCATTACTATATAGCTATAGCTATAGCTATACTATATAAACAACACAAAAAAGAACAATAACATTTGACTAAATCATGCCATGCCCCTTCAAACAAACAGTTGTCGGTGTGTACTTTAATTTTGTAACGCTTAGGGAAAAAGAAAATCTTACCTATCCTATTTTTTATCTTTTTAAAAGGTGTTGGTAAAGGCGATGGGTCCGACCTGAGCCTCCAGATCTGCTTGGGTGATAAGAAAATTGGAGAGTGGACGCTGAAAAACCCCGACCACATAAAAGTGAGAGAGAGAGAGAGAGAGAGAGAGAAACTTATTACATCTCAACATATAATACAGTCATTGTCAGAGCACCCCCCCCCCCCCCCCGAACAATCCAAATTTGTTAAATTTACTGGAAAAATCACCGAAAGACAAATTCAATTACCCCCCCCCCCCCCCTTGAAAAATGATGGATCCGCGTGTAAGTACATAATCCTAGTGACTTATATGGTGAGCACATATCTGTTACAGCTAATACACTCAAAGGACGAGGATTACATCGATTTTACCTTACTTCACTGTCCGCCTCTAACCGACGATGTCAAGTGTCGCTTCATCTCTACCTCAGTAAGTTATTGGTCAAATAGTACCAACATTTATCTTAATTCTTAAATGAAAATTGAATCTTGGTTATAATGTGAATGTTCCTCATTATATTTGCTTACGAATTGTTTTTGCATGTGCTTCATGTTTTCTAATCGAAATACAAATCGAAAATACCTAATATTTGTCCAAAACATAACGTACATGTATGTGAAAATACATGTAGTTTATCTTCATGACCTTTCATCTTCACTTTGATACTGTAGTTTTGTAACCTTAAGGGTCCTCCACACCTTTGAAAACGTTTAGCATACAACCCTTAAGGTGGAATAACACATCATCACAAAATGGCTGACCGCTGATCGAAACGCCATTTTGTTTTATTAAAAGGATTTTATGGACTGAAGCATGTAACATACTCCATAGCCGTGTGGATAAAGTGTCGGACTTGAAAACCGTACATCCCGAGTTCGGATCCCGCAGGGGCTTTTGTTGTTACTTACTGAAATAATTGTTTTAAATATTCATTTTTTATCCCCAAACTGCAAATTTTTCGCTTATTTGACATTTGTACAGTGTATTTATCATTATATCTTTCATTATCAAAATATTTTCCTGTTAATTTGAGGGACTTTTTTCAGGTGTGTTATTCCACCTTAATGATATATTCCTTATCGATATAGAGATTTAGCGTGCCTATGCTGTATTCAAATTCGGTACCTGCAGTTCAAAAATTTACCAATTGCCCTACAGAGATAGATCGGGCAATGAATTTGGCGATGTAATTAGTTTCATATAAGGAATAAGGAATCATTCTTTGAGTATTATGAGGTGATAATTTCGGTTGGGGCGTGATCAAATCCAATAAAGCCCGGAGGGCTTTATGATAGATTTGATCACGCCCCGACCGAAATTATCACCTCATAATATTCAAAGAATGATTCCTTATTATTTATATTTATATAATTTTTTGCCATCGTACGATTAAACATTTAGATATAAATGAGCAAACCCCGCTTGCGCCTCAATTTGGCGTCATTTGTATTATGGGTTATATAGTTCAAAATCGATACGTAGTGTTATCACAGGCAAAGACACTGGAAAATGTAAATATAACTAGACACGATCTCGTTGCGAGCAACGAGGAGGTCTTCCGTCTGATTTTAGAACTTTAGATTTATGTTCGATCTTGATTTTGCTATTTAACAGCTAAACATGATTTAAAACAGGAAAAGAGAGTCTACATTTTAAGGGTCAGATACTATTTTGTTTCAGGTGTAAGAGCTTTGTTCAACAAGTGTTCAGAAATTCTTGAGATATCTTATAAAAAGATATTTTAGGGGCCGGACCTTATCTCCATTTTGGGGCCACTGAACCAAACTTTTAAGGTTGCATGTTGTTAAGTACATCATTTCAAGCATATTTTCTTTATACTGCATTTCAAAATATTTTTCCTTTTTGAGATATAGGTGAGCAAAGTTTTGGACTTTTGACCCCTTAAAAATCCCTAATTACGGAATACATGAGAAAATCATCATAATGTTAAGCTACATAACTGTTAGATAAACATATCTGCTTCCATAATCTATTCCGAAATATCCCTCGGTAAAGAACTATAGGAAAAAGAATTTAGAGCCCTCTAGGTCCCTAATATTAGAGGCCAGTCCCTTTTTCTTGGTATCAAATGAAAGGTCATTTGATTATAAAGACATTTTGTTCAACAAGTGTTCAGAAATTCGTTACCGTTCTTGAGATATCCGAGAAAGAATGTTTTAGGGGCTGGTCCCTTATCTCCTTATTGGGGCCGCTGAACCAAATTTTTAAGGTTTCATGTTGTTGAGTACATCATTTTGAGCATCTTTTCTTTTATACTGCATTTCAAAATATTTTTCCTTTTTGAGATATAGGTGATCAAAGTTTCGGACTTGTGACCCCTAAAAACCCCTAATTACGTAACATATTAGAAAATCGTTATACTGCTGGGATTCATAACTGTAAGATAAACATATTTGCTTCTATAATCTATTACAAAATATCCTTCGGTAAAGAGCTATAGCAAAAAGACTTTAGAGCCCTCTAGGTCCCTAAAATTAGGGGCCAGCCCCTTTTTCTTGGTATCAGATGAAAGGTCATTTGATTATAATGACATTTTGTTCAACAGGTGCTTAGAAATTCGTTACCGTTCTTGAGATATCTGAGAAAGAATGTTTTAGGGGCTGGTCCCTTATCTCCTTATTGGGGCCGCTGAACCAAATTTTTAAGGTTTCATGTTGTTGAGTACATCATTTTGAGCATCTTTTCTTTTATACTGCATTTCAAAATATTTTTCCTTTTTGAGATGTAGGTGATCAAAGTTTTGGACTTTTGACCCCTAAAAACCCTTAATTACGTAACACATGAGAAAATCGTTATACTGCTGGGCTTCATAACTGTAAGATAAACATATTTGTTTCTATAATCTATTTCAAAATATCCCTCAGTGAAGCGCTATGGGTTAAAGAATTTAGAGTCTTCTAGGTCCCTAATTTGAGGGGCCAGCCCCTTTTTTCTGATATCAGCTGAAAGGTCTTGTAAATATAAACCTTTTTTACATTACATGTTTTAATAAAATATTTTCCAGAAAAGAGATAAAGAAAGAAAAGCACGAAAATTCACGACGTTTTTTTAATCTCAATTTTCGGGTCCAAGCGAGCGTCGGCGCTATTCGAGATAAAAATGATTTAAGACCTTCATGCATAACTTCAGTCTTTTGTCTACCATCCCTGAAAATTTTAACTTTATATCTGCAATAGTTAAAGAGGAGTTCCACCGACAAAATACCCCTATAAAAATCATAAAATCGACGATATCTCAAAAACGGAAGTGACGTCATCAATGAAAAAAATTTGCAACAAGGTTCAGATCAATACCTATCAGATCTGAAAGTTTCATAAAAATTAAATGAGCCGTTGCTGAGAAATGGCGTGCACAAAATTTGTAAGAAAAAAAATAATAATAATAGGGAAGAAGAAACAAAGCAATAACAATAAGGTCTTCCGTTGGAAACGGAAGACCTTAATGAATTGAAATCTGATGCTGTGACGTGCTGTCATAAAAGGAAAGGTCTCGGGTCGTAGAGGATTTTGGGGCAGACAATTGATAATGCCGCTGTCCTGACATGATAGAATACAGAATCTTTTGGAATTTGTCTTTCTACTGTATGAATGTACCTTGCTGACAAATGTTTTGACAAGCATAGAAATATACAAAAAGTGACGGAAGCGATAACTGCTCATTGCAAAAATGATTAATATTTAATATAATTAATTTAAGAACTTTTCTATACAGAGAAACATTCCTAGAGTGTACGACGACTGTGCTTTTTATTTTTGGTTCCACACTGCCTTTATAGAGAAACACAGGTAAATGTTTGGTTGATCATGTTTAGTAAGATGATATTAAGATATGGTAATTCTGGAAACCTATTTTTTTTTAGAGATAATTTATATACAAGTTATTTAATTAAATTATGTTCTTTGGGTTTATTTGAAGGAACAATTTAAAAAAATACATCTGAATGGATAAAAGTTGAATATGCTATTACTACTTTTACAGATTACACCTGAACAGAGAAGAAATAGACAACCCACACAAAAAGAGAGCTCAGAAAGTATTCCGAGATTCATTCAGTATTACCGTCCACTTCAAAGGGAAATAGGGCCATATATATATATATATACACACATTGTACTTATGTTTATGATCTCGAACGACCCGTCAATAGGTCTGATACTTAAGAGATTGTCAAATTTTATCTCAGGGAATTTTTTATGATTTATACTAGTATGTCAGAAGAGATTATACCTTGTTGTTGATAAAGGAATACAATTTACATTGATATTGTAAGAAAGTGGGCGCTTAAGATGTAGTTTCGACAGGAATCCGGGCACACAGGAAGAGTAAAAACTTCATCGATTAATTTTGCACATATTTTGAATCGAAATTGTTATTTGGTTTCTTTAGGGCGTAGACTTGGTAGAATAATATTCGTTATGCAAAAGATTTTATCTTATGTGGGTCTGAATATAGCAATACGACGCAATTAATGCAAAAATCTACTTATTTACGGCTGTTTTTAAATGATATTGATGTCTCTGAGTCTTCTCTCTCTTGAAACGTTTAAAAATGACATATTTTAACAAAACATATGCTGCTTTTAAAAAAAAGATGGAGAGATGACCAATTTTTGTACTTTTTCAAAATATATCTCTGGAAGGAAAATGAACAAAGTCCAGAGATATGACAATGTTGCTTTAAAGGGGCATGGTTACGATTTTGGTCAATTTTTTTTAGTAGATCTAAATATTTACAATGCTTTGATAAGGCATTTTTAATCGACAACCAATATTTGAGTGTCATTTGTTGAGTTATAGGCAAGTTGCAGAGCTTACAATTCTTTGCTATGTAAACAAAGTCTTTGTTTACATTTGAATGTTGAAGTAAAAATTCCAGTTTTAGACTTTTTTTTAATGTTTTAAACGTAAGAACCATTTATTTATGCTCAAAATAAATAAGATAGTCAAATCAGCTTGAAATAATTTTAAGTTCACCGAGACGAAGTCGAGGGAAGCTTATGCTATACCACGGGCCCTGGAAGTTATTGTAAATATATTGCATGTGCATGTATAAAAAAGTAAGGGTAGGACACTCTTTTTGGGACGAAATCGGGTTTGACGAAGTCTGGGCGTTCCTCAAACGAAATTTCGCGATAAATCGTTCAAGTATACTTTACTTACGACATATGTATACATTCGTTCCGCTCTAATGCTGTTATGTCGAAGAAAAAAGTGTTTTTATACATCCAAGTGCCTAAGAATTTCGCTAGACTGGTTTACATCCGGTTTAATCGCAGTGAATCGAAAGGTAAATCGAAAGGTAAGTTCTGATTGGTCAATAATGAAATAAATTCTTTAATTTCTTATCGATATTTGTCAATCTTCTTCATTATTCTCGCATTTCATTGTTGAAAGGCCAAACTACCCAGTATCTATATGCATAACTCCTTTCAAACATTTGATACATACTCACCATAAATTGTTATCAGTTTCGCCACCTTATTGACGAGCAGATTTATTTTATTATTAACCAATCAGAACTTATCTTTCGATTCACTGCGATTAAACCGGATGTAAACCAGTCTAGCGAAATTCTTAGGCACTTGGATGTATAAAAACACCTTTTTCTTCGACATAACAGCATTGGAGCGGAACGAATGTATACATATGTCGTAAGTAAAGTATACTTGAACGATTTATCGCGAAATTTCGTTTGAGGAACGCCCAGACTTCGTCAAACCCGATTTCGTCCCAAAAAGAGTGTCCTACCCTTACTTTTTTATACATGCACATGCAATATATTAACAATAACTTCCAGGGCCCGTGTGCTATACCCCCGGCGTCGGCGTCCGGACCCGGTTAGTTTTTGTTGCAGGTCCTGTATCTAAGTTATTACTTGCCCTATCTTCACCACACTTGTATGAATGATGCATCTGGACCTTCTTATGGCGTAATTATCATTATTCAAGCGATTCGTTTGGTGAAAATTCTAAACACGATCTTGAAATAAATAATTCCTTAAGGAAGTTTATATCGTTTATAGTTAAACCAATCGGGAGTTATTTTTAAAGTATAAAGTCTTAAACATTTATAGCTAGCTAACATTTATTAATTCGATATGTTCAGGTTAATATCGGACAGAAATATGCGTCCCTGTTATTGGGCATCGAAGAAATTATATGAAACGTGAAGCAATGTCTGTTTCTTGTGTACGTGCTTATCTTTTAAAATGCCGAATTGGTCGTTTATAAATTCAAGCTTTTATTACATGACACCCCTGCGAATGTGTTCGGAATGTTTTCTTTTTCGTTGCTAAGTATATAATAAATCCAGAGGTGCTCGGATGAAAGTTCACGAGACTTCACCGAGATTTGTTCAGTTCCTGTGAAATTTCGAGCGGAAATATAAGAGTTCGGATAATATTCTCAAAATACGTAAGTAATAGTCGTTTTCTTATCATATCCTACTTTGATTTATGTTAAAACATGAAATTCGTGTTGGATGTATGTTTTATTTCACCATCTAGCGGTTATTTGAATTAAACGATGATATTCAGAACAGAGTTATCGTTCGTGTTCAACCACGTGTAGAGTGGTTGAAAATATAAACATTGGTTGCTTAATAAAATCATAGCCATGTTTGAAGCTTGTTGTGTGCAAAACCATGTTTTTAAAAAAAATAATGGGTGTCTGTTTTGCATAAAAACTTAGTATATCGAGCCATTTTCAAGGAACATTCTGCATAAAATAGTATAGTCTGTTTCACTATTGATGCTATTACTAGGCCAGGCGCGGATCAAAAATAAACCTTTAGGAGGATCTCTAATAAGCATATTAATTGTTGCAACGGCAGAAAAAACTATTTTTTTTGTATTGTCACATTCATTTCTAGAACACATTTTATCCACCGATTAATGAAGATAAAGTTTAAATAAAAAATCAATAAACGTCTAGATTTTATATTTGACTACAAGTACCTAGATTCTATGAAAAAGACTATGAACACGAGGAACGACTTTTTACTGCGAAACTGAAAGGGTCAAATAAAACCACGTGGTCTAAAATTTAAATGACAATAACATTCGCAGGGGTGAATGAAGTAAATACAGAAATCTATTTCTGATGTTGTCAAATGTTGCATCGAATTCTCGCAGTAACTCCGTACTTGCGTACGAATTGACAAAGATGTAGCGCCGACATTTTAGCGCGCATCAATGTTATGCACCGCGTTCTTGATATAATAATTATTCTTAAGGAGGCTGGGGGGTCCAAATTTAATATAATATAAAACCATCAGATTTATTTGAAAATTTTATATGCAATTTCTGAAGCTATCAACTACTACTTGATAAAGAAAAATGTCATATATTTTGATATAAAATTTTATCATTTTCCATTATCTTTATATGGAGCTCTTCTTCTAAAGGAGATCAATAGTGTCTAAAATGGCAGCCACCCCTCAGCCCCCTTAAATGGTTTAACTTGTAAAACGTATTAAATTGACATTGAAAATACATTGTTCAACCAACTCAAATCTGATTGGCTACAGGATGCAGGATAGGATAGAATTATAACTATTATATATCTACCATGTATCCTGCATCCTATCCTATCCTTGTCAACTTTCAGGATAGCAGCACTGTATCATAGGATGCAATCTTGTATTTTATATTATTGTATTGATAAACATTGTATCTTGCAATATTGTATTATATGAACATATCATTATCAAATTATCTTTGTGTCAAAACAGTATCCATGAATATCCAAGATTATGATAAAGGTGACATCATACAGATGATGCCTCGTCCCTGTGAGCTTTGTAATCGATTATCTATGTTTTATCCATACTATACTGCACATAAAAATTAGTCTTACTTCAAATAAATATTTATTGCCAAATTCTTATTGAAATGTATTATAAAACTAAGAGCTCTCATCGATTGTTATTGAAACCGTTACGCAACCATCCACATAAAATACAGATAACCATATCTGATATTATTTTCTGTTCGCAGCACAAAAAATTGTTTATATGAATTCAAGCAATTGTTGTTAACAAACCTGTCGTATCACCTCGTTCACCATGCTGCTTTTCTATTCCCGCGCACTGTGCAAATCCACCTCAAGCTTTAATTGTTTATGAATATGCATAGGTAAATCGCCGTTATTCATTTTCAAAAAATGGCTAGTACCTCGTTAATGTTTATCAAAAAATTCCAAAATTTTCTGTAAAGTTCTTTTTCATATATTTAGTCATGCTGACAAAATTTGGGCCCATTTTTCAACATTGCAAAAATGCCGTTCAAAACGGCATATATACTTTAAAAATGTATGTTGAGATACCAATAACATCATACCTATAGTACAAATGTGTATATATTTGAATTTGTCGTAATTGATTTCTGCTACATGCACAACATTTTCTGTTCTTATTGCTAGTATACTAATGTAATGATATAATTTAATGAATATAACTGCATTAAAATATATGCATTAACATTTGAAACATAATTATTTTTCGATTTATTTCATGAACCCTCGTGAACCTAAATTTTCAGAAAGTTTTTTTTTGTTAGTAGAAATATGCATGCATGTTCTTTTACTTAAAAATTACTTTAAAATTAAGTAAAAACATTTGAGTTATATCAAGGCTTGTTTAAGCTAATAACATTTCGAGGTTATAGACATTTAACTCCCAAATTATTCGTGTCGACGATTCCTGAAAACTTACATACTTGTGCGTCCACTTTCTTTGACTGTGGAAAAGAAACTAATCCTTTTGTTTGATTTTTATATCTTTTTTTCCAATACGGAGTTTGTTATATTTTAATTATACATGTACAATGTTGTGGATGAGTAATCATTAAGTGAATGCCTTGGGCTTTTTATTATACATGTATTATGTATCAAATTAATTTTAAGTGATTAAAATGGTATGCATAGTTTGCATGAAAAACAACATTTAGAATCTCATATTTATTTCTTTTATATCTTTTGCCAACAGTTTGGGGCAGTTTGGGGCAGAAAAAAGGCAGTTCAAGAAATGTTTACATTCATATCTTCAAATCTACAAGATGCCTGCACATCCCCTTAAACTTAGTCTAATTTTGCCTAATTTTTTAAGAGAAATTTTGCAAAAATTAATGATACAGTGTACCAAAATGGCTGAGGAACTTTCTGTATCAAATAATCATTTCAGAGGATATATTGGACCAATATTATTGGTAAATAAGAATAGTAAATTTAAAACTAGTACACACAATTTTCTTTTTTAAACCACGATCCTTAATGTCAGAGTGTTGCATATTCTTATACATAAACTACAAGGGTTTTTTTTTTATTTGCATTTAATGAAAGATATCTGTTCAGTTTGGAAACCAACCTTAATGTCAGAGTGTTGCATATTCTTATACATAAACTACAAGGTTTTTTTTTATTTGCATTTTATGAAAGATATCTGTTCAGTTTGGAAACCAACATTTTTCTGAGGAGCTGTACTTTGAAATATTTAAGATCTCTTTTTTGACACAGAGATTTTAACACATTTTGGATTTGCTTCATTGATATCAGGTCTTAGGTGAAGTTCATAATCTGGTTGCAGTTCATGATAGTTATCCTTCCTCTTTACACCAAAGTTTTTCGATTGGCCTCTCCCTTACTGTGGGGATACAGTTTAACACAATCTCACCAAGTTCTGCTGCTAGATCATCTTCTGTCTTATCTGCATCTATCTCCTGTCAGACAAAAAGGTTTAATGTAAGCTGAACAGTTGCTATACAGAGTTTATTTAAAGATTTTTAATTGAAACATATGTTGGTCCTCTAAATGTACTGCTTAATCATTTCAATTTATAGAGATATATTGTAAAGAAGAAGATTTTTTAGGATTTATTCCTTTCTTACTAATTGGTTGTACAAGCCCTTCCCTGAGCCTAGCCTGAGCCCCTCACCTATATGGAAGGGAATTACCGCCAAAATTCTATGTATTTTGCTTTTATTATCATTATGCTTACTTCTTTATTCTTCAGTACATTTACACTTGCATGTCACTTTATTGTTTTCATATTCATGCTTATCCAATTTCACTTTGATTCTTTTTGATCCTTCATTCTTTGCTTAATGCTATGTTGCAACATTCTCTTCTTATTCGTGTAAATTCTTTCTTCTATCTCTGTTACAAACGTGAATTTAAACACGCAAACCATAAGGCACTATGAATAAAGACGAATACAAGTTGCATGAATTTAATGCTGCATTATGACGCCAGGCGGCAGTGTGCGCGCTACAATTGCTGCTCCCCGAAAAAAACAACGTAGCTATATAGTTTAATAAAAATGTGGGATGTTTCGCACCATGACATTCGCTCCAATATTTATATGTTCAGATCAAGAAATGGAGGGGAGGTTTATGTACTAAGGGATACTTTATAATTTTGTTTGCCGGGGAGGGGGTGGGGGGGGGGGGTAGGTCGAGTTCTATTTTCAGTAGGTTTACTATGTGAATTTAAAAATAGTTTGAATTTTCAAGGATGGTGGGGTGACTGGACCCCCCTCCCCCCTATAATAACATAAAATTCTAAGTCTGCGCAGCAGTGTTATATATATGAGACGATATAATCTTACAGTTCTCAAAAATATCATCCGTATCATAATTATCATCATCGCAAGCTTGATATGGAAGTCGGTCGACAGGTACACATGTATGAGGTTCATGTCTCTAGTTACATGTATCATAGCTTAAACACCTTCAAATCTAAACATGGACACTCAATTACATGTTCATGATTTATATCAAAATAAACAAACCTACAATAAGCATGGCTGTGAATGATACATACACATTTTTATCAATTCAAAAATTTGTGTAAATAAGAAGCATACAATATTTATGTTTTGTATTTTGGAAGAAAAAAATATTCTATTTAGAACTTTACATAAATATTTTTATTCAGATTTGATTTAGATTTTAAACCAAAAACGTATAAACAGTCATATCACATACCGTATTTTAATCTCTTTGCCTGGTTTGTTTTCGTTTACTCATGGTGTAATTAAGTCACTGATACTTTAGATTCGTTAATTTTACTGCGTATACGTATATTTACTTCTGCGATTCCCCCGTTCTGTCCCGAATCGCAAGAATATAAAATCGCATGCACCAAACTTTTTTTTCATATCACAAGTTCAAAACTTTTAGAAAAATAAGTGAGATTTTAAAACCTGTAGTTTTAAGTTTTTAACCCGGAATTTCACGCGGATATTAATTCATCGCATTTAATCAGGGATACACAATACTGTAGCCTAACGAGAGATACATAGTGATTCATGCAAGTGATAATTTTCACACGAACTAGAGCACAGGAAAAGCTACTTCTAAGCATTTCGTACCCCCGTCCTTTTATTGTTTTTCAAAAACATCTTTAAATTTGGTTTATTTTATTTCTATTTCATTCACATGTTCCACGGGTACCTCTTGACAGAACCGTGCACCACCCCACCTCTTTAAATTCAAATGAAAATAAAGTCCTGCCGACAAGTACTTACAATGTATGACATGTTCCTCTTCAAAAAATTAACCGTTCATGCAAATAATTTGCAAATAATTTGTTATACTGCATATATATACACACGGTACATTGCATTGCGGATCTAGAATGAGATCAGATCCACCCCCAATGGAAAATTCACATTTATTTAATTAACCAATGAAATAATCAATACAAAATTATCTCTGAGAACCCCCCCCCCCCCCCCCCATTGATTATTTTAGAACCGCGCGGAGGCATTGTATATGTATACAAAAAAACCAGTATCTTTTTGAGTCTGTGTATATCATGGCTTGTTAAAAGTTGACTATATGCCATTTCTTAGTTTCGTTTTAATAAATCTTTGGGAGCAGCAATTGTAGCGCACACACTGCCGCCTGGCGTCATAATGCAGCATTAAATTAATGCAACTTGTATTCGTCTTTATTCATAGTGCTTTATGGTTTGCGTGTTTGAATTCACGTTTGTAACAGAGATAGAAGAAAGAATTTACACGAATAAGAAGAGAATATTGCAACATAGAAATAAGCAAACAATAAAGAATCAAAGAGAATCAAATTGAAATTATATAAGCATGAATATGAAAACAATAAAGTCACATGGAAGTGTAAATGTACTGAAGAATAAAGAAGTAAGCATAATATGAATAAAAGCAAGATACATAGAATTTTGGCGGTAATTCCCTTCCATACACCTAGGGACCATGAATTTCACAATTTTGGAAGAGGGCTTCATGGGCATCATAACCATGCAATTTGGTTTTTTTTTCTCACATGTGTGGGAGAAGAGAAGAAGATTTTTTTTAAAATTGGGCATTTTGCATATTTGGCCCATGCCTATGAGCCATAAATTTTACAATTTAGTTTCCTCTTATTCGTGCTTCAAACCAAAATTTGTAACAATTGGTCATGTTGTTTTCCGTGGGACCGAGGTAAAACTTCAAAAGATCAAAAGTTTGACTTTTTAAGAGATCAGAATTTACCAGGTTGACCGACAGGTTTTAAATTTAGTCTAACCTGATGTTCAGACAAAGCCATTTATACCTAATGCATGTGCTTAAAGGTCATATGAAACGATATCCTGACCATACTGAGTTATATACGGGAATGAGTTCATAAGTGCCTATTTTAAAATAAGACTGACATTGTTTTTTTAATATTTTATGCATCGTGAGCATAAAAATCACTTAATCGGGAAAAGGAACATTGACTTACGCGGCTTACCTCCCTTGCTTATGACGTCAGTAAGACCCAATAATGTCCATGTCATTTTGCAGAATTTATATAACTACTTGTATAATTATACCATAATCAACCACGGCAGTATTTTTTTCTCTCAAGAAACAAAATCGTGTGCGTTTAAATATTTGATAGCGTGTACCTATTCAGTTTAGAGACTGCGCGGAGAATAAATGATTTTCTTCATAGATCTACATGCAAGTATAATATAATTTTAATACATGCATGTATATATGTTTTATTACAATTTTTTTAATGAAATTGTCAAATTCAAAAATAACTGATGGTTTTTTCCCATTTGCACGTTCATGCAATTCATCAAGATTTATTTTTCCTAAACAACTTACAGGCCTCGTGGTGCCTAATTCGCTTCACGATTATGTTGTTTGTTTCGCTTTCAAATTTACCATTTCATTATTTTAAGTCTAAAAGAATTTTCTTCAAATGTTTTGATTTTGAAACGTGTACTTGTATGTGCGGTGTTTTGATTTTACAACGTATACATGTGTGGTGTTTACTTTCTGACTTTCTTCCGAAATTTGTTCTTTCGTTCTTTTATTATTATTGATGCTTGTTCTTAAAAAATCTGTTGATTATCTTCACATTCGTTCACAACAATTTTTATCAAACAACCGATTTATTTTATCGATACATTTCTAAATCCTTAAATGCCATGTTTCCGCGATCTAATTCAATAAAACGTTAATACACGTGTACACTTTAGTTTTTTCTAAAGATATTGCTACATGTATATATCAATAAGTCATAAATTTATATTATTTTAAAATAACATTTAAGAATAATATTGCGGCATTTTACAGCAGCTCTTTAAAAATGCAAACTATGTACACAATGCCTCAAACATTTTCATTGGCCTGCCTTATACTTTTTATTGTGACAAAAAAAATCAAATGAATGCTTTAATTCCGTTTAAATGTAGCTCAATCATAATACGTATCGAAGAAAAAAAATTATATTTCTATTTCAAAAGGATTAGGATAATTCATTAATCAGCTGTTAATGTTGGAGCATTTCTTTTGTTAAATGTTCACTGCAGTACGGGATCTTCATTACTCTGGTGAGAAACTGATATTAGATTTATTCATTAACGACCAATTAAAACGCAGTCATCTGTACTACGAAATCAAATGATCTCATTTGAAAAGAAAGACACGTTTATATATGCAAAAATTACTTAAATCAAACCGATAAACTACTGTAAAATTACACTAGTTTTGATGCATTGTTTACATCGGTGGGTCTGTGTGACGTCATAAATCCCCAAAATCAAGAACGATAAGCGGGGAAGAATTTTTTCAGGTGCTGAGTTTTCACGGTTATTTCTCAGTAATGCAAAGGCAAAAAAATCTTACTTCAAGTATTTTAACATTTGTTTATACCAAGCTTTATATTAATGAAAGAAAATCATAATGTAAAAAATCGTTTCATATGACCTTTAAACAACGTTTTTTTAATACCGATCTGAATGTTTCAAAAACTAAAGACATGTATTAACAAATTATTATTTCATACAGTCATGATAATTATTTATTTTATGCATCAAGTTATGACCAGATTGCTCAGCACTACTGGACTGAGATGAATTGTTGTAAAATAGATAACCGAGTATCACCCACTGTACGGTTCATTCATCAGCTGTAAGAACTTGTGTCTAATGCCTGGAGCGATTTAAATGACCAAGTACATGTATAGGTGTTAATTAGGTAACGCTTGCATATATACACCTGAAGTATTGAGAGTAAACAAGAGGCTAATGGGCCACATCGCTCACCTGAGGAACAGTAGGTATGATAAAATCAGCTTAATGGGGTCATAATACAAACTATCTGGACAATGTACAATAATACATGTAGATCCTGTATAAATAAAATCATTTCCCCCCTGGATATTCTTATGCTTATAATCATTAGTCCGTTTTCTAACAGGATGATTTTAAAGTCATATCACATGTTGAGTATTGCAGTTCTCAAAAAGATCCTTAACAATTGTTTATATATGGGATATAAACCTACATCAAACTCTGAACGTTTTTGTGAGGCCGAAGAATTGTCCTCGGGTCAAAGTCATCAAAAACAATTATAAAGAATCATCTGGCTGATTCGTTTCTGAGAAGAAGACTTTTAAAGATTTACTCCATATATTCCCGTTAAATCTCGACCCCCAATTGTGGCCCAACCGTACTCTTCGGGGTGTCAATATTTTCACAACTTTGAATCTGCACTACCTGAGGATGCTTCCAAACAAGTTTCAGTTTTCCTGGCTGATTAGTTTCTGAGAAGAAGATTTTTAAAGATTTACTCTATATATTCCTTTGTTAAACCTCTACCCCCCATTGTGGCCCCACCCTTCCCCCGGATGTCATGATTTTCACAACTTTGAATCTACACTACCTGAGGATGCTTCCACACAAGTTCCAGCTTTTCTGGTTCTTAAAAAGATTTTTGAAAATTTCTAAATTTTTAGCTCACCTGAGCTGAAAGCTCAAGTGAGCTATTCTGATCACATTTTGTCCGTCGTCCGTCTGTCCGTCTGTAAACTTTTTACATTTTGAACTTCTTCTCCAAAACTGCTTATCCAATTTCAACCAAATTTGGCACAAAGCATCCTTATGGGAGGGCGAATATAAATTGCAAAAATTAAAGTCCGATCTGTATTCAAAGCGGAGAAAACCTGGAAACTGTAGAAAAAGGGGGGTGCATTTTTAAAAATCTTCTTCTCAAGAACTACCGAGGCAAATTCAACGTAGTTTAGCATAAATTATCCTTATGGGAAGGAAAATATAAATTGCAAAAATTAAGGGGTAATTTTGTTTCCAATCGAAGTTATTACGAAAATAATAATAAAGGAAAGGCGTGTTTCAATCGGGCTCGGCATCCGGTAAAATGGGTAGGCAAGACTTGGCCTGGCCAAACAAAAGATTGGCAGTTATTAATCTGCCAATCTCATTAAAATTTCAGGATATTTGATGGACTAGTATATTTGTATTCGCTGTAGATATTGCTGCAAAATAATGCGTATTTGGAATTGACGATTGCTGATCTGCCCTGGCATTTATTTTGCCACGGCCCGGGTTTGCATACCCATTTTACCAAGACTCGTATTCCATACTTCTAAAACGAGGTTCTTTGTTTAAAGCAGCCTTGACATTAAACGAAAAAGGGTCGATCTGACTATGATGAATTTGCTTGTTGTGCAACAGTTCGCGTATGAAGGGAAGTTTTGAAACATTAAAAATATATTGGTGCCGATTTTGTGAAGTAAATTGAGGCTAAATATTTCAATGCGTTGACAGTTTTCACACCTGACGTTGGTGTTAGCTTATTCTGATTTTCGTTTCGTTTTCATTATTTATGCTTTGTAACCTGGAAACTATCGTCTGTATTTCGTGATTTTTACGTATCAAATCAATCAGAGACTTCGGTAAATCAAACAGTTACGTTAACTGTTTACCTGCGCAAATTAAGCAAAATCTGATGTAGGGGTACTGAAATACAATTCATTCTATCGGTAATTCGGCATTATCTTTTGCGTAATGGTAGATTAATGCAATAGGTTTTGTTGAGATGCACGGCATTTTCTCTAGTTTATTCAGTTTAAATAGAGTTTGATATCGCTTACGGAAATATGTAGGTATATCCATGTATATATATATATATGATTCATTTCGAAAAAATAAATTGTGTTCTTTATTTGTTATACATGTAGTGCATGTTGTTTACAATTTCTATTTACTAACCATATTTGAGTGTTAAGCTTCGAATTATAAGCAAGATACAGAGATTTGCTCACAATTCTATGTTTGTACACAGATCTTAAAAGCTAAAGATTAAAAAAGTATAAAAAAATTGTCAATATTTATTACGAAAATTTTCAAAATCTGTTCTTCCAGAAACCCACTTATTGAATTGTAAACTTAACCTTTTTAGCTCACCTGAGGATGGGGCCACAATGGGGGGTCGAAGTTTAACATGAATATATAGAGTAACTCTTTAGAAATCTTCTTCTCAGAAACTAATCGGCCAGGAAAGCTGAAACTTGTGTGGAAGCATCCTCAGGTAATGTAGATTCAAAGTTGTGAAAATCATGACCCCTGGGGGTAGGGTGGGGCCACAATGGAGGGTCGAAGTTTAACAAAGGAATATAAAAAGTTATTCTTTAAAAATCTTCTTCTCAGAAACTAATCGGCCAGGAAAGCTGACACTTGTGTGGATGCATCCTTAGGTAGTGAAGATTCAAATTTGTGAAAATCATGACCCCCGAGGGTAGGGTGGGGCCACAATAGGGGATCGACGTTTTACATAGGAATATATACAGTAAATCTTTAAAAATCTTCTTCTCAGAAACTAATCAGACAGGAAAGCTGACACTTGTGTGGATGCATCCTCAGGTAGTGTAAATTTTAAAGTTGTGAAAATCATGACCCCCGGGGGTAGGGTGGGGCCACAATGGGGGATCGAAGTTTAACATAGGAATATATACAGTAAATCTTTAAAAATCTTCTTCTCAGAAACTAATTCGCCGGCAAAGCTGGAACTTGTGTGGAAGCATCCTCAGGTAGTGTAGATTCAAAGTTGTGAAAATCATGACCCCTGGGGGTAGGGTGGGGCCTCAATGGGGGGTCGAAGTTTAACATATGATTATATACAGTAAATCTTTAAAAATCTTCTTCTCAGAAACTAATCAGCCAGGAAAGCTAAAACTTGTGTGGAAGCATACTCAGGTAGTGTAGATTCAAAGATGTGAAAATCATGACCCCTGGAGGTAGGTTTGGGCCACAATGGGAGGTCGATGTTTTACATAGGAATAAACAGAGTTATTCTTTAAAAATCTTCTTCTCAGAAACTAATCAGCCAGGAAAGCTGAAACTTGTGTGAAAGCATCCTCAGGTAGTGTAGATTCAAAGTTGTGAAAATAATGATCCCAAGGGGTAGGGTGGGGAATATATAGGGTAAATCTTTAAAAATCTTCTCAGAAACTAATCAGCCAGATGATTCTTTATAATTGTTAAGACTTTGGCCCCAGGACAATTCTTTGGCCTCACGAGAAGGTTCAGAGTTTCATGTACGTTTATATCCCATATATAAACTATTGTTAGGGATCTTTTTTAGATCTGCAATACTCAACATATGATATGACTATAAAATCATCCTGTTAGAAAAGGGACTAATGATTATAAACATAAGAATATCCAGGGGAAAATGGATTTTATTTATACAGGATTTACATGAATTATTGTACATTGTCCAGATAGTTTGTATTATGACTCCATTGAGCTGATTTTATCATACCGCTTGTTCCTCAGGTGAGCGATGTGGCCCATGGGCCTCTTGTTTTTTTATTAATTTCTAATTATCTCCCCTTGAAAAACGGTGTGACCCTTAATTTTCAAAACTTTGAATCCCCTTTGCCTAAGGATAATTTGTGCCAAGTTTGGTTGAAATTGGCCCAGTAGTTCTTGAGAAGATGTTGAAAATGTGAAAAGTTTATGGACAGACGGACGACAGACAAAATGTGATCAGAAAAGCTCACTTGAGCTTTCAGCTCAGGTGAGCTAAAAACAAAAGATCATGAATAACTAGACTGCAGTTTGACTTAAATGGATCAAGAGTTTCCAGAGATCTAGCGATCGAAAAATTGCGTAATTTACTTATACATGTATAGGAGAAAAAAAATGGGATCAGACTCTCACTTCAAGGGATCAAAAACTTCATGAGATCCAAGTTCAAGCCATCAAGAGTTACCTGTATTTTTTTAAATGGCCAAAATTCTAAGTTTGAAGGGGATAATTTCCTAAATAAATAAGGGAACAGGAATTTGCTGTAAATATGCAAATCTACACATTATGCTCCTATAAAGCTACAAAGTTTTATAAATTCTGTTGAGTTGTTTTAGAGGAGACACACTAACCAAAAAAAAACTACAGGACTGATGGACAGACTGATCAACAGGTCAAAAACATAATACTCCGTGCAACTTGTTACCTTGGATATAATTGAAAATGAAGACATATGATATACATTGAGGATTTAAGGAGGCCAACATGGTTTTTTTTTTTGCATTTAAAACTACTGTAAAATTAGAAATTTTTTACTCTTTTTATCTACAATTAAATTACATCATTTCTAATGTATCATCCAAATATTATGAAATCTTATTGTCTGGGGCCATCTCAAACACTCATGCAAATAATAAGATTAAAAACACTACCTTCCAGTAGGACTCCTTAAGAAGATGAAAGTTTTTCATGACCTTGGCCTGGAAATCTGTCTGTTCGTACCGCTCATTGCCGAAATTTCCACGCTTTGCTGCAGCATCTGGTCTCAGGTTCAGGTAGAGAACTAGATCAGGGCGAGGAAGTCCACAGTCTGGCTGCTTACACCAGTCTATTGAAAAGCCCTGAATAAACAAAACAAAAGTTACAATATGATCATGCCTTAAAAAACCTTACTCTTGTTCTTAATCTATTGATGTGCCAAATGCCATATCAGATAAATGTACTGTGATATAATGTAAGAACAGAGAAAATTTCTAAATTTTTCACCTCCTCGAAAACCAAAGACAACAAAATGATTTGTTGATCAATTACATTTCCAGACACAATTTAAAAATTAGTAAGTAACAGATCCTAATACACTCTACTACTCCACATGCTCTCAGTAAGTGGATTGCAAGAAATGCAAAAGTTACCTTGAATTGCTACACACTTTGTTAGAAATGCTTTAATGGTTTGAAAAAACCCAAAACAACACTGATTCTAAAAGGGGTAGACAAAATAAATCACAGGAAGGAGTTTGTCTACTTTTAACACACTTTGGACATGCTTTAATCTTGATGAATTTAAAATTAAAGAGGGTGTGGTCCTTAATTTGAACAAACTTGAATCCCCTTCACCTAGTGATGCTTTGTGCCAAGTTTGGTTGAAATCTGCCCAGTGGTTCTTGAGAAGAAGATGAAAATATGAAAAGTTAACAACAACGACAACAACAACGCCAACACCAATGTCGACAGACAACGGACACATTTTGATCAGGTAAGCTTAAAAAGATAAAAAGTAAAAAAAGTACATAATTCATAGATAGACAGATGGACTGACAAACATTCATAGGCTAAAAGGTGATCAGAAATGCCAACTTGAGCATTTAGCTCAGGTGAGCTAAAAATGTAAATGAAATCAAATTCATTTTCAATCATTATCATTTACATGCCAACCACTTATAAAGTTTCAAAATGTGAAGTCAGTTTCCAAGTTCCAAGTTCCAAGTATCTGTGAATTACTTTTAGGAAAATTCATCTCAATGAAAAGTGTATTAAGGAAGCAGTATGAATAAATTAAAAGGACATTTAATTGTACATGTATAAGAAATTGACAGAACGAGAGATTATTTTTCTTGCCTCTTTTGCAGCAGTGAAGGAAACCCCAGAGTAGGCATATCTATCCACGATGAGGGTGGTTCCAGCCTCAAGAAGTACTTTCATCTTAGGACTGAACAAAAACAATAATATACAATGAGGCGGTTAAAATACCTTAAGATGACCCAAAACTACTTAATTCTCAGGCCAATATTGTCAACAGTAATTGTGGGAGGTAGTTGTATTAAACTTTTATCTTCAGCTTCTAAAACTTCACACCCTCACCAGTCTCACATATATTCAAAAATAACAGAGCTCATAAAAACATTTATAATGACTTAATATATGAGACCCTTTTATTTTTTATCAAAATCATACTTTAATTCATACTATTTAATGACATAATACAAGGAAAATGTTATGTCATGTTCTTATTAACAAATATTGTAGTTCAAAAGAAAAAAAGAAAAGGCATGTCCAATTGATACATTCCAAACAAATTGCGCGATTAACCAATTAGCAAACCTGTAATCAATTGCCATTCCCAATATATATTGACTGGGGTTAAGGGCAACATTGATTATATTGGCCCCAAAGTGACAAAATATTGCAGAGGACAATATATAATCATTCCAAGGATGCTATGTATTTTCTTGAAATTAAAGAGTAAATTATACATTTTGCAGTAAATAATTTATGGGTTTAAAATCCAGTTTAATATATACCGGTATAACACATTGCCATTAATTTTTTAATTGCATTATTATTTTAACAGCCATAGTATAGATGTCACAATGGTTTCCATATGTCACTATATAGGCTAATGATAATGGTTGTTCTTTTTTTGGCTATCAAAGTCAGGAAAGAAAAAAATATAGAGAGAGATAATACAACCCCAAAATTTTGAAGACTAAAGCATTTGCCATTTGTCAATATTTTTTCAAGGTTTGATTAAACATGTCACAATGTTAACAATTACAATCGTTACCAAAACTTACCCTGATAGAAACTAAGCTTAAAACTATCTTATATGAATAAGTTTTCATCTGAATAAAGATAAAAACAACATTGATTGGTAGCTGTGCATTTTTGTTAAAATATGCTATAACTTGAAGTATATCTAAAACAAGGAGCGTTAAGGCCACATCGCTTACCTGAAAGACAATTGCCATAAATGATATTTATAGTGTCATATACAAATTATCTGCACAATGTAGAAGAATAGGTTCTGTACAAAAAGACTCAAATTTTTCTCCATATATTCTCATGTTAAACACAAAGTCCCTTTTGTAACAGGATGATTTCATGGTCATATCACATACTGAGTATTGCAGTTTTCAAGAAAAAAAAAGATCTTATTCATTTAAAAACCTACATCAAATTTTGAGCCCCTGATAGGGCCATAAAAAGAATAGCTATAGTGGGGATACAGTCTAATTAAGCAATAGAAAATCAACAATATGTCAAGATGCTTGCATATAAGTGATACATATGTGATGTATCATAACATCTGAGTTTCTATATTTCCTATGTAAAAATTGGACCCAAAATAATAGTCAGAACTTTACTCTAAATACATATATAATACATTTACCAGTTTCTGTATCTGGTGATATTCTTTTATTTAATTGTTTTAAAGAAGAAAAAAAAACAACTAAGTGACCCTTTGCAGTAAATGAAAATAGCTAAGCAATGCCCTTCTGTAGATAAAAACTAGAACATGTTTCTAATCAGAGTCTTGGCAGATGCAATTAGTTATTTCAAATTTTCCTCATTTTCTCCTATGGTACAATGCAACTCCATATAAAACTCCTAGGACTATGAAACTCTTTGATGAGCTTAGTTAAACTTGGATAAACTCCCAAAACATTATCATAATTAGCATACTATGTAAAAATATGTAAAGGAGAATTTAATATTACAAACAATTTTAAAATTGTTAAAACACTACAATCATATGAAAAATTTTGAATTTCATTTACATTAATGCCCTATTGGGTCACTTCATCAATTTACTTGACTTATAAGTTTAAAACAACCTCTAAAAATAGCTAATTTTTTTTTTATTAATAATGATATAATTTATTTCCCAATAATGTAGAAACTTCTGGATTTTATGAAACATTAGCTGCAATAATATAGCCCTCTTCCTATTTTTTTAACTGGGGGGGGGGGGGGGGGGGGGAGGATTTACAACTCCATAGGATCTCTGTAATAGTGAATCACTCCCTCAATGATCTTGGCTCAAATTGTATATAAATGACAATAACATTTGCATTTCTTACCTCAAACATTGTAGTTGTGTATGACATAAATTAATCCAAAAATATCAAGTATAGTTATAGTCCATAATATCAATTTCTCGTGTATTTCAACAAAACAAGTTGAATTTGTCCGCCACATTTACTGACCTTGAACAGTTTTATTTTGGGACAGCCAATGAAAATTCAGGAGCAGATCTAGAACTGAAAATAGGAATTCCCCTATTTTAAACATAATTAACGTGATGAATATGAATTTTCCATTATACACTATTGCCCTTAATAATGTTTTAGTGATAAATAAGGTCAGATTGCTTATTTACACCGACAGTCACGTTATCAAGCCCACCAAAACTCCAAGTGTAAATCTCATAAAATCGTACAAGAACTGTCATGGCTGCAGAAAAAGACAACTGGAAAACATGCTGATGTGTTTCATCTGGTTTTGATTTATGTACCGGTACAGTTAGTTTGTTCAACCTGAATTAAAAAACCATTTTATCTAAAGGAAGTCAGATTTAAAAACGATCTTTTCAGACCGAAGTCAGCCACAATAAAAAATTAATTTTGCACCATCATGGAGATCCTATTGAATTGTAGCCCTCTCCAGTAACCATCAAATATAAAAAGAGGTCTATGGAATCACAACGCTCACCTGAGCAACAATGACTTTAAATGGGCGTTCAAAAGATATTGTGCCATATGGCCCTTCGGTAGAATAACAAAAAAGTAAATATTGTAAAGTATTCAAATTTTACACTTTTTTTGCATACAAGTAATCTTTGACATTGTACCTTTATGGAATACCATTTTTACCAAAAATAAGAAAATTCTATCCAAGATATAAACTAAACTTTTGGTAGGGGTTCACTGTTAACTTCCAATTCCCTATATTTTTGTTCTTCTACTTATTATAATATTTATTGTTAGATATTACACCAGTTGGTGGAATGAACTAAATGAGAAGAAGATTTAATTTTAAAAATTCCTTTAGATGTGAAGAAAATTTTGCCTCAATGCGCTCAATTCCTCAAATTAAAAACATTCAAAAAATTTAATTGGTCTTCCCCATCATAAACGACTGTTGTTTACCTTGCGTAAACTCCCGTGACTTTTTAACCTTGCTCACTTGATTGATGAATACACTAGAATAAAAAATGTTGTCATGTGACATATAAAAGAGTTATTATAGTCAATGTATTGACAGGCATATCACTGTATTTTACTAAGACCCACCCATAATTTTCATCTTTATTCAATAACAACAAATGGCTACAGACCAGGATGATTTTATGCTGTAATATTTTCTTAGGAATAGTGATAATGACTTTATCCCCATAACAAAATGTGTCAGAACTATGGAAACTGTTTTAACAGTGTCATTTTTATTTACTCGTGTCTGAAAAACTATCAAAATAAATGTGGAATTCATACTATTCATCATATAAATAGGAAAAGTAAGTTACAGAAAGTAGTTGCAGCATATCATCTTTTAAATTTTTTGTACAAGTATTTAACATTCAGCGAGACATTTCTAATGATCAACCAAAATTTGAGTGTCATTCGTAGAATTATAAGCAAAATACAGAGCTCACAATTTGCTAGATTTTGCAATCGGTATTTACTATTCAGCATTTAAAATGTAAACAAAGAATGGCCTCATATCTGTGTAAATGCACAGCTCTGTATCTTGCTTATAATTTGAAGCTTCAAGGGACTTTGACACGATTTGAAATTTTCAAATTTTATTTTTCCATTTTCAATGTTTATACTGATAAATATAGAAGTTTATATTGCTATGTCAAAATTTGAAAGTCAAATATCAAATATAAGCAAGAGTTCATACTTCTTTGTTTTGAAAACAATTAAAGCTCAATATTGTCATTTTTTATACATGTGTTGTATTGGTGTAAGTTTCAATCAAATGTATCTTTCTTTTGTTGATAATAGTATTTATGAAGATATTGAATTAGTTTAAATTGTTTTTTACATGCCATTTTGTCTAAGAAATGGTAATTCTCTACATTACATTTTTTGTAAACAACTATAAGACTCGAGCTTTGTTTACATAACAACCAATTCTTACCTCTGTATCTCACTTGTAACTTGACTTTAACATTCAATATTCATTTTATTTAAAATGCACCAGTTAACCATTTTATACATTAAAAATAAAAATACAATTTTTGATCTTAAATCATGTCCAAATCCCTTTAACTCTCAAAAATGGTTAGTAAATAGAAATTGTAAACAGAAGAGACATGCACTAAAACAAACAATCTAATTAAAATTAGAGGTTAGATATGCTCGCTTACTCGCTACACAAACTTTTGTAGCGAGTAAGCAAGCGGATCTAACATCTAATTTTCATTAGATTGTATAACAAAGAGCACTATTTATTTTTTAAAACGAATCATATATATGTATATATATACCTTGTACATATTTCCTTCAGCGATATTAAACTGTGTTTAAACTGAATAAACTCGAGAAAATGCTGAACATCTCAACAAAAAATATTGCATTAATCCATTATGCAACATTTCATACATACAAATTACCATTAGAATGAATTGTATTTTAGTACTTTGTTAATACACCATGCAGAGTTTGCTTATTTTGCTCACGTAAACAGTCAACTGTCTGATTTACCGAAGTCTATGTTTGATTTGATACGTAAAAATTACAAAATATAGGCGATAGTTCCTCAGGTTACAGAGCATAAATAATATAAAATAAACGATACTGTCAAATGTTAAAAATAGTCAATGCATTGAAATATTTAACCTCAATTTACTCCACAAAATTGGCACCAATGTATCTTGCATGTTTCCCTTTGCACGCGAACTGTTGCAGAACATTTGTTAGATCGCCTGTTTATCATACGTCCTACATGGCTGCTTTAAACAAAGAACCTACTTTTACACCATCCCGTTGAACCCAAAGTTAAAATCTGATTAAAACATGCATTTCCTTCATTATTATTTTAGTAATAACTCACATTTGAAACAGAATAAGCCCATAATTTTTGCAATTAATATTTTTCTTTCCATATGAATTTTTTATGCTAAATTATGCTGAATTTGACTCAGTAGTTCTTAAGAAGATTTTTAAAAATTCAACCCCTTTTTCTACAGTTTCAAGGTTTTCTCCACTTGAATAAAGATCAGTCTTTCATTACTGCAATTTATATTCGCCTTCCCATGAGGATGCTTTGTGCCAAATTTGGTTAAAATTCGCCAAGTGGTTTTAGAGAAGAAGTTCAAAATGTAAAAAGTTTACACAGGTCCAGTACAATCTCTTGATTTAGCTATATAGCTTGAAAAAGCTTTATAGCTTTATAAAACTATTCAAAATAGCTTGAGAAAGCTATTTATGTGCAGTTTTTGAAGAAAATATTTATTGTAAGAAATGGACAAAAAATCGCAATTAACTTGCTACTCATATTTGCACAACTGACCATTACAAACTTGACCACAATTAAAGATAGTTTTAACACTGCAGCTTTTAATCACTTATAAGCAAAAAATATATTTCCATTGTTTGGGTAACTGTTTACCACTTTGTGTGCAATGAGGCGTGGATAAGTATGATTTCTTCTCATTGTGATAAATTATTACCAATCAATTATCTTGTTTACCATAACTGACCTCCTTTATATTTCATTCAAGAAGTAACTGTGTGGTCATGAATCAGTATCCCCAAAACTTTTAGTGCAAAGTCTCTTAAGGAGACGCAAATTGATGAATAATCTTTACATGCATTGTTCACAGAACAGTTCAAAGTTAATAACTATCACTGGACTAAAGTGCGATTTTTTATACCTACTGATAAAATTACAAATTTAAGACAAATGTATGACAAAATAGCTAAATGAAGCTACTCTGAATAGCTTAATAAAGCTATTTAGCTTATTCAAGCTATATAGCTAAATCTGGAGATTGTACTGGACCTGTAACAGACAGACAGACGGACGATGGACAAAATGTGATCAGAATAGCTCACTTGAGCTTTCACCTCAGGTGAGCAAAAAATCAGAAAGGGATATATCATTGCAGCTCACCAAATTTGTGTCCCGCCAAAAAAAAACTGGCTATATGGTATCTTCCCTTGAAACAGGGTATGGCCTTTTATTTTTTTCAAATATAACAAACTTGAATCCCCTTCACCCAATAATGCTTTGTGCCAAGTTTGGTTGAAATTGGCCCAGTGGTTCTGGAGAAGAAGTTGAAAATGTAAACTTCAACATTTACTAAGAGTGTTCAGAAATAATAACTGAGCTTTCAGCTCAAGTGAGGAATAAAAGTAATGGTAAGGGATATTAAAGAGCTCTGAGTTATAATACAACGCCAGATTTATCAAACAAAGATACGGTTAAATTTTTTTTTTTAAACTGAAAAGTGTTTTTTATATTGTTAAGATAGGACATGTAGGAATTTCTAAAAAGATACAGTTTAAAATTAATTTCTTGCACAATGATAAGAAGCAAGTTATTAAACAACAAAAGTTAACTGAATGAAATATTTGGTCATGGTGCATGCACGGATCTAGAGGGGAGGGGCTGAAAAGTTATGATGCCTTAAATATATTTACATAATAAATTTATCAAAAATATGGTTTGCAATACAATTAAACAGTGGTTTTAAGTGGATATTTCTTTTGCAATAGACAGAAATACATAAATTAAAGAATAAAATTTTTAAACATTTTTGTCTTTGGGAACAAATTATAAAGAACAGCACTATCCCGTAATCTGACAATCGCACCCTTCCTAGCAGAACTGGTTTACCTGTCGCTGACGAACGAAAAATCGTCGTTAGACTGCTACCGATACCGATATTCAATAGCTGAAAGCTGACATTAATAGTCGGTGAATGTTTGAAAAAAATTTGATCTTGCAGTAAAACAAATCCATTTTGTGCTGGTTCTATGCATTTTTTAATTCTGAGCAGGATGCAACAACAGAGTCTCAGGTTTACCCTTATCCAAGGGCAAACCTGTTGGTAGTCTGAAATATCTGACGTTTTCCTGGCTTTTTTAACGAGAAATTTTACCTGCCAGGCAAGTGAAATATTAAAATTGTTTCAAAGCCAGGCAAACTTCAGATATTTCGGACTACCTGGTTGGTTGTTTGGAAATATTTTGGCTTCACTAAGAAAAAAGAAGGTCCACCAAGTAAACAAAACTTAGATATGGCGGTCGTCATTTATTCTGCAAACTCTGCAGAAAATCGTATGCAAATAAAGGTAAACAGAAAAAGTTACAGTTTTGCGCCATGACTTGCACCTGCACGCTAGACATGCTCTGTTGTTTTTGCCCGGTCAATGAAGATTGCCAGTAATAATTTTTAAATTAAAGTCTTTTTTTTGATCAGCATTTCCGATGATTCAAAATCTAAGATCTAGAATGAGACCGTCTCAGGTGGACACAATAGTGTTTTTGAAAATGAATATGGATATGTACTAATGAAAATCTGAAAAAATGAATAGTGGTAAATACCTGGTACATTTTTCTGTTACATAATTGATAACTGAACTGAATGTTCATATCTTACTACTGCTTTGATTGTTACAGAAAAACTTGTTGAATCTGAAAGTTGTGCACTCGGGCATGTTGTCCAATCCAGCAACATTATTCAGTCCCTCAACATTTTCTTATCATTCTATGGTTAAAACATAGGTAATCACAGATTACAAAGCTCACCGAGACGAGACATCACCCTTATGAGACTTCACCTTTATGAGACCACCTTTATCATATTAAATGAAAATCATACTAATTGTCTTTATGATCTTGGATATTCATGGATTCTGGTGTGACACAATATCGTATATCATCTGTTTAAAAATTGTATGATTATCATATGTTCATATGTTAATCGGTACAATAATATAAAATTAAATATTGCATCCTATCATATTTACAACATATATCATATAAATCACAATAAAATACCATAATAAACAATGATGAGATATGATATTGTAACATATGATATGACATTGTATTGTGTTATACGTTATTGTATTTGATCACATAATACAATATCATAATATATAAAACAATATAGTATTATATTACAATATCATATTACATAATACATCATAACATTGAAACATATGATTATATATTGTATAATATAGTATGATATTGTATGATACTGTATCATTTTTGATACATAATATGATATTGTATCATATGATACAATATAATTTGATACAACATTGTATCATATCAAATGATACAATATTACAGTTGCACCTGCTGTTACGGCCACCTTTAATCAGCAGCCACTCCCCATGAGCGGCCAGTTTTAATCCCGCCCGTTTAGTTTTACACTATATTTTAACTGATTTAAGCGGCCACCTGTCTAACGCGGCCAGTGGCCACTGTTTTTAGGTCCTGTGGCTTCGACATGCCTGTTTTCAACGGCCATTTTGTCTGTTTTGTCACATGACTTTTGAATCTGACATGTGACCCCGTATCGAAAGAAGACAAACTTCGAAAGCTGATAATGAGATAATGACAAATAATTGACTGTGTCATTTGAAGTCTGCTGAGATTTAATGTGATAATTGATTATCATAACACCTGTTTTGTGTTGTTTATATATCTACACGTACTTATTATATACTTCATTACAAAGTCATTGTATATGGCCAGTCTTGCGCTGAACAGCTTAACATGTGCAGCAATTAGCCAGTAATATGCACTTTTTTTTCTAGAAAATTTCTTTGAGATAATAAAACAAATGGCTTAATGTGATAAAGTAAAATATTACATAATACAATATCATATTATACATATTGTATCATATGATACAATAATATATTTTACAATATCATACAATACAATTTCATGTGATGTGATAATATATCAGATTATAAACCAATATCATATTATACAATATCTTATGATACGATATTATAAAATATGACAGTATCATATTATACAATTTCATGTGATATTATTCTATATTACAGAAACGAATATCATATTATACAATACCGTATGATACAATATTATAGAATATACAATATTGTATCATAGGATACAATATTATATTTTGCAATATCTTATGAAAAAGTATCATGTGATAAAATAATAAATTAATAATTCAATATAATATTATACAATATTGTATCATAATATACAATACTATACATTACAATATCATGATACAATATCATAACATGAAATATCAAAAAAAATTATATAATATCATATCGTATCATATATCTTTTTATAATATTACATATGATATTATATTGTATCATATTAAACAATATTGTTTCATACCATACAATACTATATCATAGGAATCATGTTATATCATTTATCAACAAACACATCTATCTATCGAGTAGGTTTGAGTGAGGTAGGAGATTTCTTTAGCATCCTTGATAATGGAGATCAGGCTCTGCATCTGAAGCAACCTCTGCGTTTCATTTATAATATAGTTAAATCACCTATGCAAGCTATCATCTATAAAACATGTGACCTTTTCCAAAAAAACTAAACCTCATCCAGCATCCGAAACCTATGGCTCAGATTCAGCATTCAAGCCTGTCTGGTGCATCAGTATACATAAGACACATCTCCATGCAAGTTTGGTGAAGTTCAGACCAGTAATAACTAAGATATCTTCATCAGAGGGTACTAGCAATTTAACCTGCTCCAGCTTCCGCAACCTATGGCTCAGATTCAACAACCATGCCTGTCAGGTGCATCTGTATCATAAGACACACCATCCATTCAAGTTTGGTGAAGTTAGGACCTGTCATAACTAAGATTTATTTTTTAGCATCCTTGATAATGGAGATCAAGCTCTGCATCTAAAGCTTCCTCTGTGATTCATTCATATTACATTTTAATCAACTATGCAAGTTTGAAATAGTACTATTATCTATTAAACATGTGACCTGTTCCAAAAAACTTAACCATATCCAGCATCTGAAACCTATGGCTCAGACTCAGCATTCAAGCCTGTCAGGTGCAGCAGTATCATAAGACGCACCATCCATGGAAGTCTGGTGAAGTTAGGACAAGTAATAACTAAGATATAATCATCAGAGGGCACCGGTTTCAAAAACTTTTACCAGCTCCAAAAACCTTAACCTCCTCCAGCATCAGAAACCTATGGCTCAGATTCAACATTGAAGCCTGTCTGGTGCATCAGTATCATAAGACACACCATCCATGGAAGTCTGGTGAAGTTAGAACAAGTAGTAACTAAGATATAATCATCAAAGGGCACCTGCAACAAAAACTTTAACCAGCTCTAAAAACCTTAACCTCCTTCAGCATCTGTAACCTATAGCTCAGATTCAGCACCCAAGCCTGCCTGGTGCATCAGTATTATAAGACACACCATCCATGCAAGTTTGGTGAAGTACGGACCAGCAGTAACTTAGATATTGCTATCAAAGGGCACCTGCAACAAAAACTTTAACCTGCTCTAAAAACCTAAACCTCCTCCAGCATCCGAAACCTATAGCTCAGATACAGCACTCAAGCCTGTCGGTGCATTAGTATCATAAGACACACCATCCATGCAAGTTTGGTGAAGTACGGAACTGCAGTAACTTAGATATTGCTATCAAAGGGCACCTGCAACAAAAACTTTAACCTGGTCCAACAACCTTAACCTCCTCCAGCATCTGAAATTTAGGACTCAGATTCAGCATCCAAGTCTTTCAAGTCCATAAGTAGGTCCAGATGCATCTTCCATGCAAGTTTGGTGAAGATAGGACAAGTAATAGCTTAGATACAGGACCTGCAACAAAAACTTTAACAAGGTCCGGACGCCGACGCCGACACCGACGCCGAGGGTTTAGCATAAGCTCCCCCTGACTTCGTCTCGGTGAGCTAAAAATGTTGTACAATCCGGATCGTCTATTCTTTAAACCGACCGCGATAAAAAGACCCAACTATTTATAATTATTGAGAGTTATCTCCCATAATCTGGCCACTTATCGAATGGCCTTATGCGGGATAGTTACTGCTCAATTATCGATCAATTTTCCTGTTGTTGCTTTTAATTTGAACAACTGTGAATATAATCCAAACTAGCAACTCATTTCAGTTTATACCGTTAAGTCTAATTATCAATAAATATGCATTTTTTCTGCCAGAATTACATCTAAAGTGGGGGTTGTATATTGTACTTCACCCTTTTTTTCAGGCCATGATTCTGGATACCGCGGGAGTAAGACTGCCAATATTGTTTGTATTGCGCGTTGTATGGTTACACTTACAGAATCACATTTTGATCTGTCATAATGCTCCAATTCTTTATTATATTCCCACTTAATTGAATATTTATCCTATGTTCCTTGCTCATCATCATGTAATCAGCCACCTTTTGACTTGTCGCGTGGTCAATGTTTGATTAACAATTTCTGGTGATTCATGCACTTGTCTGGTATCAGACTTCTCAGGTTAATCGGGTGTTTGAAAATTTATCAATTACAATTATTTTATTGAAAAGTATTTTCATCGTACATATTCTGTTATGCAATTATTGTTTTCCAAATAAAAAAAATGAAAATCGCACCGTAACCACGATCAAGGAGGCTTAACATATTTCAAAAGAATTAAACATTTTGCAAGAATAGACGACCAAGACCTACTGCATTAAATACCTAAATTAATTTGCAACAATGTTCTTCAAAAGGGATGTTTTTTTTTTCAGAACCATCCTGTGCCGGATTAGACAAGTTTTACTGTATAAAAGTAATAACACTCCGTTATATAACAGTAGCTGTGTTTACCTGCAAAAGCTGAATGTCTTAATTAGAAAAAAAACTTGTATTGACTAATTGTGTTATTTATCTAGAAACAAAATCTATCAAGCTGAAATATAACTTCTTGTCTTTGATTAAATAATAATAGCAAGCGAAGTGAGCTCTAAGAACAAGTGTGCGCAGGAAAAAGAACAAGCTAAACCTACAGATTCATCAAACAACATTTTTTGTCTACGTCACATTATGCTCTCTATTGTTTTCACCCGTGGTGCTATGCCAAAAATGGCCGACATTTAACTCTTAATTTACAGTGTATTGAGGTTTGAAGACACGTTTAGAGCACCGCACAAGCTTTGGCGAGACCCAAGAGATTTGTTACATGTACATACCTTTGTATTGAGTCGAGATACATAAACAAAGACAAAAAAAGGTATGGATGACATCACAGTGCTCTTGCGCTACATTTCCCGCGATTAATTTAGCGGTGGATCAAACATCTGTAATGCATGTATTAGCTATTTCAGTATAGACTGCGAAACCTGCCTCATTGACACATGATTTGTTTTTATTTTATTTTTTTATATAGAGATTATATAAATATATCCTAGCAAGAGCCATACGCAATTGTACATGCATGTACAGTAAGCAGGTTAGAATATGAGTAGAGGGAATATAAACAAGAGGACCTTTTGAACTAAATAAAAAAGAATAAAAAGAAAAACTTAACAATTAAAAAATTTATGCAGATATTGCATATAATTAAACCATTAAATTTGAAGGTGGAAATTTACACACCTACAAACAGGGACCAGACACTCACTCGTTATCTCTCTCTCCCTCTCTCTCTACCTCTGAAAAATTGTTTGATGTTCGTAAGACATTGATACCTAAATATAACACTAAGTTGACAATGACGCAAGGTATGTGTAATTCTTGCTGTGCTCGCCACAATGGTAGCACCATAAAACATATTAATTGAAGTATATTTACATTCTAAATATTTTTTGCGAGTAAAGTGTGTGAAAAGACACTGAAGTTATAAGACCGTAACACACACAGGGTACTCAAAGGTTAGAATGACTAGTTTTATTATGACGTCACAAATGTTGAACCCTGTAAAATGCAACGTCACAAGCGAGAATCAAAGTTCACGCTTGTGGCTGTTACAGTGGCTCTTCCGATTCTGAAACACTACCTGGAACAGTCTATAGCTATACCTACACTAGTTCCCATCTGTTAGCTGAAAACAGCAGATGAACTGCGTGATCTTCGATATCATGTTTGTTGCTGAGGTAGCTATTAATCATTTGACCAATTGCCGTTGTTCTCTCTACAAGTAATTTTTTTCTCTTAACATTTTGCTTAAATTTTCAAATAAATTAAATAACTATGAACCAAAAAACATGAACGAATATATAAATTAACACAATAAAAGCATGCCTGGAAATCTGAATTGCTGGACGGGTATCCGTTTTTGCTCCAACAACTCCACCAGTCGTTTGCATTGCGTCGTCTTGCCACTGTGGTCGCAGCCTTCAAAAACAATTAGTGCCCCTCGATCCATCATTCGGCGAGAAAAGGAGCTAGAGCGAAGTATCATAAATCTTTTACAATAAGCAATTTTACTCAACCCATGTAATCACTACAAACGTCAAGTTATAGTAAGCACTTAATTTTCAGTTGACTACAGAACAACAGACTAGAATGCAGAATTTGTCTACTCTAGAGTCTATGGGTGCACTTCGGGTACCGTGCACTTCTAGCAATTTTTAAAATTTACTTTCAAATTTAGGAATTTCGATCCCGACTTAATTTAGGACGTGCCCAAGAGGAAACGTATCCAGGAGAAAACGTACCCAAGTTATAGGGTACGTTTTCTCCAAGAGAGAACGTACCACGTTTCTCTTGCAGAAAACGTACCCTATAAAAACCATAAACATAATTTTAAAAAGTTTTAAATACTATTTTACTGCTTAAATTTTCAGGAATATATGAATTTAATATATACATGAAATAGATAAAAGTAATTACTTTATATGATTATGTAATGGTTAAATATTTAAACGATTTGGACATGTCAATTACATGTAGTTTTAAATACTACTTTGATACAGATTTTAATGCATAATAAATATAGAAAATATATAAATTTTATACATAATATCTTTTGAATAATATAGATCCCGTAAGGTTTTTCATATCTGTGTATCGTTTGAATATTTAACGGACTTGGACATGATTTAAGTTCAACTTAATTTTCATAAATGATTTTAATTAAACAGTTGATCAATAGATTTACCATGTTTGTTATCTGTATTCTGCTTTAATTAAGTATTAGTAATTTCAATGTTATTATTGACCTTTGAGACTTTCAAATACAACACTTGGTCCTCTTTTTTTCTATTTTATAAATCTTTCTCCTGCAATTTTGACATATAATTATTTATTTATTGCTTTATGCACATGTTCTTCCCGAAAAATGTACTACATTTATATTGCAATACTAATCTTATCCCACAATAGTATCATTTCCCAGAGTTGTTTTTAAATGGCAAACGCAGCAGTTTTTGCTCGGGATTACTTTTCTAAGTGACTTTGTCTCGAGTAACACAGAATGACCCCCCCCCCCCCCCCGGATGCTACGTGTCTGTGTATTAATAATTTACCTTGCTTATTTTATACAAAAATCTAAGTACTGGTGAAATTTATCATTATAATTATATATAAGTACAAACTGAGACGTATTTGCAACGATATTGTATTTTGTTGTTCAACATGTACGGAGAGGGCGAATTGAGTTTTTAATAACTCGTACCCAATCCCATTGTAATGTATAATTACAATGCAATAAAATGTAAGTTCAAATCAATAATTTACCACATAGGGGAGTAGCTAGGCGCGGAAATATGTTTCCATACATAAAAATATTAATTGACGTGTATTATATCGAGTGACATAAAAGGTGTTTTTCAACTAATAATGATATTAACTGATTAATAATAATAATACTTACAAATCAGACCCGACAGTAGATTAACCATAATAAATTTTATCTAAATTTTCATCGGAAACTGTCATATGAAAGGAATCTGATGTGTTCAATATTCCTAAGAAAGCCGAGGAATATAGTTTGAGATCTATTGTTCATCAATCATTATGATTATATTCGTATTTTCTTCATGGAATGGTTTTTAAAAGTGTTCTTCATTCACAATGAATTCTTCATTCAGTCATACCGTTTGATACTTATATTACAAAAGTCTTAAAAGCTTCCATACTTTCACGGAATTGTCATTTTGCCATTCTGTAGGTCTTTATGGCTTTCCATACAAGTTCACATTTACCTGAGTGTCAAAGGTTAAATACCGAATATTACTACGCTAAAGATTAAAGTTTTTGAACGATTTACTCAATTATTAACAGTCTTGATAACAATATTAATGTACAAATTAACAAGATAATCTAAATAAATATTTGTTATTTATTCTAGTGCAATAACATCGCTTGCATACTTTCTTTCACAACATATACGCAGCACTATATTGCGTGCTGAACATTGTTGAGAAAACCGGACACACCCTTGAAACAAAATGGCGGAGTATTTTGATGAACTCGACCCTAAAACTAGTTAAAGAGAATAGTTTAACAGCTATGTATTGGAACTTCAAAACCAGGAAATTTTTGCACAAAATATATCACAAGACGCTGGAATGTTAAAAGCCGAGTAAACAAATACAAATTTGAGAACAAGTCATTGGGAAAGTTTTTAACTCTTTAGACGACACTTGCTGTGATCTTATAGTGTCAAACATCATGGCTCAGCAACAGGTAAGAAGGCAAGGTACGCGGATCTGACCCCCGCCTACGACTGTCTGAAACATTGGAGGTTTTAATCATGGCATTTACATAACTTTTCACAATTTCCGACGTACATGTTACCAAATGAGTTGGATAATCTATTCATTAAAAGAACAGGTGTCCCTTCTTCATGTTCTTTACTGCCTAATTTAAAAAAAAATACCATGAGGATATATGTATTGTTTTTGAATTACAATGAATTGCATTCTTATGCCCATTGAAAACCTAAACTCAATATACATGTATAACAGACACAGATTCTTTTTAAAAACAAATATCCTTATACTGTACTATAGAACATTATGTTACTGAAAGATGCTTGTATAGATAATGGGCAAATGGGTAAAAGGATGAGATGCTGGGACTACTGTAAGGTGATAGTTTTATGATTTAGGTTAAGATATGTGACTTCCTCTCTAATGATTATTCTTGTTATGAAATAACTAAGATGTACACTTGTGTTATGCGTTTTCCAGTAAAATTGACTGAAATTAGAGTCCTTGAATATGGAATGGGATGTGGGGCTTGTTAAAGAATGTATTTTAATTAGAACCTTCAATATACTGTACATTTGAATAGGTAGAGTGCTTTCCATTTGATAAAAATCAGAAATTAGTTTTTTGCAGTAATTCAAATATTCTGTACATAATTGATAGTTTAATCTGGGAGGACTTTGATTTCGATGTTGTTAAAAGCTAATAATTTGATATAAAAATATTTATTATACAGTATACAGTCTTATGAATAATGAATTTGATATTTCATTCAGGGTTCAGGATGATATCCTATTGTATTACAAAATCAAGATTATATTGTACTTTTATTCAAAATTCAGATAAAAAGCCTAACATCAATAATATTGCCCTTATTTCATTAGAAATTATTGTGTTTTTTTAATTGAAAATAAAATTTATTATTGCAATGATGTGTCATCATAGGTCTTATATCCTAACACAAATATTGTAATATGCAAAATTTATATGGAAAATGCTGTAGTGTCTCTGCAACTCTAGGTTTTGAAGTCCCATTAGGCCAACCCGTTTATAGTATAGTTAATTTGTGCATGTGAATTCTACCCATATATGTCATTAACACAATTTCTATTCATCCATACTTATTGTCTTTTAGGATTTTTGTACTCTGTGTTCAAAATTAAATAGATATACAAAATGTATATCTTTATATATACATGTATGTTATAAAGTTCTCTAAGTTATGAAAACATTATGCATGTGTGTAGAGGGCCTTTTTATGTAAATCATTTACACAACAAATCATTCATTAAAACTATTTTAATATTAAAAGCAGTGTATCACTAAAAGAGAATTGTGTAGATATGTTTATATATCTCATTCTTTCATCTTTTCACTGAAAATGATAGTAACAACCAGGGACACAAGGATACTGCTCTTTCTCCATTATCCAACTCATTTGATTAATCTGTAATGATTGATAACACCTGGTTAATATCTATAACAGTAAGAAATTTGAATAATGTTCTTATATTTGTTGCACTCAAGCAAACATAATAACAAACCTGTGTTTTAGTGAAGGAAGCATTGCTCTGCGGGTATACATGTATTGCATTAACTGGTATTATACCTTTTTCCTAATTTAACCATTTGCAAGTTGTTGTAGAGGTATATCTTTTTTGACCCATGCATCAGTCAGTCCTTTTTTTAGGTCACCTGAGTTACTCAGGGGGCCTATTGCTGTTGGTCTTCATCCGACATTGTGTGGCATCTCTAAGATAAGAGGAATCTAAATTGTAAAATTTATTACCATACCACCCCTGTGGGCAGGGCCAAATATTCAAAAAAGGCTAAATTTTCAAAAATCGTTCATGAAATTCATGGTCCCTGGGTCAGGGGTTCAAGCATTGGGGTGGGGCCAATATTGCCATGTAGTGAATGTGTATTACATCTTAAGAAATCTTCTCTACACCCATATATATTTGAGGAAAAAACTAAATGCACGGTTCTAATGTCCATGAAGTCCTCTACCTAAATTGTAAAATTCATGGCCCCTTGGTCAGGGGTTCAGGCCCTTGGGCGGGACCAATTTGGCCATAAAGTGAAAAGTATTTAATCTTAGAAAATCTTCCTCTGTGTTTCCACAGCAGGGGAAGATAAACTGAATGCATGATTATGATGTCCGTGAAGCTGTCTATGTCCAGTATTAAATTCATGATCCATGAGTCAGGGATTCAGGCATTTGGGTAAAGCCAATATGGCCACATAGTGAAAATATATACAATTTAATAAAATTTTCTAATCTACTTTCAGAGTCATTGGAGACCAACTAAAACATATGTATTTTTTCCATAATGTTCTCTTCTTAAATTATGATATTATTGCCCATAAGACAAAGTTCAGGCTTTTTATTTAGGTGTGGTTGTTACAAATTTGGCAATAGCAAACATGAATTTCTTTTAGATCACGAGTTACTCAGGTTACTTATTTTAGTTTGTAAACATTAAAGGGGCATGGTCACGATTTTGGTCAAAAATTATTTTACCTATTTTAATGCTTATAATGCTTCAGTAAGGCATTTTTATAGACAACCAAAATTTGACTGTCATTTGTTGAATTATAAGCGAGTTACAGAGCTTACAATTCCTTGCTGTGTATAAGAAAGCATTTGTTTACGTTTTGAATGTTGAAGTGAAAATTCCACATTTAGACCCAAAATGAAGGTATTTAACGTTAGGAACTGTTTATATATGCTTCAAATGAATAAGAAGAATAAAAAATCAGCTTGAAAGGATATTTTACTGGTATATTGAACCTATGTTAACAAAAACAGGGCTTGACCCTTGTTTACATGACTAAGAATTGTGAGCTCTAGCTGTATCTTGTTTACAACTTAACAACTGACTCTCAAATTTCATTTGATCATTAGAAATGCATTCCTTAAGCATTGTCAATAATAAAAACAGAAAAATAGAATTTGACCGAAATCGTGACCATGCCCCTTTAAATGATAAAAGCGGGGGTAACAGTCAGAGGACTTAGGATTCCAAAATGAATCTTAGAATCCAAACATAAGAGTTAGACTCCCAAACAGGTCCATGCATCTACGGGCTATGGTACTCAGGTGACTGTCAATGCTTGTGGGCCTCTTGTTTTTCAATGCAACCCCCTTTAACTTCTGGATAAAATCTTGTTAAACTTTGTAGTTTGTAGTTGATAAAAACATGTTATATATATTCTGATTCAATTATTCTTCTGAAAAATTGGGCCCTTTAAAGTTTTAAACATAGAATTCTGGCCAATATTAAAATTGCTGCGGTAACTGTTTGTCATTGCAACTCCTATGAAACACCAGAATAGAATTTCATGAAACTGTGCTTAATATGTAAACAATAAAATGATAATTCATGTGTGTGTGAATTTAAGATATCTTGCATTATAGAAAAAATACATATTAAAAGCAGGTTGCAATTTTTTTTTCAGTGCTTTCTCCCTTCATATATTTATAATGCACAGGTTGCTATTCAGTATGTGCAGCATGATATGTTAAGTTATTTGGGAGAATTTGGCATGTGACCCCACAAATTGTTTTCTTTTATTTTCTTTAATATTACTATGATCCCCATTGAAGATCGAGTTTGATCAAAGATTAAAAAAAATTTGGTGCATTGTCACTGACAGCCATAAGCATGAATGAAATAGGGTACAACTCATTGAAAGTCATGTAGTGTTTGCTGTGACTTCTACATAGTGAAGGTGGTGTGAGTTGTGAATGAAGGTTAGAATGTTCAGTGAGAGGACGAAAACAACTCTGGGTATCTCGGAGTGATGTGATATGTGCCTGTGATATATGCACAGAAAGAAAAGCCCATTCATTTTTGGACTGAGTCACATTAATACTTTTAACTATCAAATTTTTCCCCCAGTTAAAATTTTTCTTAATTCTTAAAAATGATAAGACCTGAAGGTGGAAATTTTTTGCACATATTCCAACATTGTAAACTATGTTAAATTTAGGTAGTGGTGTACTTTATGCTCCTCTCTAGATTGTAAAAAGCAATAAGGAAGTGATTCAGAGGATACGGTTAGATACGGGGCATCTCAGTTACAAGGGTATATGTGCACATAAAACTTTGTGTCAAGTTTCATAAGAATGCAATATTGTTCAACCAAGAGAAATAATTCATACAAGATTAAATTTGCCTTGTTTGTTGTTGCTTTTAATTCACAAATACTGTCTGAAAAAATGTCCATTGCAAGTTTTCAATATACAGTTAAACTCGGATATAGCGAAGTCCTAGGGACCATTAGATTAACTTCGTTATATCTGTAATTCGTAATATCCGAATAACGAATTTGTAATAATAACTATACCAAATTCACTATTAAAATGTTTTCTTTCACCAGATTATGAATTTTGAAAATTGAGACTGAAATAGAAATATATTTTTTTGTTACCTTAAATAATCGTATTGTGAATTGAAAATTTAGTAAGAAAAAAAAATTCATTCAAAGTATTATGTTTAATGATAATGCAAACTTTTTAAAATGTAAAGAAATTCATTATAAAAGTGGTAAATGTTGTGATTATTCACCTCTGCGGGACTCAAAATCAGTTCGCTATATCAGTAAATTTGTTAATTCCGAATTCGTTATAACCGTAATATGTTGCAAATATTTGTTAAGAATTTTACCGGGGACTCAAAAAACTACGCTATATCCAAGAATTCACTATATATACATGTTTTTCAATTGATTGTTTATGGTATGGGTAAATGGGGCAAAAATAAATGGGCATGCAATAAATATGTTTAATATGTTTATTATTCCTCAATATGATAATTCTATATATTAACTCATCATCTGAATAGTTTAGACAAGCTGGGATTTATCAGCCTATTTTAGGAAACGCCATTTTTGGGGAATTGGGAAATTTTATCGACAGTTTGATGAAATTGGGGAAAAAGTTTTCTATGTTGAATACATCATAAATTTAGGATGTAGTCCACATAGACCTCTGAACGTGGACAAGCCAAAGAGCTAGACTTTTAAACATATCCAACTTATATAAGATTCCTATATTTGGTCGTTAATAGAAGTCTTTTTTTGAAATAAAAAGCTTAAATAAGAAGAACACAATTTATCAATATCCCTTTATACATATATAAAAAATGGATTGAAAATATATGTTTCTATATTTGAAATAAATCCTAATGCTTAACTTTTACTCAACTATCAATAATAACACGATACATTTACAGAATACCACAGAATTACTTGTCACAGACAGACTAGCGTGCGTTACTCAATTTGTATGCACACACCGCTGCAATTATGAGACTATATCTTTCAAAAAATAATGATTCAATGCTTAAATATTGTATCAAATTTTTTGTATATTAAATTATCATATTGTATCATATGATATTGTTTTATTGTATATTGTATATTATGATATAATATTGTATTATATATTATTGTATTAAATGATATTGTATCATATGATGGTAAGAAATTTATGAATCAGATATGATATGATATTGTATCAAATTTTTTGTATATTATATTATTATATTGTATCCTATGATATTGTTTTATAGTTTATATTTGATACAATATCATATCTTGATATAATTTTATATCATAAAAAACAAAAGCGATGTGTAAGAACAGAAATTTCCAGATTGTGAAAGTGGAACTTACCAGTCACACAGACTGGTAATACATGTACTGTATTTTTCCGACGATTAGTCAGTATTTTTTTTCTCTGAAGCAGAGCACCCAATTTATCGTCGATATTTTCTAATATCATTAGACAAATGTTTTTCTATCGGTTTTGCTGGTAGGACCGATAGTTTTCAGAAACTCTGTAATAAACATATGATTATCAAACAATTCTTTAACAATGATATTGTATCAAACCACACTACAGTATCCATGAATATCCAAGATCATTAACTATGTGAAGCCTCATCTTGGTGATCTTTGTAATCTTTGACTACCTATTTTTCGTTACAAAATTTAATTTCACATCTCGCAACTTGTTGCAAAAAAGGATGTAGCACCACCTATGCATGTGCGTTAAATTATCCCCTCACGAAACTTTTTGCAAAGGGAATAGCATTGCTTTTGTAGTGTTTGTAAATTTGCAAAATTGTGGTCAAAATTTCCCATAATATTAAGAGTGGAACTGGTCCAAGATAGATTCAGAATAGACTTGGATGAATCTTGCGAACATTAATCTGACACTGTGATTTAGTTTCATAGTAATAGCTGCATATCATCTGTAACTCTCCTTACAAAGGACTATGTGCGGTTTTATGCATTTTTTGCCCCCAAAATCAAAGTTTTAGAAAGAGCTTTAAAAATAAGGTGAACGATAGTTAAAATCATATTTGAAATAAAGGTGTAAAAGGTTATCACCAAAGTGACGTCATAATGTAGAAATGACGTCATGAAGATTGCATTATTTTGAGAAATTGATGTTTTGTAGCGAAATATGGGTGTTTTCCGATGGTTTTTCGACTGGGAAACATCGAGCGCAGGCTTGCTCAAGTACCATTTTTTAGTATAATGTGTATAACAATCTGAAGAAAAACATATGTTAAAATCGTACTTGAGCAGACCTGCGCTCTATACTTCCGAATGCATAATATAGAGCAAAAATGAGAATATTTTCATTTGATTGCAAATTTGCGGGAATTTGGCCATTTAGGTGACGTCATAGATACACAGCGAATGAGCAATGATGACTAAAATCATTATTTAAGTTATAGGCACCCTCTATACAATGATTTGTGAAGATTTTATTTTTATACGATACTATTTAAAAATTGGTTGAAATCGGGGGCAGATATTTGACGATACCGCACATAGTCCTTTGGGTTGACATTTGGCATGCTAAAATTTCTCACCTAGCATTGACTGACTACAGATTGCTAGAATCTACAGCTAAGATTGATTATAAATCATAGATTTGCTTACATGGAACGTCAGATTTAATGTACATGTATGTTACTTAATGTAGCATAGATGGTGTTTCTCTAAAGGGAAAACTACCGGTATTCAACCAAGTAAATGTACCCCCCCCCCCCCCCCCCCCCCACACACACACACAATGTATAGGAATATTATGTTGAACACCCCAGAATTTCCAGAATTTTGGGCTAGGGATATATGTATATATGTATGTATGCTTACTGGTAATATAAGTCCATTTCCTCCATGATATTTCATGTCACTAGGGGATGGATGCTCCACTTAGTGGTGCTCTTGTTTATATGTTAATAATACATTGTATAAACAGTTACTTCTTTTGTCTTTTAATAAGAATTTGCCCATACAAAATATTCAGACCGAGGTTTCTTGACTTTAGACAGAAAAAACCCCATGTTTTTAACTGGATGTTGTTTTCTCGCATTATCACCGGTGTGAGATCGGTTTGTCCGGTGTGAGACAGCAGTGTGAGATTTTTCTGTCTTACACTGTGTATTACTACGCCGTTTTAAAACGTAAACAAATGTTGTCTGACGGTAGGGAAATGCACAATTGTGCATTGAGATTATCCATAAAGTAATTGTGTTGCATAATTAATTACAATTTTTCATATTTTAATTGAAAGAACTGTCGTATGCTTTCATTTAACTTGCACTATTTGAAGCACGCGGAGGGATAAACCGAAAATAATCTTTTGAACGTCATAACAGAAAGTTGTCAAACATCATTTTTTAAGCTAATATAATGCGAGAAAAATAATCATTCATTATAAACTCGTGTGGGATGGTGAAATTCCACCTCGGGGCCAAGATTCACGGTCTAGGACTCGGCAAAGCCTCGTCCTAGACAGTGAATCTTGTCCCCTCGGTGGAATTTCACTATCCCACACTCGTAATAATGAATGATTCTATTAATCTCCCATAATTAATTATAAAATGGACAATTTTAATGTATCAAAACACATGTATAATATTTTCAAGCTATTGCAAATTCTATTTATTGGATTTTTACTTTTTATTACTGGTAGGATTTTTGCACTATTGGTATTTAATTTCAAACAACCTTAGCTTGTCACCCTGTTGCCATTTGGGTGAACTAGGTTAGAGACCAGGTTGTAAGTATTCGCTACTTACAACCTGGTCTCTAACCTAGTTCACAGTGCTTTGTTACATGTAGCATTTAATGTGATATTAAATCAACAATTTTATGATACTGTAAACAAGACTGAGTTGCTAAAGATTTTGTGAGTGAAAAATGGAAGCACTCTGCTGTTGGTCATAGTTAAAGATGATTAATTTTATCATAGCAGCTTGTGTCAATAACAGACAGAAATGAAAATATACAAATTGTTTTTCCTCCAAATTATTTTTTCCTGAATAACTTATAAAAAAAAATCCAACTGTATAAGCTTCACATGATTTATATCATTTCAGCGTGGAATGCAGATTGACCCAGAGATATGCTTCACCAAAATGGACAAGATTGGGAAGGGATCATTTGGGGAGGTGTATAAAGGTCTGGATAATGAAACCAAAAAGGTGGTGGCCATTAAAATAATTGACCTCGAGGAGGCAGAAGACGAGATTGAGGACATCCAACAAGAGATCATGGTCCTCTCCCAGTGTGATAGTCCATATGTCACCAAATACTATGGCTCCTATCTCAAGGTCAGTGGAAATGCTGTGGTCAACAAAGTTTCAACTAAATCTATTCGATAGTTTTATAACAAAAGTTTGCAAAAGCACAATTTCAAGCTACAGGTGAATCTTGATAACTCGAACTTCAGGGGACCATGATTAAACTTCGAGAGATCAAGAGTTTGAGGGATCGAAAGTTTTTAAAAATCTGGAAATTTTTGTTCCGGTCATTTTGGTTCTAAAATTAAAGTAGCCAAGGTCATAGCAGAGCTCTTTATAATCAGTTTTATATCATAGATTATTTTCCATTTTATTAATCTGTTCAGATTGAGCAAATGACTGTAACGTATGTAAGGGGTAATGAGATTGAATTCGAAGTTCTATGCCAGCTTGAAAATTTCAAAGTTATAGGTCAAGGTCAAAGCAAAATTCTTTAAAATTCTTTTAATCCTTTTTTCCACTATTTAAATGGGCCCTTCAAGATGGTCACCATTTTATTGTTGTCTATTGTAGACTATTACAAAAATATGGAGCATAGCCCCTCTATAAAATAAAAGGTATTGAAGTTCTAAAAAACGACACTATTTGGAGGTTTTGATATGCATATCTAATTTAAATCAACATATTTCAAGTATTGATCACACTAAAGGGTTAAAAATCAATCATATGTTAAATATATATTCTTTTCATGAATTTTAGAATAATTAAATGCATCAGAATTGCAGAAATTTTTATTTTACAAGATCTTAAATGTTCTAATATAGGCATTTTACATGCCTTATTCCCCTATCTTGTTAGTATTCACTGTTGATTTAAGACTTGCCGTTGTAACAAATTGTTCACCATTCTTGTTAACCCCTTTGAGGAAAAAGTAAAAGAATTAGGTAGCATGGCACGGGTTGCTTTTTTGAGTCGGCTCGCGAAGCGAGCGAGTCCTTGTTATCATAGCCGTTTCTGCGAAAATTTTGCACTACATTATTCATGCCCTAAAGAAAATAGTGCAAGCATTAACCTCTTTTATTTGCGTGATTGCCAATTTGAAATGGTTAAACATTGTCATCTTTATTTACACATATATTTTTTAAGTTTTTCTCGATGTTTAAAAAACAAAAGCAAAACAAAGCAGTTTTTGTTCAATCTCTGCCCATGCATTCGACAACTTACATGGGGAAAACCTTGTTCCGTATTAATGAATGTAACTATTTGAGAAGTTCGGAATGGAGATGTGCATAAAATCTATTTTTAGAAAAACCCAGTTTGTTTTTATACCCCTGCTCCGAAGGAGAGGGGGTATACTGTTTTATCCTTGTGTGTCCGTCTGTCTGTCTGTCCGTCCGTAACAAAAAATTTCTGTCGCATTTATCTCAGCAACTATTTATCGCAGATGCTTGAAATTATTACACAGTGTTTGTTAAGGCATGCCATATCGTGGGATATATTTTTGTACCAATCAGACGTCAACTTCCTGTTAAATGACGACCTTGCTTATTTTTTAACCAAAATTTCTTCAAAGATTTCTCAGCAACTATTCATCGCAGATGCTTGAAATTTTTACACAATATTTGTGTAGGCATGCAATATCGTGGGATGTATTTTTGTACCAATTGGATGTCAACTTCCTGTTTAATGAGTATTTTGTTTATTTTTAGCCAAAATTTTCAAACAAATTTCCGTCAAAGATTTCTCAGCAACTATTTATCGCAGATGCTTGAAATTTTAACACACTATTTGTTTTGGCATGCCATATACTGGTCGTCATAATGTCTTCAAAATGCATTTTTATACCCCCGCTCCGAAGGAGAGGGGGTATACTGTTTTACCCTTGTGTGTCTGTCTGTCCGTCCGTAACAAAAATTTCTGTCGCATTTATCTCAGCAACTATTTATTGCAGATGCTTGAAATTTTTACACAGTGTTTGTTAAGGCATGCCATATCGTGGGATATATTTTTGTACCAATCAGATGTCAACTTCCTGTTAAATGACAACTTTGCTTATTTTTTAACCAAAATTTTCAAACAAATTTTCGTCAAAGATTTCTCAGCAACTATTTATCGCATATGCTTGAAATTTTTACACAATATTTGTATAGGCGTGCCATATCGTGGGATATATTTTTGTACCAATCAGACGTCAACTTCCTATTAAATGACGACTTTGTTTATTTTAGCAAAAAGAATTCTCAGCAACTGTTTATCGCAGATGCTTGAAATTTTTACACAGTATTTGTATAGGCATGCTATATCGTGGGATGTATTTTTGTACCAATCGGAAGTCAACTTCCTGTTTAATGAGTACTTTGTTTATTTATAGCCAAAATTTTCAAACAAATTTCCGTCAAAGATTTCTCAGCAACTATTTATCGCAGATGCTTGAAATTTTAACACACTACAGCCTACTCCAGATATATTGAAATTCAGGGGACCATGCAAATTATTTCAATATATCCGTATTTCAATATAAGCGAAATTGACTGACGTGAAGCCGCCATTTTTGAAAGTCCAATCCCGATGTAAGCATAGAAAACCAAACCCGAACAAATTCTTTGGTCATCATTTATCTATTACACTGAACAGATTACATGGAACATTAGTCCTTGAAAGTTTGATTAAATATATCCGAAAGTTTTGTAAGTTTCATTTTGTTACTATCTTAAACCTCATCATCATAATCTCCGATCACATTCTTTTACGTTTTAGAGAAAAATCACCAGACTCAAACGCTTCAAATCAGTACTGCTGAACGCTTCTTGTATACCATCGTAAGTGTACACGCAATAAGCTCAAAATCCTTAGCTAATTCGAATTTAGGCTTTGTCCTTTCATAGCCATAACTAGTTTGTATTTAGCGTCTAGAGATAAGGTATTTCTTTTCTGTGGGATTTCCATATTAGGTCTAGCATCAATACATCCGTATTCGTAAAAAACAAAAAATTCAACAGTAAAAACATTTTTGCTTTTTAATAGAAGTATAAAAACACACCTGATGAGAACTTTATTCACACCTTTGTATATCAACCGGTCAGTCTGGCATAATTACTGTCACCAACCGTGACGACAGCCGCCAGGGAGTACTTCAATATAACCATTATAAAAACAACTAATTGTCACCTTTGGGGACCGTTCAGTGGCTTCAATATAAGCGATATTTCAAAATAGCCGATTTCATTATATCCGTTAAATCAATGCAAAGAATATGAGAGGCAAAACCTGGGGATTTATTTCTATTTCAAAATAAGCGGAAATTCAAAATAAGCGATTTCAATATAAGTGGAGTAAGCTGTATTTGTTTTGGCATGCCATATTGTGGGATATATTTCTGTACCAAACGGATGCCAGCTTTCTGTTATATGTCGACTTTGCTTATTAGTCCCCTACCGGTTTCACCGGAGGGGACTATAGCTTTCCTCTGCGTCCGTCAGTCTGTCTGTCCGTCCGTCAGTCCGTCTGTCTGTCCCACTTCAGTTTTCCACACTTTTTTTCTTTATGCATTTGAGGAATAATATGAAACTTGCTGAACAGCTTCAAAATGTCAAACTACAGATCAAGTTTACACTTTTGTAGCGTCTGATTGACATATTTTCGAGAAAATTAATTTTTTATATTCCAATTTTTTAATGTTCGGGTTCGTTATCGGGTTCGGAGTGTATTGAATAAACGAGGCCAGTATGTAGTCAGTAATAATATCGTGCGTTACTTGTACCAATCCTTTTATCATATCTAACAAAAAAAATAAATTCTGTAAAATAGTGTTAAACATTGTGTTGTAAATTTAATCGGCAGGTTTATTTTTTTTTGTATTATTATTGCAATCGGGTTCATTGTCGGGTTGGGCTGTTTAACTGTTTGGTTTGATTCGGGGTACAGAAGACGGTAAGAAATGATATTGTGCATAACAGTGCATTGTTTTCACAAATTTTTACCAGCGAATACAGAATAGACTTGGCGAAATTACAGGAGATGAAATAGAGAGTATTACTTCACCTATTTTGTATTTAATTTCTATATCAACCATATAGTTTTAATTTCCTCTGTTCTTTTTTCTCTGATTAAAGCATGATATCTCGTTTACATTTTACAATAGCTCTGAAATAGTTGTGTGCTTGGAAGCTTTCATAGAATAATACAAACCGGTAGGGGACGTGTATTGCTTATGCAATGCTCTTAGAATGCTTGTTTTACATATTCACATCAGAGCGGGGGTATCACTAGTGAGCATTGGCTCACAGATATCTTGTTTGCAAATATTTTAATATAAAATTAAAGTGCTTGGTGAATGTAAAAAAATTTCCAATTTGAAAAAAAGAATAATAATCATAATGCATAATTATATATTAATTCAGTATAATGTATTAATTTTTTGTAGGGATCCAAGTTATGGATTATCATGGAATATTTAGGAGGAGGGTCTGCACTAGATCTAATGAAGGCTGGAGCTTTCTCTGAGAATGATATTGCCATCATCTTACGAGAAATACTTAAAGGACTAGATTATTTACATTCTGAGAGGAAATTGCATAGAGATATCAAAGGTAAATGTATATATATGCCATATGATATTATGGGTAAAGTAAAAAAACCAGAAGTACTTTCACTTAGATCATGTAGATTACAAGAAAAGAGAATTTAGGTTGAAAGTTAAAAAATCTTCTAAATGATGTTTTTGTCACAAATTACAGGAATGTGTCTTTTCTGATCAAATTTTGTCTGTTGTTGATTTTGTTGTCTTAGTTGGCAAGCTTATGAACAAACATGATAACAAAATATATCAAATAAAATGCTAGTATGATATTTTGTATCATTTGATGCAAGTGGGTATCAGTATTATACAATAGGGCCAAATTATGTGTTATGTGTTAAATGTGTTATTAATTATGTGTTATTTTTTTTTTTAAATTGTTGAAATTTTCAGGGGCTGTCAACAAATTGACCCAGTATTCCAATATTTATTCAACTTATGTGTAGAGATGTTTGGATTTTTCATAAGACAAAAGAAAAACATTAGATGTATTAAGATGAGAAAAGAAAATTATGCCTATTACAATTTGCAGATGATACAAGCAAAAGCAATCTGGATTTGCGCAAAAATTAATTGCAATACAATTTGCAGTGATACTGGTCTACAATGGACGACAGAACCTTTTACAATTCTTGTAGTAACATATACTGCTAACCTTAAAAACATGGAACTATTGAATTTTGATAATAAACTTAAACTAGTTTAGAAAGAAATTACCGGTAATCGCTGGTCGAAAAGAAATATTTCAGCATTGAGAAAAATTTCAGTTGTGAAAAGTTTACTTTTATCAAAATCCACACATTTATTCATTTCTCTTCCAAAACATAGTTAGGGCCCCGCAAGGATTTGCGGGTGCCCTATAGTAATCACTCTGTCCGTCCGTCCTTCTGTCCGTCCGTCTGTCACTCTTCCGTCCACAAATTTCCTGTTTTTTTCTAATAACTTTTTTTATGGTTGCCCAATCAAGTTCAAATTTGGTATGGTAGTTCAGTAGGCAGAAATACATATTTTGATGCTAAGTTTGGTTCTCTATGTCTTCTGGTTTGGAGCTGGGGTGGTGGGGTAGATTCCTAACTATGCATAAGAAGAATGGGCAAAGAGAGATAACTGCTGAGAATGAATGGGCAAAGAGAGATAACTGCTGAGAATGTTACCATTGTATACATGGAAGGCTGTGCAATATTTGTCCTTTGGGATTAATTAACCTTCCACAGGAAGAAAATCCTAAGCTTTATCTCTATCTGTCACATTGAGATTAATTACTGCACTGCCTGTGTCTGCAAATGAACTTTGTTTTGAAGTTAAGGTCAATTTTGAATGATGTGTAGTATTGTGTACATTCTTTGAAATATGGATTTAAAATATAATATTCATATTTTATTTTGGTTAAAATACTGTACACAATGATTTATAATAATTTATTGAATAGAGGCAAAGCCTAGGTATCATTGCATTGGTCTCAATTCTTTGTTTTTTTAACAAATTTTATTTCATCCCATGTTAACCCACTTTATCCCGTGGATATAACTCATTGGATATTTTTGTGATATCCCACAGTTGTGACTTTACAATGGGATTTGCCTAGGCATAATGAAGTAAAATAATGTAGATTTTATAAACAGTATAAACATTGATTGCGGTGTATAAAACATGGGATAAATAGAATCTCATATGATTTGTAGTATAATATGATTTTTATCCAACTTGTGTGTTTTATTCCCTCACTAAGGCTCAAGAAAAAAACACTTTAATTGTTGGATGAAAATCATATCCAACTACAAATCACTAGATCCTATATATTCCAGTTCTTTACATCTTCTACCGGGCATTTATTTTTCATCATTGTTAATATAAAGAGGATGGAATTCAAAGTTTTTTTCACTTCTCTATATTAATTGTCATAGCGGGGCCCTTCCTGACTGGTCAGTTTTCTAGTTCTCAATGGATACAGCAATTTGAAAAACTCTGTATAATTTTATTTGGGGAAATAAAATAGGTAAAAATATCATTAAAACAACATGGGTTAGGAGACTTTAAACAACTAACTCAAGCTGGATAGGTATTTTTTTAGCTCACCTGAGCTGAAAGCTCAAGTGAGCTTTTCTCACGTCACATTTTGTCTGTTGTCTGTCTGTAAACTTTTCACATTTTTAACATCTTCTCAAGAACCACTGGGCCATTTTCAACCAAACTTGGCACAAAGCATTCTTAGCCTAAGGGGATTCAAAGTTGTGAAAATTAAGGATCATGCCCTTTTGCAAAGGTAGATAACTAGGAATTTATGAAAATTTTCGAGAAATTTTCAAAAATCTTCTTCTCATAAACCATAAGACCAGGAAAGCTGACACTTGTGTGAAAGCATTCTCAGGTAGAATAGATTTAAGGTTGTGAAAATCATGATCCCCAGGGGTAGGTTAGGGCCACAATGGGGGGGGGGGTCAAAGTTTAACAGGAATATACAGAGTAAATCTATAAAAATCTTCTTCTCAGAAACTAATCAGCCAGGAAAGCTGACACTTGTGTGGAAGCATCCTCAGGTAGTGTAAATTCAAAGTTCTGAAAATCATGACCCCCGTGGGTAGGGTGGGGCCACAATGGGGGGTCGAAGTTTTACATAGGAATATATAGAGTAAATCTTTAAAAATCTTCTTCTCAGAAACTAATCGGCCAGGAAAACTGAACTTGTATGAAAGCATCCTCAGGTAGTGTAGATTCAAAGTTGTGAAAATCATGACCCCCGGGGGTAGTTTGGGGCCACAATTGGGGGTCGAAATTTTACTTTGGAATATACAGAGTAAATCTTTAAAAATCTTCTTCTCAGAAACTAATAAGCCAGGAAAACAGAAACTTGCATGAAAGCATCCTCAGGTTGTGTAGATTCAAAGTTGTGAAAATCATGACCCCCAGGGGTAGGTTAGGGCCACAATGGAGGGGGGGGGGTTGTAGTTTAACATAGGAATATTATAGGGTAAATCTTTAAAAATCTTCTTCTCAGAAACTAATCAGCCAGGAAAGCTGAAACTTATGTGGAGGCATCCTCAGGTAGTGTAGATACAAAGTTGTGAAAATCATGATCCCCAGGGGTAGGGTGGGGCCACAATGGGGGGTCAAAGTTTAACAAAGGAATATATAGAATCTTCTTCTCAGAAACTAATCAACCAGATGATTCTTTATAATTGTAAAGACTTTGGCTCCAGGACAATTCTTTAGCCTCACGAGAAGGTTCAGAGTTTGATGTAGCTTTATATCCCATATATAAACTATTGTTGAGGATCTTTTTGAGAACTGCAATACTCAACATATGATATGACTATAAAATCATCCTGTTAGAAAAGGGACTAGTGATTATAAACATAAGAATATCCAGGAGGAAAATGGATTTTATTGATACAGGATCTACATGTACATTGTCCAGATAGTTTGTATTATGACTCCATTGAGCTGATTTTATCATATCTATTGTTCCTCAGGTGAGCAATGTGGCCATGGGCCTCTTGTTTGTAAATGGCAGTGATATTGATTTTATTATAACTTACATAGTTTTTAGGAATTTCAGCTGACCATGTTATAATGAATTTGCTTAAAGATTTCTTATGAATTCGCTTTAGTGTAGATTGAATTATGGTTTTAATGAAGTTTTTTCTATGGTTCCTTGAAATTCACTATAAACGATTTTTGCTGTACTTATGTCATTGCTTTTTAGCTCACCTGAGCTGAAAGCTCAAGTGAGCTTTTCTGATCACATTTTGTCTGTCGTCCATCTGTCCGTAAACTTTTCACATTTTCAACATCTCCTCAAGAACTACTGGGCCATTTTCAACCAAACTTGGCACTAATAATCCTTAGGCAAAGGGGGTTTAAAGCTGTGAAAATTAGGGGCCACACCCTTTTTCAAGGGGAGATAATTAGAAATTAATGAAAAATTTCTCAAAAATCTTCTTCTCAAGAACCATTGAGTCAGGAAAGCTGACACTTCTGTGGAAGCATCCTCAGGTAGTGTAAATTCTAAGTTGTGAAAATCATGACCCCTGGGGGTAGGTTGGGGCCATAATGGGGGGGGGGGGGGTCGAAGTTTTACGTAGGAATATATAGAGTAAATCTTTAAAAATCTTCTTCTCAAAAATTAATCAGCCAGGAAAGCTGAAACTTGTTAGGAAGCATGCTCAGGTACTGTAGATTCAAAGTTGTGAAAATCATGACCCCTGGGGGGTAAGTTGGGCCACAATGGGGGTCGAAGTTTTACATAGGAATATATTGAGTAAATCTTTGAAATGACTCCATTTATCTGATTTTATCATACTTATTGTTCCTCAGGTAAGTGATGTGGCCAATGGGCCTCTTGTCTTGTCTAAGTCTTACTATTTAACAAACTCAGCAATCAAGTAAAGATAAGTAAGTTAAATTGACTTGCAGATTGAGAGTCTTGAATTTTTTATTTGTTTTGAAACCTTTAAAACTTTAGAGGCATGTAAAAAGACATTTGTAGTGAGTATTATTTTGGTATCGATGTATGTAAAATGTGTTGATATAAAATGCATGCAGAGGTGAGGTAAAGTATCCCAACAGTATATCTTAAATATAAAAAAATAACGAAAGTGGTGAATTATGATTATGATAAACACAATTGAATTTTCTTTCTAGCTGCTAATGTGTTGCTATCAGAGATGGGAGATGTCAAACTGGCAGACTTCGGAGTTGCAGGACAACTAACTAATACAACAAACAAAAGAAACACATTTGTTGGGACACCTTTCTGGATGGCACCCGAGGTCATCAAACAATCTGCTTATGACACCAAGGTAATTGCATGTAGCAATCCATTCCTAAAAAAGTTTTCCATAAACATTGACAATGTTTCTGAAGGTTTTTAGCTCACCTGAGCCGCAGGCTGTAATATCTAAGCCTTATATATATATATAGTAGATTTAATTCTGTTCAAACCATCAATCTGGTGGGTCAAAAAGTGGCCCAAATGTTGGTTGATTAATGGCGTGACGTGGCGTCGGTAGCCGAGTGGTTAAGGTGCAGGACTCATGACTGAAAGTTGTGGGTTCGAATCCTGGCCGCGGCAAGTCGACGTTGTGTCCTTGGGAAAGACACTTTACATGTATTTCCTCACTCCACCCAAGTGTAAAATGGGTACCTGGCTATAGACAGTGAAAGATACTGTCGGAATGTGAGTGTTTGAGCGCCTTAACGGCTGCCGCACTGAGAAGGCTCTGGAATGCTTTAAGGTCTGCTGGGGTTATAATTGTAAAGCACTTTGAGAAATGCTTCGGCAATTTTAAAAGGGCTTTATAAAAACTTGCAATTATAATTAATTATTATTAAGTTTATGAAAGAAAATTTCGGGAGGGAATCATTATTGGCTGTTAACAATTCATAGATCATCTGAGTCATTTGGATGACTTATTGCTGTCAGATTATCTTCCATCATTGTAAGTTGTCTCTCATGAGTAAAGCCTGGAAAATTTGAATTAGATACAAATTTTTACTCACCTTACACAAAGGCTTATATGATGTTTTATGATAAAAATAATTGTGTGTTGTCTATTGTCATGATTGTTGTAATTTTTGTGGTTGACTCACCACATTTTGATCTAGTGTCAGCTTAATTTTCAGGATTTTGTACACATGATTTTTGTTTGTTTATGGTACCAAATTATTGTATATTAATCTGCTAAATTTGGCATGGTCAAATAAGTGTTTACATATTTTTAACATTGAACTAGACTTAGACTTGTGTGTGCACGGGTTAACATTGCATATGATATTGGAAATTTACGAAACAGATACATTGACACTGTATTGTTGACATTTACATAACAAAGCTATAAGCATACAAAAATGCTATAAATTTCACTACACTCTGCTTAGTTAGAATAATCTAACAGTGTCTCGGGACAGGCCTTCACCACAGTTAAAATGCCTCCCATGTACCTGTAATGTAGCAAAAATTTGCATAATTGCTCAAAAACGATTCTGGAGAAAATTGAATTGAAAATTTCATGGGTTGAAATGATTCCTTAGCAATTTTTAATTGATGATGTATGACTTATTAATTTAGGCTGACATTTGGAGTTTGGGTATCACGGCTATAGAACTGGCAAAAGGAGAACCCCCTAATTCAGACCTCCATCCGATGAGAGTGCTTTTTCTTATCCCCAAAAACAACCCCCCACAGTTGACTGGGAATTTTACCAAGCCATTTAAAGAGTTTGTAGAGCTGTGCCTTAACAAGGATCCAAATAATGTGAGTATTCAAATTTTCTTCTGCTGGACTTAGGTTCAAACTGAAATGACTGATATTTTAATGATGTTTTCATTTTAATGCTGGAATTTACTCATCTTCGCTAGCCAAAAGTTTTTCGGTTTACTCTGCTCCCCATAAACCCTTGGCAGATTTCATTACGAAAACTCTGTGATAAGCTCCGTTTTATGATTGGCTGCAGCTGCGAGTAGCTGATCCAATCGCAGTGCTGGTAAATATAAACTTTAAAAGAAAACACAAGTGTGATCTTTGGTAAAACATTCGGTGCTTTTAACAAGTTGAGACACAAGTTCTCGAGTACAGTGCCTCCCCAACGATGGTTTAACCAGATCGCTTTAAAAACCTTTATGTTTCACTGTTAATGAACATAGTTATACAAACTTGTCATTGCACACGTGAGAGCATGGGAAGTAAACATGGCAAATGTTGAAGTTGCCTATCCCGTTAGTCTATACGTTCCTGCTTATGATTATTGCTTTTAAGGGTTCAATGAGCTGTGTTTTATTTAATTTCTTTGGTCTGCAATATTCACGACAATTATACCTGGTTTTATGGCATGAAAGCTTTCATATAAATCGGCTACTTTTTCACTCACGGTACAGGTCCTTACAAAACATTTTGAATGAAATATTCTGTGCTTTCCAGAGATTTTACTTAATTTGTATTTGATAACATCGTTAATTATGTTCCGATATTCGGTAGTCAACAAGTTTTCAAGTTGTATTAATGCAGTAGTGTGTATATAACCAGTTGTTTAAAATTGATTAAAATGGGCAGAACTCAAGTTGCTCGCTCGATAGCGCCACCTCATCACCGAGTTTTCATAACACATCTACGGTATTTTGTAAATACAACTTCTTTTAAACCACTGCATGAAATTTGGTGAAACTTTGTAGGCATTTAGAACACAATGTGCACATGCGCATATTACCTGGAAATTCTGATTCTATTATTTTTCTGGAAATTTCAGCCCTTTTAAGCTTGGAGTTTTGTCATATATTGAATAAGCAATGAATGGTTGTAAGCACAACTCCTCTTGAACAATTGTATGGAATTTGGTGAAACTTTGACGGCATTTAGGACACAATGTGCAGATGTGCGTATTACCTGGAAATTCTAATTCTGTTATTATTCTGTAAATTATAGCCCTTTTGATCTTAGAATTTTGGCTATATATTGAATTTAGTAAAGCCCCTTGCACTTGGCGCACAAGCACTTTACAACACTTTGCAAACAGAATTTTTGGGCTTTGCCTGAGCTAATGCATACATTGCATTGTTGCATGCACTTTTGTGGTCACATCAAGTCTCCTCAAAATTGTGGACATTCACACTATTAAGACGCAGCTGAATGCGATCCAAATTATTGCAATGCAATGCACGAACATTAGTACAAATGTTTTACAACGTTTTGTGTACTCGCAAGAGCAATGCACAATTTTCAAAGATCGTAAGACCCCAGTTGTAATCCTTTAATTCCATTTTATTTAGACTTTTAACTGTTAATGCATGAAAAAATTTGTATCCTTATGATAACAAACATGACTGGAATGACATGGTAGTCCACATTAAAATATTTTGAATTTTTTTTGTACTGAGCCCAATTTTTTTTCCTGAAAATTTTTTTCCATAAATTTTCTTTTCAAGACAAAATAAAATACATAGGGGCGAGCCATTTTCAGAGGGGCGGTTGGGGATGAAAATCTAAAAATTAATTTTATGTGGCCTAAAGATTGAAATGAGTGAAAATAAACCAGGGGGAATAATTCCCTAATACAGCATATATACTGTACAAGCATATCTATTTCAGGTCACAATTGACCTTGATTTTTGCTGTTTTGAGGCAGAATTTTCTAGATTTATTGGTAGTGAGATTGAATAATGAAAGCCAGATGTCAAATTCATGCAAAATTTTGTAGTTACAGAAAACGGAACACAATCCCTAAATACACGAATATACCGGTAAATTTGAATTTTTTCAAAAAGTTAACACAATTATTTTGTTAACATGTTAGATTTATCAAATCCTCTTACACCATTTATTGGAAAAAATCGTAAATATAAGTCTGAAAACAATAGACATGAATTGAAAAGTCAACCACAGGTACATTTAATTATTTACTATCAAAAACGAATTTCGTGATGACAATGGAATCTTTCTATAAAAATTATTAAATAATTATTTGTAATACATACAGTTTGAAATATGTTTATCAAGTATCTGTAGTGAAATTATTCTTAATAAAGCTTTAATGTAGAACACTCAGTTTTATTTTCATATACCTGTTAGCACCTGTATTGTTTTATTAGTGACTTAAATAATTTTTTTTTCAATGAATATTGAAAATTTAATTCATTACAAATCCATTGATATATAATTTTCTATGTGTTTGATTTGCTAAGACCTGTAATAAGTCTATTCAAAAACACACACCAGCTGTTTTCAGTTCATCTGAAAACACTCTAAGGGAAGCCCAGGGTAGAGTGTTAAGGATATGGCCTATGCGTCAAAAGGTGGCATTAAGGGGTAAAGAGTTAATGAACAGTTTGTAAGCGCAACTCCTCTTAAAGTGCTGCATTAAATTTAGTGAAACTTTGTCAGCATTTAGGACACATTATGTAGATGTGAATATAACCAGGGAATTCTGATTCTGTTCTTTTTCTGGAAATTTCAGCCCTTTTCAACTTAAAAGTTTTTTAATTGTTAAAGACAAAGGAAGAGACATTCATATTTGCTGGAAGTTTTTTTTGCTAGTTACACCATTTTTCACATTATTTCTTGTATTTAATGCATAACTTGCCATTCATTACGTGTATCATTGTCAACTTATAGGGGTGCGTGGAGTATGTGGGCCTCCTCACTTTTTCTTTTAGTTACTTGTCATTATTTGTACTTCCCTTAAAACAGGATTGGTACATTTTTACATGCAATGGTTTTGATCTTATTATTACATGTACTGCGAACTGATTTCAGAGGCCATCAGCAAAAGAATTGTTAAGGCATCCTTTTATCAGGAAAGCCAGGAAAACAACTTATCTACAAGAATTGATTGACAAGTATCAGCGATGGAAACAGGAAAAAGGAAATGACTCGGATTCTGATTCAGATAGTGAAGAGTAAGAAATAAACTATGATAGTGTCCTTTTTGCAAAAAAAAGATGGCTTTAAAAAAGTTAAACTACATCTTGAAAACAATGTTGCATCTTAGAATCTGTTTGTTCCCAGTGGCCCTTTATTAGAAATGGCAGTCAGGTCATTCATTAAAAAATTGATACACTCTTCTTCAGAGCTTTATTGCAAATCCAGAGAGCACATTGATATTTCTTTTACCCTTTCATAGTCAACGGAATCACACAGATAATCAGTTTTCTACCATCTTTCTGTCTTTGCCATCTGTTTTGTGATCACAGTAACTTCACCAGAATTTCCTCATAAAAAGAAGTTAAAGTTATTCTGTCCTTTAGCTGAGTTTCTGTAAATTAATTTCCTTGGCAATAAAATGATAGTTGATAAATAGAAAGACATTTTTAATGCAAAACAGAAACTAAAACAATTATAATTTAACAGTTGGCTATCCTCTACAAATTGGTGGTAAGTGGGTCATTGGGTTAGACTAATACCCCTAAATACACTGAAGTAAAGTGACAGATTTTCATTTGTCACTTAGCGTACAAATGATGAGATATTTCCCCCAAAAATAGTTAGATTTTTTTTATTAGCTGTTGTGGACATACTTCTAATCCAATTTACAAGTATTTAAGTATAGTCTGTCCCAAAATATTTAACAATATTTTAAATTTAAGTTTTGAATTTGTGAATATTATTGTTAACTTAATAAATAAAATGAAGTCTCCCTGATTTAATTCTCAAACTTCTTTCTATATATTTTGCTGTTGGGGAGAAATAAAATCTTCCCCTACAAAAATTTGTGACCCAGTGAAAATATTTTAAATATAATATGTTTTGCTAGTGGAAATGATGATGATGTAGGAAAATAAAATAAGTTCAATAAAGTAGAAGATTAGACATGTTTATGTTCAAATTAATTGCATTTAAGAAGGGTGCATAGCATGGATTAAATTAATTCAACAAAAATTCCAACATTAATGAAGGTCCACCAAAAATTCTTGACCAGTGGACCTGCGGTCCACCAAAGTAAAAAAGTTAGTGTCAAACCCTGATAATCAGACACACTTTAACCAAAATTGACCCATCTAGAATACCTGGAACACTTTTAAAAATGTTAAATAATAGGGGCCCAATATTACTCTCTTTATAGATAAAATGAAATTCATGGCCCAAGGGTCAGGTGGTCTTGAAGATCAAGACACAACTACCTGTAGTACATGTCATTCTCAGTATGAATTGGTAAGCGGGCAGAGAGGTGAAACTGAATTACATGTACCTCATTGTTAAATTGCAAACCAGCTGCTCTTAATATACATATTTATAATCTCAGGCATAATATAATACAATACAATAATACTGTAATACATGCACACCGTATAGTTTTTAGATACATGTACTAATTTATAAAGAGACTGGGATTTAAGAATACTGTTAAAATAATGTTTGTAAAAGCATCTGAACTATTTGACCTAACTTGCAACTGTTGTATATAACAGAGATGTTCAAGAAGATGAGATGCAAGGTGACTGGATCATGACAATAAAGGAGGCTGATAAAGAACTGAAAGAACAGCTTATGAATGGGAATGATCAGGTAAGAAAACAAACAAGATAAAGAAAACAGTAAGATAGATTGTATAAGATATTGAGATACTGTGAATGAAATACAGCTCTTTACATCTATCTCAGTGTAATAAAAGGAGATATGTGCATACAGATGTGTTCCCATTGTCTTGTATCTCAGTTTTTGTAAAATAGTGGGTGTTTTTGTGCTATGTGTCCCAAGTAGAGTAAAGATCACTGAGTGTTGAATATGATGTAAATGTCAGCAGTTGAGAGAGAGAGAGAGAGAGAGAGAGAGAGAGAGAATTTTTGGACAAGGTATGAAACTCCACTACCACCTTTTCCAATTTAGTAGACTTTTAATCAGGTGTAATGATAGTGTTGGGAAGGGGCGGGGTTATGATACTAGATTTGTACAATGCAGAAGTTTCCAGCTTTAGAATGTATATACTGGAAAGTAAAATGTGAAAAAAACGCTGTTCCTATTTTTACTAAGCACTCAAAAAACAAAGAAATTTTCAATTGAGATTTTTGAAATGTCGTTGATGTGCATGCGTTGATAATGTTTTCAAAGCACTGAAAATAAAAAAAATGTTTGCGGATCTTAACCAAAACAAAATCAATGACAGTGTCTATGTAAAACAATAACGTTTAACTGCATAACAGGACACAAAGTAAATAAGTTTTAAATCATATCATAATTATTGCTAATCTTCCTGCACTTGAATAAACTGTGAAGTCCAAAACGAGAGAGGGGCATGCTTCTAAAACCAGAAATTGTTAAACATTGACCTCTTGACTAGTCAACAGGTAGTTGGTTATGTATGGTAAATATACTGGCGAGAACTTGTTTGATGCAAGGAGTAGTGGTCTGAGAAGATTAATATTGTAATACATGGAAATAAAATTAATAATATGGTATTTTTATGTTTAGTGTAGATTGTACACATACAACTTGCAAAACACATGAAATCATACTCCCATGGTATTCAGAAAAATTCTCTGAAAAAATTGCATCAAATTTTGTTCCTTTGTATAATATGCACTCTCCACTTGTGATCAAATTTTGGCTGAATTTGAAGACTTAATTAAAGTAATTGTTTTTAAGTTTCGTTAATACTGCAGCTTTGCATGAAATGACCTGATGTATCATGGTGAATGCTGTAGTCTACTTTTAACCTGAATGTTGTAGTATATAATATTCCTTTGATTTATCTTGCATGTGACTTTTTAATCTTCAGTTCAGCATTGCTCTTATTGACATGTAAATTTGTGTCACAAAATGTTAGGTATTACTATATTTTCATTTCATTTTAAAATTTAAAATTGTTGTTTTTTATTACAATATTACGGTATACCCTTCTTCTCAAAAAAGAGGAATTTATTTATGTTTGAGAGAGAGCTGTAACTGCTGTAGTTTGAGAGAAATTTTAAGACCAAGAAGGGAGAACATGTATTGACTTGCCTGGCGGTTGGTTAATCATTTAACTTATTTGCAACCCAGTGTAATGAATTGTAATAACCTATGTAACATTAAAAATGAAGTCAGTTCTAAAATTTGTAACAGCTATAACTATAAGGAATGTATATTGATATACTAACTGAAAGAATGCATATATATATATATATATATATATATATATATATATATATATATATATATATATATATATATATGTATCTATTATTTAACTAATTAATGATTCTGTGCTTGATTGTTCTCTTGATTATAAATATATGATGAAGAATGATTTGATGTTTAAAGAAGATGGGTGGATAAGGTGTGTAAAATGCCCATACACGGTCGGACAAGCTACTGACAATATAAATTAAAATATCAATAAATCTGATATTTTTTAAAAAATCATTTAAAACTATATATTTAATATATCATTGATTTTTAACCTATAAATATGTTTAATGTTTGGGATATGCTGACTCAAACAGGCGTATATGTAACAAAACCTGCAAATAGTGTCATTTTTTAAAAATTCAAGGCATTTTCTTTTTGCTTTTCTGTGCTCCATATTTTTCTCATAAATCTAAATAAGATCTAATGGAAAACAAACCGATTTCAATCAACGAAACCTTAAAGAGATGACCCACTATACATTAAAGGGGAAGGAAAGTCAAAAACATAATTTATTTATTTTAATAAATTGGTGTAAATTATCACATGTGGTCATGCTGTTTTGAAAATAAAATACGTAATTAAGCTTTAATGAACGTTTGAAGTTGGAGAAATCGTATTTACTGGAGGCTGACATGATGTAGAACTCTTTTGTATTAAAAACCAAAAAAATTAATTATTTTGACGTCACACCATCTATTCGGGTTTAGTTTACATATACAAATGAACGTACACAGTGCTCTGAATATAATTAACGCTGGTTTATACCTTTCTGTTACTCAAATAATAATCGACAAAACAAAATTGATAATGTTTGAGTTCACACGTCAATCTAAAGAATAAATACATGTATCATTGTATGCATGAATATATGCATTTTTTTAAAAGTAAATGACAGCTGTTAATCTGCTATCATTCAAAGTTGAAAACGACCTTGGTTAAATTTTTTATTCCAAGTCAAGTTCTTTGCTAACTGAATAAATGTTATAATTGTAATCGGGATGTTTAAAATTCATTCTTTTAAGTCGGAATTACCATGTCGAAATAACGACGGCAGACATTTTCTATGATACTTGGCATCTGTTGACAATTTCCACATTTACGTGGAGATTTCTCCGACACTTACCTCCGCTTTTAGATTTCACCGAACATGCTCCTTTGACGTTAGTTTGTAGTTTGCAAAGGTAAAAGAACGGTCTCAAATCAATATTGTTTCAAATTTTCCAGAACTTGTCATTTAGAGCGAATATCATGATGTTATGTTGGTAAGACAAACCGGAATAGATGGTGTGACGTCATAGATTAAAGTTCAATGGCAGCCCCCATGGCGGCGGGAAATTTAAATTAAGCGATCGATTTTCTTGATTTATTCATTGTTCCGGGGATTTTAATGAAAATAAATACGATTTACAATTAAAGTGAGGATAATTTATTGATCTATTGTACAACATATTTTTAGTTTCCTTCCCTTTAAAAATAGCATTTTGTTCCTGAGATAAGCTTATTTTATATCTAGGGTTTTTATGTTATGGGTTTGATACCACCAAAATTTCAAGCAATATTTTTTTTTCTTATCTTTTGTTAGATATATTAAAAACTGAATATAGTTAGAAATTGTGCTTTAGCAAACTTGTATTATAATATATTTGAATAGATTTAATTGGGTAAAATAAATTCAAGATTGTATTTCATGACTAAACCGAATGGGCATTTGCGCTATCTTATTCCCCCATCTTCTTCTTCATAGATTCAAGTAAAAGAAATGAAATGGAAGTTTAGAACACAAAATGAAACTCTAGAAGTCTGTTGTGATTATGTGAGTAATATTAGGCACATTTAGACAGAAACAGCAAATCAATCTTTTAGGAGATGTAAATAGGTTAAAAAAACAGATTAGGAGTTTCAGAGCAGTGTTGAATAGAGATCATTGTATGGGTGTTGGTGTCATCTGCATGTTCCTTATTTATGTAGAACCATCCTCTCAGTGCCCAAGCCATGTCGCATGTACCTAATAAACGACCAGCACCATCTGTACCACCTCACCCCCAGGGAAATCACAACCCCAACCAGAACAATGTAAGTCAAGGCAGTCAGTGTTTGACCCACAGGAAAGGTCATCATGATAGTGTTAGTAAAGGCTTGAAATTATAGGGCATTGTTTCAGTTGATTCCAATACTTAAAGAGCTTTCTTTAATGTAATGTCCAAGGTCTCTTGTAAATAAAGAAAACACATGTTTCAACACTTTGATGCATTTGAAAGGATTTTTTTCCTTAATTTTCTACATATAATGTATTTTCAGGAATAGAGGTCAATAATTTTTTCCCTGACATGTAAATATAGCCCTGTAAATCTATTTTTGGGAGTTCATTTTAATCAACTCTCCTATGCAGTTACTCTAGCAAACCGAAAGTGAAACAGTGTTTGGACCTAAGCACAAATCATCACCGTTGACAAGACTAAGTTCTTGAAAATAATAGAAAAAAATTAGATGTAATGTATGCTGTAGCATTGTTTTTCATGGAAACTTATCTATAAACACTTTGAAAATAGTCAAATTTTATATACTACGAACAATTAAGATATTTTTCTAGTCTCGTGTATTCTTATGCCAGAGTTAAAATAGTCTCGTTCAACCAGACGCTCGGCTGTCTCTGTAAATATGCGACAAGCAGAGAGGGGGCTCTCTTGCTTGTCGGTTATTAACGGAGACAGCCCAGCGTCTAGTTAGACGAGACTAGAGTACGATATCAATAGTGCTTGGATCCATACAATTTTTAGAATTGTTTCGATAACTAATACATACTAGTAGTTGAAATCTATCTTTAAATATAACACAACATGATTCATATGGGGTTTCTCAAAATTCTTGTCGGAAAAGTCAAAAAATATATATTATAAAAAAGTGCGTAATTAGAAACTAATTGCCATGCAAGATAAATTGATATTAAAATAATCTATAAAATCAACTCCCATCTGTACTTCAGTACTTTGATTAGCTTTTGACATTAGCATACTTGAGCAAAAGGCTTAAGGTGGCTCTATACACCCACAGTTTATTCCAATTTTCAATAGAAGACCACAAAACATATGCCTATCAAATATTAAAATGACGATAGGGATACTATAGGTATTTTTAAAGAATTTTTTAATGTTTTTTCGTGTTTTTGTAAAATATTTTTTGAAAAGACAGCTTTCAACAAATTGAGAGAAATTATTTTGTCATATGATGGATATTTCCTTCGGACACATAAAAAAAATATAACACTTCTTAACATTCAAAGATGTTATTATTGCAATTTTTTTAGTATTTCCCCAAAACATATTTTTTCATATTTTCTTACTCTGTTGACAAATCATCTGAAAAAGTTGCTTGATGTTATAAGAAAATGTATTTTAATAAATGTGACATAAAAAAATTGAATGAAAACCATTGCAAATAAACACAAAAAATATCTTAAATTTTATTTGGTATGAAAGTTCCTCATGTAAGGGTTATCGTTCCTAAGTCCCAAGGCCTAAACACCTTGGGGACTTTTCATTTCTGAGTTGAAGAAAATTTCCTAAATATAATGTGTGAATGATAAATACATACATATTTCATTATAGACTTTGCCCTGTATAAGTGAATATATTCGCTTTAATGCAAAACTTAAGTCAAATAAATAAAGGAGAACATTGACTAGGCTAATAGGATTTATATGTATCCCAACCTGAGAGAAATTCAAAGCAACCCTCTCATCTCCGTTAGGTGTCGATATTAATGTGCATTAAAGTCTATTATTATTGAATTATTTTCACCTGTTTAGAATTTTCTTTCACGGTATTCAACCAAAAAATACGTTTTAAAAATTTTTGGAAAGTTAAAAAATTTATTGTTCTCAACGGGAATCGAACTCATGACCTACTGGTTTGTAGTGAACCCACTAACCCACTGCGCTACGGTGTAACATATCGAAGATGCTAAAGAAACTCTTTAAAAATTTATACTTGATTTTATTGTTTGTTTCGATAAATAATACGACACAACGTGAAGGTGTCACATACCACATTACTTGTATGTAATGAATTTTCCAATTATCAAATTAAATCTATCCATTTAACAAATTTTTCAAAATAGCGGTTCCCATACAATTCACCTCAGTTTAAATCAGCCAGTACCGGAAATGCATGTTTCCAGATTTACTTTTTTGCGTACTGCGTCATCAAAAAGTGGTGTATAGAGCCACCTTAAGTGAGCTTTTTGTGATCAAACTTTGTCTGTGTTTCAGTCATTGTCTTGTCGTTGTTTTCAAAATCTTTCATATTTTTATCTTCAGACCCACTTGGCCGATTTCAATAAAACTGGGCACAAATCATTCTTGGTTGAAGATCTTTCAAGATTGTAAAAATAAAGGGACAGGTCCTCTTCAAAGTGGAAATAATTTGTAAATATTGATTATTGGGTGGCATATGCAGATCAAGAGGGCATGTCTAGAGACCCCTCCCCCTGGAAAATTCAAACTGATAAAATTCTTACTGTAAAATGAGAATTATGTTGTATGCTCATCCTTGAGTTTTTTTATACCTGTAGCATGAAAATCTCAAGGTGAAAATGGTGGGTACTTGAAAATTGCAAACGAAATTGAAATGAAAGGAATCGAAACCAAACGAAACAAAACCAAAAATCGAAACAAAATGAAACCAAAGTAAACAAAAAGTTTCGTTGATTTGTTTGGTTTAGAAATATTAGTTGTAAAAACAAAGTGTATTTTAAATATTGTAAATTGTGTTTATAGGCCTACAATTAGACAATGGTATCCAATCACATGGTTTTTTTTTTAAGGCGTCGAGCTAATGCTCGGCAGCCTTCTAGCGATCGTCTGGATCGGCAATCGTCCAAAAATTCATGCTCTGCACCGCCTTTTTAATGCGCATAAAAAATAAGTTCCTTGAAGTATTAAACGTATTACAAGATTTGTATTCCTTTTATTCAACTAAATTGTGAACAAAAAAACCAACTTTGCCTCCCTGGTTATTGACAACTCATTGCATTGGTATAAATTTGCTTAATCAAGAAATGGCGGATGAATACAATAAGGTGCAATGTAAACATTCACTAAAATATTATTTAAGTTTATCGCTTACATTTTGATTGGAGACGATAGAAATAAAATTTGATATGTAAATTTATTTGTTATCGGGCATGGTCTCCAAAATAATTGTAAGCGATAAACTTAGCTAGAGATTTTGTTGCAATTAATAAACACGATAATGCAGTTGGATTGGTGAAGCATTTTAGATAGCACGTGTTGTGGATTTGTTTGTACAACCATAGCATAGGTAATCTTGTTTTAAACGGGAATTGAAATAAATAAAAGTATGTTTTATTATTATAATTAGGGACACACTGTTAATGTATTCAAATTATGAGCCTGTGAAATGTGCAAAGACTTTTTAAAGCAGAAAGAAAATAATTTTTTTTTAACTTTGAAATTTCTTCGATTTTTGTAACCATGATGAGTTATTGTATTATAAACTCATCACTACCTATTTTTAACGAAGTATACTGATTATTGTTTTTGAAACAGCACAAAACGTAATTTATTTCCTTTTTTATTCTAATATTATTTGATAAACGACTATATATATTAGTACAGAAATTCAAATTATTGATATCATTCTATATAAAAGAAAATGTCAGCTCGACGTCTTTGTGGCTGTTCCGGCCTTTGATTTTAAAATAGGGCATATATCATATTAAATTCAAGTGTACATGGCGTTAATGGTAAGCTGACAAGCTGAATTCAACTTTTAAGTTAGAAGAAATTAATTTACCATATCTATAATAAATAAGTTTATCGGATCTTAGATTTGCAGCCATTTGAAGTTTCATACGATTATCATAATGAAAGATTTAGAGCATACTGGATGGTGACCAGTTGCAAAGATACAATAAGAACTGTTTCAAGATATGTAGCATGAATATGGACGTTGTGTTGATGCTTATACACTGATTAGAAAAACTTTTCAGGTAGACTTAATTTAAATATTTGAATATTTGTTATAGAATGTTTGTAGATAATTAAATATATGATACTGAAATTGATTATTATTTGTATTCAATATATTATACAAGGAAATATAGCTTATACTGTGTCCAAAGTTTTTGCTTCCATCACTTTTTGTTAATGATATTTCGATAACCATAAATATCTTTCGCTTAATATGAAAAATGTCCAGATTATCTATTTTGAAATGCCCCCTCTACCACATCAGGTTTCAATACACATCCAAAAATAGAAAGTCTATGGGAATTTGCATTGCATCAGCCATTGATAAGACCGGATGATAATGTTGAAAAATTGCGCAAGGTATCCCGGGTACTTCAGAATGGAGAAAAAGATGTAAACATTTCCCGTTATAAATCTCCGTAAGAAATTTGTTTTCGTTCCTGTGCACGTTTATGAGTGAAAACTGATAATTGATCAATGAAGATATCTTGGATATATTCCCTTTTATCGCTTTCAACTGTATTTCTTTCACAGGTATGTGTATTTTTATTGAAAATCATCAAAAAGTGATGGAAACAATAACTTGGTACAGATTATAGAAAGGAATACAACATACATGCACATGATACCATTTAATGCATAATGTACAAAATAATTATAATACTTAGTGATGGAGAAATTTAATACTTGTGTTTTAGCACCTTTTCACATAATTTGCCTACAATATAGTGCTTTTGCAAACATCAAACATTTTCAATATTATACAATAATTATTTTATTGAAAAGAAATGTAAATCACAAAATTACCATATTGAAAGAGTCATAACCATTTTACATGACATCATTAACATCTTCAGGTTTTGTTAAAGATACATAGCAATATATAGTTGGTATGCAATAAAAAATTGGATATTTGATTATGTGAACCACTTTAAACCAAAGAAATCCTAATAAATCATGTTCTACAGGTATTGTAGTACACGTTTACATCGAAATAATTTTGGTTTATTGTGGTCTTCACACTGAAACTCAACAATTATTTCAGTGACTTTTCTAATACAACTGTATATGTACATATACAGTTGTATTAGAAAAGCCACATTTATTGAAAACGCATCCCACTTAAAATTTAACAGCATGGTCTAGTGGTAGGGTGACTTCATTTTGATTGTGCAGTCTCTGGATCGATTGTATGAAGTATTTACCGGTAATATCTTTAAGGCGTCAAGCTAATTTACTAATGAACCTAGACTATCAATTTTAACACCCCCCCCCCCCCCCAAAATAAAAAAATTAATAAAATGAGTGTGATCTTACTTTATAAGGAAGCAAATATATATTATTTCATGTTTGGATGGTAATCAAAATAAGTCTGGACTAGCCTAGTGCAGTAAACCTATGTTGTTTGTAAAGTGCCTCCAATTCTGTGTAGATGTTGCACCTTGCACTGCATGTTCTTCAACTATATGTCTTGCAGAATATTAATGATGGAATGCAACGTTTAGACATCCGACGCAATAACATTCCTGATCGTGACCCAGGAAGACCTGTTTCCATGGCAATGGCACCAGTAAGATTCCTATCATATGATAATCTATGTCTTAGTTGGTTGTCGTATCAAATAAGCATATAGTAACTAGTCATTTTATATATTGATAAGTTTTTACTTTTTAGAATGCTAACATTCCAATTCCATGTGAACAACTAATAGTTAGTATTAGTTATGTCTGTAAATATTAGCCTATACATAAATTGTTAGTAGTTTCTAAGTAAGAAATTTAAGTTATTTGATTACCAACTTTACCTACAACAGAATTCTCTACCCTATCAAATGGGGCACTCTGAGTCCACACCTAATATATATAAAGCCCCAGTGATTCACAGCCGAACAGAGTCGGCTCCAGTTCTACTTGATCAAAAAGATGCAGTAAGTCTTCCTACTCTTGTCAGCTTGGTGATGTGCTCACTGTTGATTAAGTTGCACAAAAAAGAGACACAAAAACCTGCAAGCTTTGGGAAGAGCACCAGCTTATCAGCTTGCTTTACTTGTCCTTAATTATTGTAGTCAATTTTTTTCCTAAAAGTTTTACTTATTCTTTATTAGTTAAATACATACATTGGGTGGCCAGAAGAATTGCAACAAACATTGCAAATGTCCTCACAATATAACATCAAGTCCTTGAAAAATTTTTTAATTACATGTATTATAAAAGGAAAATACCATATTTATTTTAATACAATAGTTAAACTTTTTTCTCTGAGGTGCTTATCTCATAATCTCATTTTTCTGCCAATATTGTACTATTTCAGGCTTAAATGATTTAATTCTATTAAAAGTTGGGGGATATTCACCATTAAAAATTCTGTTTGATTGACCAGAAAAGCTGTAACTTAATTGTGTAGAAGTATCCTCAGGTAGGGTAGTTTGTTCAAATCATGATTTCCATATCATGGTAGGTTTGGGCCACAATGGGGGGGGGGGGGGTCAAATTTTTACATAGGAGTGTAATGAGAAAATCCTTAAAGATCTTCTTTATTTGAAAAAAGATTTAGCTGAAACATTTATGAAAGCAGATTAAAGTTTGTTAAACCATGACTCCCACATGAAGACATCTGAATGGCATCAGTCATGTTTGTTGCAATAACTTATTCCCCTATGTATATTTATTTATGTCATTTATGATATTCTTATTGAAGGTTTCTTTCAATACTCTTTATTATTATTTCTAGTTTGAATGTATAGCTTCTCTTTGCTTTGTGTAGCTTTATTTATTGGTACATTGTTCTTTGATTTCATATTTGTTTGTACTGTGTGGACTTCAAATATGGTATGGTACACTCTGAGGTTTCAAATTGTACAATTTTGTACCATAAACTGCATTTTAAAATTCATTTTAGAAATAAAAGTGGTCAGATCTGTATTGAAGAAAAAAAATATGCAGTAACCACAGTACTGTTGTAGTTTTAAATTTGCACCAATATTTGTCAGATTGGTCAGATCTCTATTGGTTTTTGAAATCATGACTTGCAGATCAAAAGTAAACTTTCCCTATATTAAAATTTCCTAAAGCAATTACCCTGCTTATTTATAATGTGCAGATTTTAAGATCTCCTGCGTCACATGAAAAATAAAGATAAAATTGTTAGACATCAGTTTAGGCAAGCTGTCTGTGATGTATAGGACAAACTAAATTTAATTCACTCCATCAAAAGATGTGGGAGAAAAGAATTTTCAAAAATTATAGGAAGATGCATTCATAGATATTAGCATTTTTCATAACGAGATGTTTTAGTAATATCGAAAATAATGTAGATGGGATGGAAACAATGACTCTCACATTAATGAGAGACAAAGACAGGCTTTTTATGTGCTAAACATATCAAAATTACGATGCTAAAAATAAAAATATGCAAAGTTTCTAGGTCTAAGGTTAAGGTCATACAGAATTACTGTATTTTTACGGACTATTATTGGATGCTGGGTATAAGATGAATTGCTCATTTTGAGACAAACTTTTGAAAAAATCTGTAAAATGGACCATCTTAGGAATAAGACCATTTTTTTTTTTACTGATCACTACCTAAAATTTATTAACGATGATTAATGTAGAAGTCACCTTATTATGATAAGACGTAATCATAAATGATAATAAAAGGCTTTAGGCAGTAAGAAAAATAAAGACATTAAAGCTAAACACCGCTCATAAATAGGCACTGTCCACCATATTTCTCTTTCATCACCACTTTCCCTACAACCCATATATAAGCTTCAGACCTCTGAACAGTTTGAAGTATTTCATTGTAGAGGTCTCACCTGTGTGAACGTACATCTTTCCTCGTTAATCAGTTAATCAGTCGTAATGAAATTATCAAGTTTTACACACTTTTTTCAAGCCTGAATACTACTAACATCAGATGAACAGGTCAATGCATTATTTACAAACAGTATATGCACATAATGTTAGAAATAAATGCATAAAATCAAAAAACCACGAAAGGAATGCAACACGTTGGCCATGGGTTTTAGGTGAGCAATCGTGTGTAACGAAATCGAAGGGTTTATATACCAGGGTGACGGTGCCTTTTTACGGTGCTGTTCAGGTTTAATATATTTTCAAGATAGTTTAGAATGCTGCTGATTCTTTGAACGTTTTTTGTTTCTGTAAAGGACACTTCCTTCTGTGGTCACTGTGAGCTGCACAGTTTCTGTATGCAGGGGCTGACAAATCCGATTGCCCGACGCCCGGGGCAAGTAGTTTTTCAGATCGGACAAGTAAAAAATTGGTAGCGACTTGCCCGTGGGCAGGTGACTTTTTAAACTTACGCATATGTACTGAAAGTGAAAGTACCATATTTTGCTGAATATGATACACACTTTTTTCTAGAAATTTATTTAATCTTTGTTAGAGTGTTTAATTGCAAAAACTGTTTTGATTATAATCTGACAATTTAGCATCAGTTTGAGCTGTTTATTCTTGACGAACAAACCCCCCCCCCCCCCCCCCAACCCCCAACCCCCAACCCCTGATTACCATTTGAAAATTTTAACATTAATATATGTATTCTTGTACCTTTGTATTATTAAAAGAAAGGATGATTGCACTTATAGGAGCATGGTATCGAGTTTGGTCAAATTCTAATTTTCTGTTTTTATTATTTACAATGCTTTAGAAATGCATTTCTAATTATCAACTGAAATTTTAACGTTAGTCATTTAGTAATAATCAAAATACAGTGCTCACAATTCTTTGTTATGTAAACAAGGCTCGTGTCCTGTTTTTGTTAACATAGGTTTTATATACCTGTAAAAAATCTTTTTAATCATTTGAGGCATTTGTAAACAGTTTCTAATGCGTAACACATTAATTTTAGGTCTAAAACTGGAATTTTCACTTCAACCTTCAAAATGTAAACAAAAGCTTTGTTTACATAGCGAAGAATTGTGAGCTCTGTAACTTGCTTATAACTCAACGAATGACACTCAAACATCGGTTGCCTATTAAAATGTGAACGTCAAAGCAGATCTCTTTAAAGGCAGTTTTAGACCATAGATTATTTTCCATTTGTTTAATCTGTTCAGATTGAACAGAAAGGTCTGTATGTAAGGGATAATGAGATTGAATTAGAGGTTCTATGCCAGCTTGAAAAATTCAAAGTTACAGGTCAAGGTCAAAGCAATATTTTCTGTAATTCTTTTCATCCTTTTGTCCACTTCTTAGCAAAGCTCTTTGAGATGGTCACCATCTCAATGTTATCTTGTAACTGATTTGTGTGCTGGTGATTTTTTCCTTATGAATTTTTGTTATTTAATGCAAGTTTTAAACATAGCTTAAGTGGGCTCCTTTAGAAGAAGAGCTCTGTATAAAAATACCCAAATTTAAAAGGTAAAATATATAGATTTTTTCTATACAAATGATAGTTTATAGCTGAACGAATCATATCTTAAATTTTTACGCAGGTCTGATGGTTAATTTGTTCATTATCCAGCCTCCTTAACACTCATTAACAGATTTACCAGTGTTAATATTGTGAATGACTTTCATGTTTTGAGATTTTTAATAATGGAATAATGTGCAATTGGGATTAACAGATAATAAATCTCTTATACTATTTCTTATTTTGCCTGCATTTTTTATGTATATTCATTTTTGGGAGTTGATTTTAATCAACTCTCCTATGCAGTTACTCTGACAAACCGAAAGTGAAACAGTGTTTGGACCAAAGCACAAATCATCGCTGCTGACAAGAATTAGTTCTTGAGAATAATTGATAAATCCGAAATAATGTATGCTAAAGCATTGTTTTTCAAGGAAATATATTTATAAATACCTTGAAAATAGTCAGATTTTAAATGGTACAAACAATTTAGATATTTTTTGTAGTTGTATGTATTCTTACGCCAAAGTTCAATATAGTCTCGTTCAACTCGACGCTCGGCTGTCTCCTTAAATCTCCGACAAGCAGAGAGTCTCTCTTGCTTGTCGGAGATTAACGGCGAGAGCCGAGGGTTTGGTTAAACGAGACGAGAGTTCAATATTGCTTGGATCCATAAATTTCCCTGAAATATTTCTATCACTGATACATAGTTTGATTGAATTTATTCTGTCTTTAAATATTACTTAACATTATTCATATGGGGTTTTATCAACATTCTTGTGTGTTGTGTCGAAAAAGTCATATTATGAAAATGTGCGTAATTCAAATACAGATTAGAAACTACCTGTACTTGTCATGCAAAATAGCATATCATTTTTTATAAATAACCATCGATAAAATCAACTCCCGTCAGTTCTTCGGTACTTTTATTATTGTGAGTGTTTACTCCTTTAAGTCTGTTTTGCTATTTTAACTATATACTTGATTGTGTGCTATCATGAGCCTGTGAATTTAACTATATGTTTACCTTTAATTAATTAAGTGATGATTAATGGCTGAGACAGAATGTGAATTTTTTTTGTGTGGTTTTTATCTATTGCAAAATATGTTATCTTTGTGTGCCTATGTTAATTGTGTGTGATTTTAACTTTCCAGGGCTCCCCTGTACACCTGCGTAGTAAATCTGACACCACCACCCCTATCATCTCACCCTATAAATCCAATATAAGCTTGTTTGGACAACCTCCCCACCTCTCCATAATAAACAATAGAGTAAGTCTAAGGAGTTATCTCCCTTTTGACCAAAAGTATTTCTGGTGGGTAAGGAAAATATATATGTGAAATCTTAATACCCCAGTGAAATATTTAGTGAAATAACAGTGAAACATTTTATACACCTTCAATACTATTCTTCAAGATATTGTGTAATTACATGTCTGAGATGAAAATATCAGTTCAACTTTATTCTTTATAACATTTTTCCCTTTTGATCGAGATGTAGGTATGCTCTTTAGAAGATACTAGTATATACATGTTGATATGAAAGCCAAGGTAAAAGCCAGAGCTATGTACAGTCAAAATATTATTAAAAGCTGTATTTTCTTTTTTTTAAAGAATTTAAAAGACATGGTTTCTGAGTTAACATTGCATCTAAGTCCAGTTGATCTACCCACTCTGGCTTTTACAAATCGAATCTGTAGTTGCATGGTTTCTGTATTGGTGTTACTGTTTTGACATTGTACTTGAATTTCTTCTCTTCTTTGTATAACAGCCACCCATCTCGCGTCCTAAGTCCCAGTATGATTTACCAAATTCTAGCCATCCCCAAACTCATGTGGGTTCCTCACACCACATGTTGGATACCTCACCCTACAAGAATTATGTGAGTCCTCACTGTAGGGAAATGGACAACTGTATTAATATTACAACAGGGAAGCATCACTACCCTCCCAGGGACATCCCTATTTTTTTTTAGTATGCTAATTCTTTCTTCCCTTCTTCCTTTGTTAGATATTATTTTCTCAGCAAAATTTTATTAGAATTTTTTTGTAAACTAGTTAGTAAAGAATGAGTGATAAGGAAGAAATAAATTGCAATAGAATAGGTATGAAGTGTTTTGGTGCTTGGTTCTGAAGTTATACTAATTGGATGTACCGGTAATAAGATGAAAGTGAAAAAATGGTCTGGCAACAATTTGTCCAACAAGGAGGATTGTGATGCACATCCTGAAACTAACATGCATGTTGGCATGATTTAAAGTCTGTACATATCCATTAAGCCCTTGTTCCCATTGTATTAATGGCAGTTGGTTTTAGTTCTGTATTGGAATGAAAATTAATTTTGTTTTTTTTCCCAGGAATTTAATAACTTTACAGTTTTTACTTTTTTACTAACTTGTATGTAGTGATACCTGGTTCTTTTTAATGTCACCTGAGTCAGTTAGGTGATCTGTTGCTACCATTTTTTCTGACTCTGTGCATCAGTTATAAACTTTTGAACATTTTCATCTTCTTTTCCTAAATTACAAGAATAATGTTGACAAAATTGGTAAATAGCATCAGTAGGAGATGAGGTACATTAATTGTGAAATTCATAATTCCCACTTATTAAAAGGGGGGGGGGGCATAAAGTTTTAAAAAAGTGATATGATAAATATTTTGAGAATACTTCTTCACTCTTGTTTGGCCATCTGGAATTGAAATTAAGGATCCGGAGTTTTGGAAAAAAGGAAATTTGAAATGATTATGGCATCACATGGGTGATAGCTCTTTACATTTTTATTTTCAATGTGATTTCAACCATTTTTATTTTAAAAATTTTTAAAGCTCACAATTAGACTGAAGTTTCACTTTGGGGGTGAGAACTTCATAATGCCACATGTAGTACTTAATTTAAATGCATACCAGAAGAAATTTTTATTACATTGGTTCCTTTTGACAAAGATCTCTTGAAAAAGTTTTCCACAAACTAAGCATCAATTATAAATTTTGAATTAATATTATTAGCTTATATACACCAAATGCTTTGATGTACTTTTTCTCTTAAAATATATTTCCTAAGAATGTAGGTTTTTGCTTAACAAGTTTTTAATTTTTACAATCATTTTTTTACTGTAACAATTAAAAGCAATTTTGAGAATAGATACATTCACATGCCAAAAGTATGTAAATATTTTCTTTTCCCCTATATATTTCATTGAAAATTAGACTTTAAAAAAAAGGTTTTCTGGTGTTATTTTTTGTCAGATTTAAAAAAAAATTATATTGATTACAGTAAATTCAATTTGCACTTTTTGACATGCATAGAAATAGTGTTTTTACAACTCATTGGTTAAATTTGATATTTCAAACACAACACAAATATTTTTTAAGAGCTCTACTATGTATCTTTTGCAATATGCAAGTCAAAAAATCTTCCTTTAGATTGTTCACATAAAATCCCAGGGAATGAGGGTTGGACAAATGTTTGAATATGATGCGTAAAAAAGCTAAAGAAATTCTTATCAATCCAGGTCTTTTGAAAATCGGTAAAGGGTTACCTTTAAACAATTCTGTGAAAAATGTTTTCAATGAAGTATTGCCGTATAGTGAAAAGAAAAAAAATTGACATACTTTTGTCACCTAAGAGTGTGTGTTTGTTGTTTTTATATATATATATATATATATATATATAGTTTGTGTAATATAAATATATAAAGTTTGTATAGTTTCCACATTTATCATGTATAGTTGTATTTTTAATTTTACTGCTTGATTTAAATATATTGTAACACATTTTGTATGTAGTCATATATTGTCCTACTCTTCTGTAGCATTCTGCTCTAATTATAAATGCAGGGTTGGTTAAATACAATGTATATGGTATCATGGCTTGGGTTTATGGCAGCTTAAGTCAAATTGCGAGAAAAGAAAGAAAATTATTGAAATGTTAATGTTTTTAGACATATGGTGGTAGAAATTTTTATATACAATTTCAAGAATTTTCAATTTTTTAGTTAAAGTGTATGGACATTCTGATAAAAAAAAAATAACCAGTACAGTACTGATTGTTAAGGTAATGGGTTTTTTAATACTGTCAGTTTAAAATCAAACATAAGAGGCAAGCAATTCTATTTTCAGCAGCGCCACCCAGCGCCCCAGCCCCCTCAGAGACCGGTGTCACAGTACGATGTCCCGCGACAGTCCTCCTCCCTGTCCTCCACCGTGGTTCCTCTCTTGCTGCAGGTTAGTGGTCAGATCAGATAGTCAGGCATTACATTTCAATTGAGTAACAGATAGTTAAAGACTGGTTTCACAGGTCAATTTAAGCAGTGTCTTGGTTTAAGATTGGATCATTTAAACAATAAAGTGCCTTCTTTGGTGATCCATACAGGTATGAAAGTAGCAAGCATTGCAGAAAAAGTACATAACCTGTGTTAGCAAGTTAATTAAGAAATAAAGTACGAGTTTTCGTGAATGTTGCAGAAAAACCTCTGAGGTCGAGAAATGTTGTTTTGAAATATAAAAGCCGGAGGTTATTCTGCAACATTAACTTTATTTCTATTCTACTAACAGCCCAGTATTTCTACAGATCATTTCTCCTATAGAGAGACGATCTAGGTCATTTTGACGGCTGTTCCGTGTAACCCCAACAGTTTTGTTAGTAATGTTTACATGTGTATCGATCAAAGGAATCACATGCAGACGACAGAATTTTTCTTTGAATTTTTAATACTCTTCACTTATTTATAAAATATCTGTGAATCATGTTCCTAATATTTTAAGGGCAATTTAATATGATTATTACTACTAAACGTTATATATTTTATGTAAAAACACACAGCGAAAATGTGGTAGGGAGGTCCTAGGAACAGCAGCATTGATCTCTTTAAAATAAACATTTGCGGCAATACACATCGTTTTGACTGGAACTAACACGTAAAATTGACATGATTTTAAAACATTTTACGGTTTGAAGTTGTACTTTCATGATCAGTGCGAGACAAATAGGTATTTCTGATCTGATAATTTACTGATGACGTTCGTGGTATATTGGAGAATAATGTCCGCGGCATCTCTTTGATCTCGGCAATAACTGTAGTAGAATAAGTCATTAATGATTCATTTATGCTGCACACAATTTGATATAAATATTTATACCCCCGCTCTGAAGGAGAAGGGGGTATATTCTTTTACATGTACCCTTGTGTGTCTGTCTGTCCATCCGCAACAAAAATTTCTGTCGCATTTTTTTCAGCAACTATTTACTGCAGATGCTTGAAATTTTAACACAGTATTTTTTTAGGCATGCCATATCATGGGATATATTTTTGTACCAATGGGATGTCAACTTCCTGTTAAATAACGACTTTGTCTATTTTTAGCCAAAATTTTCAAACAAATTTTCGTCAAATATTTCTCAGCAACTATTTACTGCAGATGCTTGAAATTTCAACAAAGTATTTTTTTAGGCATGCCATATTGTGGGATATTTTGTTGTACCAATCGGACGTCAACTTCTTGTTTAATGACGACTTTGTTTATTTTTAGCCTAAATTTACAAACAAATTTTCGTCAAAGATTTCTCAGCAACTATTTATTGTAGATGCTTGAAATTTTGTAACACAGTACATGTATTTGTTTAGGCATGCCTATTGTGGGATATATTTTTGTACCAATCGGATGCCAACTTTCTGTTAAAGGCCGACTTTGTTTACTTTGCATATTTACATCAGAGTGGGGGTATCACTAGTGAGCATTGGCTCACAGATATCTTGTTTCAAATTCTTAATCATTATAATATGCTTATTAGACATTGACATGTAGCATGTATTATTCTTTAATAATACACAAGTGTATATATTATACTAAGCCTAAGGAAACAAACGTCTATCGGCCCGAGTCCACCAAAAATTGGGAAGGTCCACCAACAGTTCAGGACCTGGTGGACCATCGGTCCACTAAAGTTTTAAACTTATATTATGAAAATCAAATTATCAAATCAAATTAATGCAAATTCTTAAATTGAAATTGACAACCAAAAATGAATAAATAAAGTTTTGTGATTGCGGTAACTTCACCAAAATTTCCTCATAAAAAGAAATTGAATTTATTCTGTCCTCTGAGTTCATGATTGTTTAAATTACCTTCCTTGGCAATAAAATGATAGTTGATAAATAAAAAAACATTTTTAATGCAAAATAGAAACTAAAACAATTATAATTTAACCAGTTGGCTATCCTCTACATATTGGTGGTAAGTGGGTCATTGGGTTAGACTAATACCCCCAAATACATTAAAGTAAAATGACAGATTTTTATTTGTCACTTAGTGTACAAATGATAAGATATTTCCTTTATTAGAGATATAAATACATTAAATAAATCAGGCTCCGGGATCATGAAACTGTCTTAAATCTTAAGTCAGACTTAAGTCAATAAATTTGCACTTAAATTTTAAGATTGTTCTTAAAGTGGATCACAAAAAAATGACTTAGGGTTAAGTCTGAAATGTTGTCTTAAATCTTAAGACTGCTATTAGGCAGACTTAAGTTTATAGATTGTTACTAAGTAAGTTCAAAATGGCGACACTCGTTGGATTTTTAAGAAAAAATGATCAGCAAAGAAGGTTCCTCCATCGTCCTCGGGTTTTCTATTTATAGTCTAGGTTTTTCACCTTTGTGGACTTGCTATTGAAGTTATTTCCCTTTGTTAAAATGAAAGTGTGTAAACACGTCTGAATAATGACTGATTTGTTATCCAGTAAGAAACTATGCTAATATTTGTGTGAAGCATTTAAATATAAATTTTAAAACTTTGTGATAGGCCTATATGATAATGTTTACGATGCAGCCGATAGGAATCTTCAAACGAAGAAGAGTTCCACTTTTAACAAATTCTGTCGAAAAATCGCGCGAGTTACTATGGAGTTTAGCTAAGACAAATCTTAGCTAAGTTTTTTCTTAGATCGTTTTGTGATCCACTTAAGTAAGCAATCTTAACTAAGTCTAAATCTTAGATTTAAGACAAAATTCTAACTTAAATTTAAGACAGTTTCATGATCCCGGAGCCTGATTTCAACCCAGATAAGCTTTTTATATTTTTTTTCAAAAATAGTTCGATTTTTTCATTAGCTGTTGTGGACATACTTCTAACACAATTTTTCATTGGAAGATCTATTTAAGTCCAATGTATAGAGAGAATCAAATGTTATGTTGACCTCCTAGCTAGGTCATGTGCAGGTTAATTTTACATCCTATTTTAAGCTCACCGAGACAAAGTCAGGGGGAGCTTATGCTATACCCCAGGCGTCGGCGTAGGCATCCGGACTTGGTTAGAGTTTTTGTTGTAGGTCCTGTATCTAAGTTATTGTCCTATCTTCACCAAACTTGCATGGATGATGCATCTGGACCTACTTATGGACTTGAAAGACTTGGATGCTGAATCTGGGTAATGAATTTCAGATGCTGGAGGAGGTTAAAGTTTTTGATGCAAGTCCTGTATCTAAGTTATGACTTGCATGGATGGTGCGTCTTATGATACTGATGCACCAGCTTGAATGCTGAATCTGAGTAGGTTTCGTATACTAGATGAGGTTAAGGTTTGTAGAGCTGGTTAAAGTTTTTGGAGCAGGTGCTCTCTGATGATAATATCTTAGTTATTACTGGTCCTAACTTAACCAAACTTGTATGGATGGTCGTCTTATGATACTGATGCACTTGACAGGCATGGATGCTGAATCTGAGCCATATGTTTCGGATGCTGAATAAGGTTAAAGTTTTTAGAGCTGGTTTAAGTTTTTGGAGCAGGTGCCCTCTGATGATTGTATCTGAGTTATTACTTGTCCTAACTTCACCAAACTTACATTGATGGTGTGTCTTATGATACTGATGCACCTGACAGGCTTGAATGCTGAATCTGAGGCATAGGTTTTGGAGCTGGATGAGGTTAACTTTTTAAGACCTGGTTAAAGTTTTTGGAGCAGGTGCTCTCTGATGATTATATCTTAGTTATTACTTGTCCTAACTTTACCAAACTTGCATGGATGATGCATCTTATGAAACTGATGCACCTTGAATGCTGAATCTGAGCCTAAGGTTTTGGTTGCTTGATGAGGTTTAGTTTTTTGGAACATGTCACATGTTTTATAGATAATAGCTTGCATAGTTGATTTGACAGTAATATAAATGATGTGCAGAGGTAGCTTCAGATGCAGAGCCTGATGTCCATTATCAAGGATGCTTAAACAAATCCACTGCCTCACTAAAACCTGCTTGATTGATATGTTGTTTAATGATATTAAATGCTTCCTATGATATAGTATTGTATGATTGATACACTATTGTTTTATATGATACAATATTAAAGCATTTATTATATTGTAAAAAGTTATAATATTACTTATTAGGTTAGTTACTGACTCACTACGGAAATATATTGGGTTGATCAATCTCATAGATGGCGAGGCGAAGTGTTTTGTTTTCCCGAGGACTATCAAGCGACATATTCATTCACAAATAGCAGTGATCTACGCAAAGCCATGTACAAGATGCCTTACATCTCGTCCAATTAAACTCATTTAAACTCTTCAAAATTATCAATACCACCTTTAAAATAGGCTTAAAAAATCTTTGCTTCACCCATATTACAATGTTTTGTTGCTATTCAATTTTAAACCTCTGCAGAGATTTGAGCAAATTTAGACGCTGCCATTTTGTTCTGCTCCAGACACAACAACATGACGTCAATATTCAAAGGGCAACTACTCTAATTTAAAAATAATTCCAAAGGGCCACTACTCTAGATATTTTAATGACTTACTGAACACGATTTCTGTGTTAAATAATATGAAATATCAAGATGAGTAGGTGAGGCGGCGACCAATGACGGCCTAATATTAATCCTCACAGAACCTACATAGAGGTATATGAGGCAATCATGTGCCATGTTTAATCCAATGAAAATGTGACATTTCAGTCTGAGGGAAAACAATATACAAAGTGATATTGTATCTTTTTTTTTGTACATTATGATATGATATTGTATAATGATTTTTTTATGTATAATATTGTATATTATGATACAATATTTTATAATATGATATTTTATACTGTTTAATCACATGGTATTGTTTCATATGATATTGGAATATATAATATTGTATCATATGATATGATTTTGTACAATATGATATGGGTTTATATAATACATTATTTTATCACATGAAATTGTATTACATGATATTATAATATATGATATTGTATCATATGATATAATATTGTATAAGAAAATATTGTATTACATGATATATCACTATATCAAATTATATTGTATCAAATTATATTGTACTATATGATACTATATAAATAGTGCCTGTTTGGGAGGGTAACAGTTGAAATTGACACCCCGAGAAAACCATTGTCAACCGACGCGAAGCGGAGGTTGACAATGGTTTTCGAGGGGTGTCAATTTCAACTGTTATCCTCCCAAACAGGCACTATTTATTTTGTTATACTGAATGTCTTTTTTAAAATTTTTAAGAAAATTTTACTGCTTTTATATAGGAATAACGTGAATTCTACAGCGAACCGTACGCGCATAATTTTCGCGCATGTAACATTTTTTAATGTTACCCGTTGCCAAGTGCGTTGCTAACGCTGAGGGTAATAGTAAATATTATTAACTGCGTCTTAACCAATCAGATTTCAGTATTTAACATGAAAGTATAACAAAATTTCATATTATGTGTCAAATATTTTACAATATGATTATCATACAATACAATATCATACTATATTATACAGTATAATATCATGTGTTACAATATTGTGAATTATTATGTGATATGATATTGTATCATATAATGCTATATTGTACCATATATATATTATATATTATGATATTGTATCATGTGATCAAATACAATAAATGTATAACAATGATGAATGTCATATGATACAATATCATATTGTATCATTATTTATTATAGTATTTTACTGTATTATATGATATATTTATAATTATCATAGGATGCAATATCGTATTTTATATTATTGTACTGATAAACATTGTATTTAATTATAATGTATGAATTGATCATATGATACAATTTTTTAAGATTTGATAAAGTAATAATATAGTGTGTCAAAAGCAACTATGATTTTCATATACAGAGCGTGGGTTCCACTCAATCTGATAGCGGTTAATCGAATAATTTGGTTAATCTGATATAATATCAAAACACCAAACCATTTCTTATATATCCCTTATATCCTTTTTTTCCTAATTATTTGATAGGAATAAATGTCATTTTTGGATTGTGACTGTGTAATAATGATTTCCCACCCACTTACACCTGTATATTCCTTAAGTTTGTTTAATTGGTTAACATTTTGTGTACACTGCAACTCTTTGAAGGGCATTACGTTACACATCAACACATACGGGTGGCTAACCTTCTTCATAAGATGAAAGCTACCAACATCGATAATTGTTGCGGATGACCGCACACAAGACTGACTTTACCTGTGAACACATTTTATTGTTTGTTAATTTACCTATTTTATGTGTTGATTTCATGCGGGGCTTGCACCACTTATTAAGAATTATTTGAACATGTAATTTCTGAATCAAAATGTGACTGGGTTTGGAACATTTGATATCGAGGAAATTCTTATTACTTTTAATTTTACATGGGGGTAGAAAACTTAATAAAAAAAATTCAAATAATTTTTTAACATGTATGACTAATTATTTAAGAACATTTTATATAACAGAAAAGGAATTAAAATAAATTGTCCAGGTGAAAAGAGGGACTGTTCAGACAATTAGCCATTCCTGTCAAAATGACAGCCACTTTGAAACCATCGTTAAGAGAAACATTTTCTTTTGAGAATTTACAAACAAAATAAAGCCTAAAATGCTTTTTCATTGCTAAACCAAGGTAAATTATTTCATTTCAAACTACTGACATACAGATTATATCTTTAATTTTTATAAATTATACAGGTAACTCTCGATAGCTCTAAGTCCATGGGACCAAAGAAAACGTTCGAGGTTTCAAGAGTTCAAGTTTTCAAGAGTTCGGAATTTTGTGGGTTGATCGACGGGTTTTAAAATTAGTCTTACCGGATGTTATGATTCAGCCATTTATTGAGTGCTAACCATATGCATGTGCATAAAGAACGTTTTCTTTTCAGTAAAATACGCAGAACTGGATGTTTTTAAAACTATAAATACAAAACAATTATTGAATAAATTCATAATAATTATTTATTTTATGCAATATATTAAGACCAGATTGCTCAGTAGTTCTATACTGCTAGATGATTGACATATCATAAACATGATAAATGTGATAACTGAGTATCACCCATTGCTCCCACTATACGAGTCCTTCACCAGCTTTAAGAACTTGTTCAGCAATAATCATTATAATGACAATGATGCTGATATGCATAAATTTAACAGTTTGATAATTCTAAAATTTGACTATGGCTCAATATTATCATTTCATCTCAATTAATTTTTCATTTTCATTGTGTCTCCAAATTATCATAAAATGGTTGGTTGTGATTATAGTTCAGGTATCAGTATGGTCAATAACCAAACAATTATCACCTTGCAGGACAAGTGTTGCCTGAATAAACAACCCGTGACACGGGTCCCGCGCCTGGAGCCATTTAAATGTTCAAGTAGGTGTTAATTAGGTATAGCGCTTGAAGATACACAGCGACTTTGAGGAATTGAGAGTAAGAAACTATAGATTATGAACAACGGGACTGCAGTTTGACTTCGAGGGATCAAGAGTTTTGAGAGATCAAGAGTTCAAGAAATCAAGAGTAAATTTGCTTCGTTATATAGGGAAAAATATCGGGACCCTAGACACACTTCGAGCGATCAAGAACTTCGAGCGATCGAAGTTCGAGTCATCGAGAGTTACCTGTATCTTGAAACAAGTTAAATTTTATTTTATACCGAAATCAGAGAGCACAAAAATGCTAAATTGGTTAATCTAATAATTGGTTAGTCTGATAATTTTTTTCTGACAAATTGACTATCAGATTAAGCAGAACCCTCTGTAATATGATAAAGGTGGTCTCATAAAGGTGATGCTTCATAAAGGTGATGTCTCGCCTTGGTGAGCTTTGTAATCTGTGATTACCTATGTTTAACAAATACAATACTGTGTCAAAACAGTATTCATGAATATCAAAGATCAATAACTATGATTTTCATATTGATAGAGGTGGTCTCATAAAGGCAATGACTCATAAAAATGATGCCTCGCTAGGTGAGCTTTGTAATCTGTGATAATCTGTGATTACCTATGTTTTCCAGATAGTTGGATATCAGGCAATCAGAGAGCTGAGATCTAATCAATCATATAATAGAATAATTTATTATAAAACAGTAGATTGGATATTATGAACAGCAAATAAAGTGATAAAATTCAGTTATTTATTTTGATGAACAAAAGGTCTGTATTTTAAAGTAATTTATCATAAATGCATCCAGTCCAATCTTGGTTGATTTGCTGATTTTGTCATGGTTTTTTTTAGCTGAAGGATGACTATAGAGAGGACTACAGGAGGCGGGGACACCCTGTCCAGCGAACAGAGGCAGTAGACGAGCTGAAAAATGCTTTTGATTTGGCAGAACGGTCATGTTCTGGAATAACAGATGACCTCCTAACAGGGGTCATAAGTCGCTTAGCTACCACAGCAACAGTGTCAGAGGTGGAGATCAGGAGAGCAATAGACAAAGTGAAAAGGTAATAAGTTTTATTGTGTCATATTGATAAGTCAGACATTTTCATCCATTCTCTGGAAATACCTAATTACCGCTATAACTAAATTCATAGCCATCTCACATTAGTGCAGCTTTCAATCACAGGTTGTTTAGGCTCATATATTGGATATTGCTAACAACAAAAATCAAGCTTACTACTTTGATTACAATTAAAACATACAATCATTCGATGGATGGCTCATATACTGTATATTTGATATCCCATAACTTTATTATCTTAAGCTCACCTGAATGGAAGGCTGTAACATGGGAAACTGATCTGGCAGCAAGCTGATAAATAGAGGTTTTAAGTTTGTCTTAGAACCATTTCAAAAAGGCCTTGAACTTTCAGTAGAATGTAACTATCTATTTCTTGCTTCATAATAATTTTAGAATGATGCTAGTTTCAAGTGAATTACACACTGATTACATAGTCTTGCTCAAAAGCCAGGCAAATCTTGTTGATTTTGAATAGCTGTGGCTGAATAGTTTGCAATTAAATAGACAGGCCTATATAACAATGCCATTTGACACAACAACCCAACTGCTCGTTTATGATTTGCTATGCAACTAACACGATCTAACAACATCCCTTACAAAGTCATCTCAGGTGATCTTTTAAATCAAATAACCGCTGTTTAAATCTTGGCTTGTAGTTTGTGTTTCTTCATCACCCATAAACCTAATCCTCGAGGTGCTTTGATAAGTAAAAGTCATTGCAAAGTGAATATGTCGTTTGTGTTATTGTTGTTTGCAAGAAGGATTAGCAAATCAGACGAACATTGTTCCCAATTTTGGTAGGAAAAACTTAACTTGGCATCAAATAATCGGCTGAGCATACGAGTTGTAAAAGATAAAGTTATCAAACTATTTTGTACTTGTATATATTAAAGTTTGAATCCAATTTACCAACATTTTTATGTTTATTCATGGTTATTTAAAAGGTTGCTTTTAGATGACCTCCTACAAGATGTTGTTAGATCTTGTATAGTGTATTGTGGAGAACTTGTTCTCACAAGTCTATAGTTTTACTTAAATTAAGCAGCCAAACCCATACCACTACCATTGATCTCTGTGATATCACCTTTAACACTATGTGGTTCCTAAAACTAGGGGTATTAAAAGAATTAACTTATTCAATATCCAATAATCTTCTGCAGTTTTCGGTTAAGATTAATTTGAAATAACATTTAGCTTGATAAATGTAAAAATCTGTGAATGTATTTGAATATTGAAATGCAAGAGTATTTTTCCAGACATGTGCAATTTTTACACTGTTTGTGACCTGCTGTCTAACATGATTTTGTTAGGAGAGTTTCTTTTAAATCTGTAAAATATATATAACTCTGATATATTTTACGTTGTAGCTCCTTAGGATTGATAAATAAGCTGATCTCCTTTTTTGGGGAGAATATTGTTACTGTTATCATTTATGCAATCAACTCTGCCATTTTGTTTTCTTGTATAGGTCGGGTTTTACATGCAGAAAATTAAATCTGAATCAAAATGAGGCAAAATCATTGACCTTTGACCTTTATGTAATTTTAACCAGCCAAGGTAGACACTTTCATCCCAAGTGGGCTGATGTATCTATGATAATTGGTTCAAAAGTAGTTAGTGTTTTTAATAAATATCGAAAACTTTCAGGGGCAATAACTGTTAGAAGGGGACCTCGGACCCTTTCAGTATGAAAAAAATTGAAGGATCCTTTAAGTGAACTGAAGACATTGGTAAAATTTTCAAGTTTCTCCCTCTAACGGTGTTTGAGGAGTAGCGATTACAAGCATCTTATACAATAGGGGAAATAGTTCTATAATTGTCTCAAGGTAGGGGCTGAAGGATGATATTTTCAAATGTCTTAAGGGTCCTACTACATCCATGAAAAAGTTTATCAATACCTTCATATGCCAAAAAAATATGAAAACTCATTAATACACAGATTTCCAAATGACTATTTTGAGCGGCCGAGGGAGACGCTTCCATTGCAAGTGGTCTGATGTCTCTACGAGTTGTAAGTGTTTTTATTGAATTTTCAAAAATTTCAGGGGAAATAATTAACTGCTATATAGAAGGAGACCTCAGACCCTTTCGGTATGAATAGATTGAAGAAGCCTCTAAGTGAACTTCACACATTAGTAAAAATTTCAAGTCTCTACCTCTAATGGTTGAAAAGGAGTAGCGATAAGAAGCTTTTCATGCACAAGGGCACCTGAAAGTTGGAAAGACCTAACAATTCAAAAAAAGAAACTGCCGGTTAGATTTACAACACCATACTTGACACTATTTTACAGAACTTATTTGTTTGTAATTTAGAAATGATAAAAGAAATGATACAAGTAACGCACAATATTATTACTGACCACATACTGGCCTCCTTTATTCAATACAAACCAAACCCGATCTCGAACCCAAACATTAAAAAATTTGAGTACGGTAAAAAAATTAATTTTTTCGAAAATATGCTATTAGACGCTACAAAAGTGTAAACTTGATCTGTTGTTTGACATTTTAAAGCTGTTCAGCAAGTTGCACATTATTCCTCAAATGCATAAATGAAAAAAGTGTGGAAAACTGAATTGGGACAGACAGACGGACATACAGATGGACTAATGGATGCAGAGGAAAGCTATAGTCCTCTTTGGTTGAACCGGTAGGGAACAAATAACATTAAAGAAAAAGTAAAAATTGTACACCTTTGAAATTTTACACGCAGAATAATGCTATCATCAGGGTTATTTTTCTTAATATTTGAAATGAAATTATTGTACCATGCTTCATTTGTAATACTGAGCCAGATGTGTAGCAAAATTTTGTGCTCTTTTCCCCTTAGAGGTTTCTATCCTTTAACCCTTAATGACACGTTTTGACGACCCTGGCCATATCCTTAATGACGACTTTTGACGCACCCTATATACAGCTCTTAATTAGACCCCTCAACACCTGTTGTTTATAAAAGACATTGACTGGTATATACCTGCATGGCCATGTGTACGGATGGTTGTTCACTCATTCTATAAAGATATCACGTGATTTACCTGTGCATGGTGGCGTGATGCATTACTACAATAAACAAAGATGGCAGACTACGATGCAGACATCGCACATGTTTTCAATTTTTGTTTATAATAAAGTTTAGAGGCAGAATTTTCTAGATTTATTGGTAGTGAGATTGAATGATGAAAGCCAGATGCCAAATTCATGCAAAATGTTTTGGAAAAATCTGTGTAATTACAGAAAACAGAACACAAGGTGTGCACTACCTGTAACTCCTAAATACACGAATATACCGGTAAATTTATATTTTTTTCAAAAAGTTAAAGTTATTTTGTTAATATGTTAGACTCATTAAATCCTCTTACACCATTTATTGAAAATCTTAAATATAAGTCTGAAAACGATAGACATGAATTGAAAAGTCAGCCACAGGTACATTTAATTATTTACGATCAAAAAACGAATTCCATGATGATAATTGAATCTTTCCATAAAAATTATTAAATAATTATTTGTAATACATACAGTTTTAAATATGTTTATCAAGTATCTGTTGTGAAATTATTCTTAATAAAGCTTTAATGTAGAAGACGAAGTCGGGGGGGAGCTTATGCTATACCGTCGGCGTCAGCATCCGGACCTAGTTAAGGTTTTTGTTGCAGGTCCTGTATCTAAGTTATTACTTGTCCTATCTTCACCGAACTTGCATTGATGATGCATCTGGACCTACTTATGGACTTGAAAGACTTGGATGCTGAATCTGAATCCTGAATTTCAGATGCTGGAGGAGGTTAAGGTTTTTGGAGCAGGTTAAAGTTTTTGTTGCAGGTGCCCTTTGATAGTAATATCTATGTTACCACTGGTCCTAACTTCACCAAACTTGCATGGATGGTGTGTCTTGTGATACTGATGCACCTGACAGGCATTGATGCTGAATCTGAGCCGTAGGTTTCGGATGCGGGAGGAGGTTAAGGTTTTAAGACCTGGTTAAAGTTTTTGAAACAGGTGTCCTCTGATGAATATATCTTAGTTATTACTGGTCCTAACTTCACTAAACTTGCATGGATGATGCGTCTTATGATACTGATGCACCTAACAGGCTTGAATGCTGAATCTGAGCCATAGGTTTCGGATGCTGGATGAGGTTTAGTTTTTTGGAACAGGTCACATGTTTTAAAAATAAAAACTTGCATAGTTGATTTAACTATAATATAAATGATTCGTAGAGGTAACTTCAGATGCAGAGCCTGATATCCATTATCAAGGATGCTAAAAAAATCTCCTACCTCACTCAAACCTGCTTAATAGATGTGTTTGTTGTTAAATGATATAACATAATTCCTATGATATAGTATTGTATGATATGATACATTATTGTTTAATATGATACAATATTAAATCATATGCTATATTGTAAAAAGTTATATGATATGATCTGATATTGTATCAATTTCTTTGATATTTTATGATATGATATTGTTTCATGATATTGTTATGTATAGAATTGTATATTATAATTGGAAACTTATTTATAAATACATGTACTTTGAAAATAGTCAGATTTTAAATAGTACAAACAATTTAGATATTTTTTGTAGTCGTATGTATTCTTACGCCAGAGTTCAATATAGTCTCGTTCAACTCGACGCTCGGCTGTCTCCGTAAATCTCCGACAAGCAGAGAGTCTCTCTTGCTTGTCGGAGATTGAACAAGACTAGAGTTCAATATTGCTTAGATCCATAAATTTTCCAGAAATATTTCTATCACTGATACATAGTTTGATTGAAATAATTCTATCTTTAAATATTACTTAACATGATTCATATGGGGTTTAATCATTCTCTTGTCGAAAAAGTCCAAAAATTCATATTATAAAAATGTGCATAATTCAAATACAGATTAGAAACTACCCGTACTTGTAATGCAAAATAACATATCATTGATTTTAATACAAATAAACATCCATAAAATCAACTCCCGTCAGTTCTTCGGTACTTTGATTTAACCAATGTAAACAAAAACATGGCACAAAACTTGTTTACTTATGTAACAAAAGAATTGTGAGCTCTGCATGTATCTGGCTTTTAACTCTATGACTGACACTCAAATTTTTATTGATCATTAGAAATACATTTTTAAAGCATTGTAAACAATAAAAGTAGAAATATAAAATTTGATCAAAATCGTGACCATGTCTCTTTTAAAGTTCTTTTGGGGGGGGGGAAATTTTCTGAAGCAGCCATTACTAACAAAACTGGAGCAGCTGTTTCACCCAATTCAGAATCGTCCTGCTAAACATAACAACAATGTTCGTGGAAATAAAGTAAACTTCTTGTGATTTTGAATTTTGCAGGATAAACTCTTTGGACTTAAAATATACATACCATTATTTTACATTTCAGAACAGCATTTTGAGATGAGAGGTTATCTTGTAACATTTATTAAAAAAAACTATTACTTAGTTAAGAATATCCATTGACCTGCTTAAAGCAGAGTTAGGTAAAAAAAAAAATTTATAACTTTTTCATAGAATTTTTTACATTAATGAAATTCATTTATTGACAATTTTTCTGAGAAAAAACACCCCAAAACAAATAAAGAAATTAATTTACGATGGCGGATAATATCTGTAAAGTTTATATAGACCCTGTTGAGCTTCCCTTTTTTTGCCTCATTATTTTATCTTACGTGGCTATGTACAGCCTTCACAGGGTGTCAGTTCACCCAGATGACTGTATAGATTCAATAAACTCTCATTAACAGTATACTTATAAATTGTATTTGCAGACCTTCCTAGCAGAAGAAGAGAGGGACATATATTGTTCAGTGCTTGGACAGAGGAGAAAGAAAATGGAATGAGGATGATCCTTCATTGAGGGGCAAGGACTTGAACAGGCTGAGGATTAGGGCCCCTCCTCAGAGAGGACACATTTCTTCTGTGTTATTTTATTTCTGTATGGACTGCTGTTGCAGACAAGGCTGAGATGAATTCCTGTACATGACATTATACTCCCCTTCTCCTGTATTGACGGTCACATGCCCTTTGTCAGTGACCGTATGAGGGCAGCATTTAAACAATATTCTACTCCTCTGTCTAGTGGTTGTCCTGTTTGTAAAGTGGCAAAGTTTAAATGGATACTGAAAGAACAGTTCTGTGGTTCTATGAAATCACAAATTTCTTACAGGGTGAATGTTCCAATACTTCCCTTCACATTGAAAAGAAATTATGTGTGCATTTTCATGGTAGAATTGAGAGAGATATGAATCGATGGTGGACAATTCTAGAGGATATCAGAGAGTTGAATTTGCAAATGATATCACAGGAGCCATGTTTCTTCCTAAGTTATACAAGGACCAAAGGTTTCACTTGTTTCAGGGACTGTATTAAGTATTTATTTGTGTTTTAGACTAATAACACTTCTTTCAGCAGTCAGGAGCCTAACCAACACCAGATAGTACACCACTCACACCTGTTAATGTATTGCAATAAAATTGTAGTGTTTGCAAAAGAACTTCTTTAAAGAACTTTATATGATAATGGCCTAAAATTGCTTTCAAAATGAAAATATTCATTTTACTCTATTCTTTGTTTTCTTTGTACAGTTATATTCATATGAAGTTTTTTCATCATTTTCATTTTGATTATATTGCCCCTAATTTTGAAATATGACATCATAAAGCTAGATCAAAGCTGCGTTCTGTATATCCCATTCAAAAAACGATGATACAATTTTGACATACATGTATTTTGATACAATTACAATAATTATGCCAATTCTGATGTCATATACTGCCAGTGAGTTCAAATTGAAGACGAAATATACTGTGGAACATTAAATTTCGCATTGGCTCAATTTTCGTGGAATTCGTGGGTACCTCTCATCCACGAATTAACATCCTCCACGAATGAATAAATTAAAGTAATAACGTCATATTTCCTTTAGTAGATATATGAGAATACACGAAATTACGTCCCCACGAACCTGTAAAATTTAAGTCATCCACGAAAATTGGCCCCCACGAAATATAATGATTCCACAGTAGATGAAAAATATATCAATGATTAAATCTTCTAAAAAAAAAATAGCATAATAATATCATGAACCTGATAAACTTTAAAAAATTGCAAATTATGGGGGCGAAATTGTTGTCCATTTTATCTTTGTAGTACATCGACACATTAATTTTTATTTATAATTCTTTAAAGAAAACAAAAGCCTTTGTTAATTCAGAAGGAAACAGGCAAAGCACTGCATGTATCTCAGTGTGCTAATGTTTAGATGGGATTGTTCAACACTGTTTTTTGGTTGTTGTTGTTGTGGGTTTTTTTTTAATAAAGCCCCTGACTGCTTGATTGGAGATCATTATTGTTTGGAATAACTGATGTTGAATAACTTTAAAACACATTTTGGGAAAACTCTTGATGAGCAATTCCCGTTCTGTCCACGGAATGTTACGAATCATATCGAGTGATTGTGTGAGCAAGTTTCCAGTGAAAGGAGTATATCTGAGCTAGTAAGTTTTTACTAAGAAGTGGGATGTTTCCAAGGTTGAGTTGTCATTCAGTGTTATTTGTGTAAATGGGATTTTTTCTGGCAGTTTCAGTTGCATATTCTATTAATGTATTCTTAGACTAAATAATTTTTTTCATGTGAGTTAGGGTATGTACTTCATTAATGTATATCATGACATATCATTCTATATCATAACATTGAAAATTGGTTTTTTGAAATTACGTTATTTTATTTTTATGATATTTTTGAAATACAATTTGTCTCAAAGATGGTAGGAAATGGTAGACTCTAACGTTCTATCATATTCTGTGCAGAATCTTTGAGATGACCAAAAAATTGTTCATACTTTTGGTCAAAATCTGGTTTCCAAAAATTTTTGATGGTCTGAGCTTCCTGAATTTCTCAACACATTGATGTGTTGATATGAAGTTTGATGGTGCTTAAATGGAGACTAGTTTTGGATGAGGAAATAATAGTTAATAATTCCTGAGTTTATGAATTGCATCAATGTTTTAAGTTGTAACGTCAAGTATATCCAACATTATATCTTTGTTCATATTCATGTACTATGAGTCTCTGGTAATCACGGTAAAGGTTTGTAAAATTATATTTAAAGCAGATTATTTTTGGTTTAATCAGTGTGTATATTTTTTAATTCTGTATGAACATTGGCCTTAGCCCATACAAATAATGTATATTGGTGTTCAAAGTTGTGTCAGTAAGAAAAGTTGAAATGAGACAGGTCTTAGATGAAATTCTTAGTTTTTACAGAGAAAAACATTAAAATCATTGTAAATCATACATGTATTATTCCAATTAATTAAGATTTTTTATTGACCATTTTTTATTTTCAAAAGAAATGAGAAAAATCAACTGTTGTTCATGCAAATCAACATTAGGCTGTGTCTAAACTCTGTTTTCTTATAATTTTAGGATTTTTTTTTTGGCTAATCATTTACCGGTAGTGTATGTTTGTATGTTTGTTGATCAGTAATGGTTGGCAATGTGTGTGATGAAGAATGGTTGTAGATTGTACCTTTATTTAGAGTGATATGTATAAGTTTTACTTTGTGAAAGATGTCAGTAATGTGTGTCTATATATTTATTATCATTAACACTTGTAAATAATCTAGTTTATTATCCTGCTATGTTGGTTTGGACAGATGGACAGATATGTACAGTAAAAAGTCCCTACCTAACATTGCCCAAATGACAATGGTTGCCCACTCTCACCCCAGAACAGTTAACAACCCATGATTAGTCGATGTATTGGGGCACATTTCTCCTTTTCAAATATTGTAATTTGTCTGCTTAATCTAAGAAGGGGTTTAAAAAAAACGGGGTGGGTGAGTGATGTGTTAAACCTCTTAAATATGAAAATTGCAGCCAATCGTCAGTCAAAAAGGAAACTTTCAGTTAAAATTCCCATCCCCCACATACAAGACCATGGAGTGCTCTTCCAGACCTGTCGGACAGGGTTTGTGTGGTGGTGATCCCCAAAACCATGAGTTATGGAGTTGGCCCCCTTCTGGAGGTGGCATAATGGAGTCTTATCAACTTTAGTCCTCCAGCAATGTTATATTTGTTCTGGTAAAAAGTTATTTTTTTATTTTTGTTATATCCAGAGAAATCAGTAACATTCCACATAAACCACATTACATAGGTGACCCAGTTATCCCTTTTATCTGTGATTAGTTCCATAGACTGTTCTCTGACATCAGGAATGCAGCCTTGTCAAGGAATTCAGTCACCTGCAGATATATTCTGTGATAAACTTTTAAAAAACGATTCTGATGGTAAAAATTGGGAATATTTAGCCACATGCATGTAAACTATGTAAATCAAAAGCAATTTCTCAGTTAATAATCGACATTGTACTCTGGTACTGTTCTCTACAATATATAGAAAAAACTCTTGTGCAACAGTGATTTTCCTTTTTAAGGAATGTCAAAATGTTAAATGTTATTATTGTTAACATAGATCATTGTTAATTAGATATGAATTAGAATTATGGAATAGAAAGATGAGATACCTTGATTATACAAGTTTTATGTACATTTCAGAGAGTCATTTATATACATATATATTATATATACTTCTGTTCATTCAAACTGTGCTTTCCAATTTCATGTACTAATGATTATACACAAATAAATTCCAGAATAATGATACAATGTTGCATGCTTCATTTATTCTCTCTCTCTCTCTCTCTCTCTCTCTCTCTCTCTCTCTTCAAAATAAAATAAATACAAACTTAAATGAGATGTCCATTTTATCACTTAATATTTTAGCATGCCATGTGATGGCCTTTTTTAACATGTAAAAGCTTCAAAGAAAACAAAAGCTTCGAGAATCAAGGCATGAGTGAGTGGTCATTCGAGCCTGGACTTTCTTGCAGTTTAAATCACTTTTAGTTTATTTGTTGGATAATATAGATTTGATTTAAATATCGAAAATTAATTATCATTTAAGTTTACTAAGCTTAAAATGCCGTTTATATACTTACTTCAATATTTTTTAAAACTAAGAGTTTGTCCTTGGCGCAAAAAATATTCACTTAGATGTGGAAAAATGAAAATTACACTAGTTTAAGTTCGATTTTTTTTCATAAATACCAATAAACCAAGCAAAAAATATTGCAGGTAAATGGTAACTACCATTTCCAGTATTTCCATCATATAAAATAGATATGTATTGCATGACCTCCGAGACAAAATATTAATGAAATAAAATGTTGGCATCCTTTATTTGTGTAGATTCAGCATGTTCAAATTATGATTGTACACGATAAGGCAGGCCCATAATGGGTGCTGATTTTTAAACTGATATACGTCTTAGAAAATGTATGAAATTTTTTATCTTTAAAGAGCTAATACTGTTCACATATGTGCAAAAACTGCAGGAAATAATATACTGGTGTTGTATATAATTTATATATCGCAATATATTTTCACCCCTACCTCTTTCTAAAATATTGAATCTACTAACATCAGAAAATTATGGTACTTAACATTGCTAAATATTAAATTTTACTGTTCTTAATTATTTAAAGCGTTTTAAGTCGAAGTAGTTCGCTATTGTTGATCAAGTGAGCGATGTGGGCCATGGGCCTCTTGGTTTTTTTTTATGGCTTAAAAAATTAGCCTTTGCATCAAAATTATCTTGTTATGTAAGTTAGCTCGTACTTGCTTGTCTGCAGGCTTGTAGCTTCCAATCTGAAAAAAATCAGATGGACGACCTTGGAGCTACAGTTCCTTACGTGCTAAAAGGTTGCAATTTACCGTGCACTAAAACTGTGTTAGTACATGGGGTCCGTTTCACAATCTTATGACCAAAGATCTATCTTTAGACCAGAATTTGTCATTATGATAAGATCTCATTATAGCTGCTTCACAGAACTGTCATACCTTTTCATAATTTAAATGTGATAGTATAAAAAAAAGTATTTCTATATGCATTTATTCGTTTTACTTTTAAACAAGTGCACCGCAAAGCGGAGCAATCCCTCGCGAAATGAAAATATTGTGCTGGGAAATGCATTATTCAGAAATAAACATGTAATTGAAGAGACCAAATATTTAACTTGTTAAAAACCATTTGAATTAAAATATTTCGTTTTTCCTATCCCCATGCTCGCTCTGTGTGTATCCGTGGGGGATGGGTGCATTTACGTGGTTGTACAATTGTTCCCATTACTAGGGAAAACACAACACAAACGTGTTAAACTTTACTGATATAGTTTAATAAATTCTCTTTATCCATTGACATACATTACGCATGTAGCCTAGACAATTAGTGTAGGCAAATTTAAGTTTCATATTGAGAAGGAGACGTAGCTAAAATCTGCCGATTAATAGACTGCTCTATGAGAAAATTCGAGTTAACATGTCGTAATTTTAACCCCAATATTTTAAAAAGAGTAACATATCTTCAGCGATAAACATGAAACGAATTCCCGGTTAATCATGTTGACGATATTTGTCAAAGTCTCTTCTGAATTATGAACCTGTTCTTCTCTAAGTAATTCGTTAAAGATATGGTCCAAAATTCGGCTCAGACGGCTGCTTGTTTCGATTGAATTATATGGAAGGGAATTACCGCCAAAATTCTATGTATCTTGCTTTTATTCTTATTATGCTTACTTCTTTATTCTTCAGTACATTTACACTTCCATGTGACTTTATTGTTTTCATATTCATGCTTATATAATTTCAATTTGATTCTCTTTGATTCTTTATTGTTTGCTTATTTCTATGTTGCAATATTCTCTTCTTATTCGTGTAAATTCTTTCTTCTATCTCTGTTACAAACGTGAATTCAAACACGCAAACCATAAGGCACTATGAATAAAGACGAATACAAGTTGCATGAATTTAATGCTGCATTATGACGCCAGGCGGCAGTGTGTGCGCTACAATTGCTGCTCCCAAAGATTTATTAAAACGAAACTAAGAAATGGCATATAGTCAACATTTAACAAGCCATGATATACACAGACTCAAAAAGATACTGGTTTTTAGCTCACCTGAACCGAAGGTTCAAGTGAGCTTTTCTGATCACCCGTTGTCCGTCGTCCGTCCGTCCGTCCGTCCGTCTGTCTGTCTGTCCGTCCGTCTGTAAACTTTTCACATTTTCAACTTCTTCTCAAAAACCACTGGGCCAAATTTAACCAAATTTGGTACAAAGCATCCTTATGGAAAGGGGATTATAAATTGTTAAAATAAAGGGCACAGCCCTTTTCAAAAGGGAGATAATTGCGAAACAGTGAGTATAGGGTGCATGTCTTTAAAAATCTTCTTCTCAAGAACCACTGCACCAGAAATGCCAATATTTACACAAAAGCTTGTATACATAGTGAAGATTCTAAATTGTAAAAATCGTGACCCTCGGACCAAAACTGGGGCCCCAGGCGGGGTTCAAAGTTTAACATAGAAATACATAGGAAAATGTTTAAAAAATCTTCTTCTCAAGAACCACTGCACCAGAAATGCCAATATTTACACAAAAGCTTGTATACATAGTGAAGATTCTAAATTGTAAAAATCGTGACCCTCGGACCAAAACTGGGGCCCCAGGCGGGGTTCAAAGTTTAACATAGAAATACATAGGAAAATGTTTAAAAAATCTTCTTCTCAAGAACCACTGCACCAGAAATGCCAATATTTACACAAAAGCTTGTATATATAGTGAAGATTCTAAATTGTAAAAATCGTGACCCTCGGACCAAAACTGGGGCCCCAGGCGGGGTTCAAAGTTTAACATAGAAATACATAGGAAAATGTTTAAAAAATCTTCTTCTCAAGAACCACTGCACCAGAAATGCCAATATTTACACAAAAGCTTGTATATATAGTGAAGATTCTAAATTGTAAAAATCGTGACCCTCGGACCAAAACTGGGGCCTTAGGCGGGGTTCAAAGTTTAACATAGAAATACATAGGAAAATGTTTAAAAAATCTTCTTCTCAAGAACCACTGCACCAGAAATGCCAATATTTACACAAAAGCTTGTATACATAATGAAGATTCTAAATTGTAAAAATCGTGACCTTCGGACCAAAACTGGGGCCCCAGGCGGGGATCAAAATTTAACATAGAACTACATATGAAAAATGTTTAAAAATTTTCTTCTCAAGAACCACTTCACCAAAAATGCCAATACATACACAAAAGGTTGTATATATAGTGAAGATTGTAAAAATCGTGACCCCCGAACAAAAGTGGGGCCCCAGGAGGGATTTAGATTTTAACATATATAGGAAAATGTTTTAAAATCTTCTCAAGAACCATCGTGCAACTGTTTGGGATATTACTATGCATACATGTACATCCTTAAATAATGTAGATTCAAAAAATTGTAACTCCCGGGCAATACACCGATCCATTTTGCATCGATAAGCTCCGCCCCCCTTAGTTACGTCATAGCGACGCTTCCGGGTCGGACATTCTAAAGTAAACATGGCGGGCGAAATAAACTTAACATCAATCCCTTCGGACATTTCTCTCGATTATTTCAAGAATACATCAATTTCCAAGAGAGCGAAAGAAAGAGGTTATAATTATTTCATGAATAGTTATGTACATGCGTTAAAATTGTACAAGTCCAGTGATGAATCAATAGATATCGCCGCCAAATGTTTTCGATCTATGCGTAAAAGTGAAGCTCCCCACAAAATAAACATGACAATTACGATCACAACTTCAAGTATCACAGAGAGTCATTGCTCATGCAAAGCTGGGTATGTACTTATATCGAAAGATTATGATGTTTATTTTAAAAAAAAAACCATCGTAACATATTCCACATACGTGTTTAAAAATATTCTTTTCAGAGTAAGCGGTACTTGTTCCCATTCAATTGGTATGCTATACACTTTAATTCACTACAAAAATCTTGGCATGACTGAAGTTCCTTCAGCACTTGCCTGCACTAGTATGCCACAGCAGTGGCATAAACCACGGGGGTCCAAAATCAGCCCAGAACCACTTTCTGCAATGGTGTTTTCTAAACCTAAACAGACCCCAAGAAAAAAGAGGCCTATCCATAGCATTATGCCAAAGATGTGGTACTGACAAATTATTGTAAGGTTTTTATAATAAAGTCTTCATGAGACATGTTACGTTTGAATAATATAAATCTAAACTAGAATATATGAACTCACCGCATATAAATTAATTAAGAATACCAGATATTGGTGCTATGGAGGTGAAAAAGCTAAAGACAGATTCCGCAGCTGTGGGAACACCACTATCCTACCTCCTTCAGGAGGAGGTTCAGCTAATTGAGACAACACTAGGTGGTGTACAGATGGGGTCAATGCTTCCATATCAGGTATAAGACACAGAAATGATTGCATGCATGTACTATATTAAATAAAAACAAGAACATTCATTTTCAAAACTTTACTAAAGTATCTTGGAAATTTGTCAACATCGCAGCTACAAACCAATGTGCATTAATACAATTAAACATGCTCACAGGAATTTTTCTTTTCAATAATTTAAAACACTTTATTTGATTGATGGCACGTTCAATGTGTATTCTATGAGTAGCTATTTTTCTGGTGAGGTTTACATCGCTTTCACTAAATGGCCTAGCACTAGATGCAAGGGGTGGAATATTCAACTGCAAATCTAAAAGTGCCAACTCTTTTTCAATTAGAAACCCTTTGTCAGCCATTAAGGCATCATTATTAGCAATAAACTCCATTTCTTTCAAATGTTTTAAATAATCATAAAAACCACATTGTTCAATGATATCATTGTCAGAAATACTTCCAGAAAATAAATCCGAAACAAATAAAATTGACCCTCTTGGGTCACAAACAACAAGAGCTTTTAATGTATTGGATGATTTGTAGTCTGAATAGCACTGACTTTGTTGTTTCAATGATGAAGGTTTTTCAGTTTTTAGCTCGGTACAGTCAAGAATAGCTAAACAGTTTGGAAAATCATGTTTGTAAGATTCTGGCATGATTCCTATGATTGTATTTCGATGGGGCCAATAACTTAAGGAACCTAATCTCAAATACATGTACTTCGCTACCCCATTAATTACTGTTGACACAGTTTGAACCTTAATATTGAATCTGAATGCTAAATCTTTCACATTTAAAGCATTTCTTAGTCTGCAAAGGTACATAAACAACTGCTGTGACAAAGGAAACTTGTCAATATGTGTTTCTTTTCTTTTGTCTTCATAAATGATTGGATTTTCACAACTTGGAAAGAGAAACACAAGAAGCATGAGAAATCTACTATAACTTAATCCAGTGTAAAATTCAAACAAGTTTTTGATCTTTGACTTTGAAACTTCTTCAGCAGTGAAATTTGTATCTCTCTCTGTTTGGCAAGCAGCATCTGAAACTTTCCCTCTCTGTCTGATTTCCTGTCGCAACCTGTCATTTTCTTCCTCCAGTTTTCTAACTTGTGCAACCCATGAATAGTAAATAAAATAGTTCATTAATAAGTGTACTGTAATTAACATCAAAATAAATAAAATTATATGATCAGAAACAATACCGATAAAATTACATGCATACATAATTACATTACTTACTTACAAGAGTTTGCATACCGTTAAGTATATATGGTATATATAAATATGTAGTTAACTTTATTCTCACAGTCTTCTGTTATCAATAAGTTTTGTAGTTACATGTACCATGTATTAGCCTATGTACATATTAAAGATGTTAATTATACTTATATTATCTGTAAATTTTCAGTTGAAAAACTACAAATCTTTTCCGACCATTGTACATGGGGCTTGTGGAAATACTACATTTCCTCTAGACACTGATGTGCCATTAATCAATTCTAAATTTCAACAACTCAATGAAGCTTTTAACATGACACAAGATGACGCCGAGAAGTTAGAAAGATTAACCGTGGATCAATCTGGAAATGCTTTGTGGTATGAGGAGAGGAAGAAACGTGTGACTGCTTCCCAGTTTGCAAGAATATGTAAAAGGAAAAAAGAAATCACCGACACTTTTGTTTCTAGCATATTTGAAAGTAAAAATTTTACTACTGAAGCAACTTCCTACGGCAAATGTAATGAAAACATAGCTAAACAGAAATATATGGAAAAATTCCACAATGTACATATTCATGACTGTGGATTAGTAGTAAATCCAAGATTTTCATTTCTTGCTGCCTCGCCTGATGGTAAAGTTTGTATAGAAGGACAGACTGGGGTATTGGAAATAAAATGTCCCTTTTCAGCTAGAGATTTACTCATCGCAGAGGCAGTGAACTTACCAAAGTTTTGTCTTGAGATATTAGGAGACTCATATACATTGAAAAAGAATCATGATTATTATTTCCAAATTCAGGGACAATTAATGGTGACAGGTGTTTCTTTCTGCATATTTGTTGTGTACACAAGAAAAGATTTATTTGTGGAAAAAATAACCAAAAATGTTGACTTCATTACAGAAATGTTTGATAAGCTTGCTAATTTTTATCTTCAATACAGACCAAGAATATTGAACAATATTCCTGCTGCATAGTTTAAGTCATCAAATGTTACTTTACAGCTATGAAATGAATTATTTCACAAATGAAAGTGTGTTACTGTGTTCAATTAATAAAAAGGAACCAGCTAAATCACAGAAGCAGAATCTGATATTGACAAATATACATACATTCTTCTTCTGTTTGGCATGAGGAATCTATGACAGGATTTGAAGTTGTCTGTGTTGTTAAACAGCATTCCATTGCATGAGAGTCTGGTGAATCATCAGTACTGGTACTACTGAAAAAAAAATATTTGATAAAAAACTTCTTTATAAGACCGGTATAGAACATGTAGAATACAGAATACAGATGTAGAGAAAGTTATGCAATATATTATCTGACCAGAGACAAATATGTTCATCTTAAACCCAACACTTATCAGCTGATTATTGAAATGTTTTATTTGATGCAAACCTGGTCTTGCTGTTTAAATCATCTGATTTTGACTGTTGAGACAAGTATATGATCTTTCGCCTTGCTCTGTGCAGTTCACCAGTCTGGGCATCACAAGGATCTGGGTATTCATCTGAAGGGCCATCCAATGAAATGAAATGCTGAAACAGTGTAAAATAAAATAGTAATACAATCAGTATATTCTATGATATGTAATGCGCTCTATCTGACTCTCTGTCACAGCACAAAGCTACAGGTTTAAAATTTTATTGCATTTGTTTTACAAGCATTCCGACATATAAACAAGTGTTAAAATCTAATTTGTTTATGCCAGTATGGGCATTTTGGTATTTTAGAAGTCGGAACAAAAACGACGCCATTTTCAAGTTGTACATACGTGATGTAACGTTACTGGGTATAGTCAGTGTTCAACATGTTCAAAGGATATCGAATTACTGGATGAGAGGTTATTCTATAATTTGAAAATAAAATGAACGTGTACTTACCTTAGAACACACATATGTATGCTTCGTAATTTTGTCAACGTTAAGCTGGGCATGTGGTCTTCGACAGCATGATATCCATCGTAAACATTTCTCCAAATCAGACTTTGGCTTCGGAAATGGGATGAATTTTGCTCCCATAAGTTTCTCTGGATACCTGCTATCCGATTTACATGTCCCATACGAACAGTGCTTCACCATTATATTTAACTCAATTGAAAAATAACACCCAGATTTACAGTTTCAATGCGTAAACAATCGCCATTTTCATGTAGCGATGTCCGACCAATGTCCGACCTTATACGCCGCATCAGATGACGTGATCTGATTGGTCAAACCCGACACACCCACAAATAAAATGGATCGGTGTATTGATGGGCACCAAGAGGGGTTCAAAATTTAAACATTTTAAAAAACAAAGGAAAAGTTTAAAAATTTTCTTCTCAAGAACTACAATGTTTTAGTTAGTGGAATATCTATGCATGCATCCTTCGCTTATGTAGATTCCTAATTCGTAAAATCGTGACCCCCGGACCAATAATGGGGCCCCAAGATGGGGTCAAAGTTTATTATAGAAATATAAAGGTAACAGGTTAAAAAATCTTCTTCTCGAGAACTACAATGCTTCAATTTGTGAGATTACTATCATGCATACAACCTTGGATAATGAAGGTTCGACAGTTTTAAAATAGTGACCCCTAGACTAATACTAGGGACCCAAGATGGGTTTAAAGTTAAATGTAGAAGTACCGGTATATATGGAAAATGTTTAAAAATCTTCTTTTCGAGAACTACAATGCATCAATTTGTCAGATAACTACGTAAGCACCCTCAAATAGTGTAGATTCGAAATTATAAAAGCCGTGACCTCAATCTAATACTGGGGCCCCAAGAGGTGTTCAAAGTTTAGCATAGAAATATAGAGGGAAAATGTTGAAAAATCTTTTTCTAGGGAACTATAATGCTTCAGCTTGTGAGATAACTATGCAAGCATCCTTAAATAATGTAGATTCCAAATAATTAAAACTTTAGCACTGGACTAATACTGTGGCCCCAAAAGGGGTTCAAAGTTTAACATAGAAAGATATATTGAAAATGTTTTTAAAAAGTTCTTCTCGAGAACTATAATGCTACAGTTTGTGAGATTACTATGCAAGGATCCTCAAATTGTGTAAACTCTAATGTAGTGGAACCAAGAGTTATCTTTCTTAATGTTCTGTACAGTCTGAGAGTTATTCCTCTTGAAGTGGAACTCTTCTACGTTCAGTTTTTCAGGTTGTGTACGTGCGGTCCCACCGCAGTGCTACACATTTTCATTCCTATGTTACTATTTATGTTGTTCAAGCCAACCATAAACCTCGGACCATTACTGGGTCCCCAGAAAGGGGTTCAATGTTTAAAATAGAAAAAGCATATGCTACGAAATGTAATGTTACAAGGAACTGCTGTTCAGGTGAGCAATGTGGCCCATGGGCCTCTTGTTTTGTATACATATACAATGCCTCCGCGCGGTTCTAAAAAAATCATAGGGGGGGGGGGGGGGTGGTGGGTTCTCAGAGATAATTTTGTATTGATTATTTCATTGGTTAATTAAATAAATGTGAATTTTCCATTGGGGGTGGATCTGATCTCATTCTAGATCCGCAATGCAATGTACCGTGTATATATGCAGTATAACAAATTATTTGCAAATTATTTGCATGTACGGTTAATTTTTTGAAGAGGAACATGTCATACATTGTAAGTACTTGTCGGCAGGACTTTATTTTCATTTGAATTTAAAGAGGTGGGGTGGTGCACGGTTCTGTCAAGAGGTACCCGTGGAACATGTGAATGAAATAGAAATAAAATAAACCAAATTTAAAGATGTTTTTGAAAAACAATAAAAGGACGGGGGTACGAAATGCTTAGAAGTAGCTTTTCCTGTGCTCTAGTTCGTGTGAAAATTATCACTTGCATGAATCACTATGTATCTCTCGTTAGGCTACAGTATTGTGTATCCCTGATTAAATGCGATGAATTAATATCCGCGTGAAATTCCGGGTTAAAAACTTAAAACTACAGGTTTTAAAATCTCACTTATTTTTCTAAAAGTTTTGAACTTGTGATATGAAAAAAAAGTTTGGTGCATGCGATTTTATATTCTTGCGATTCGGAACAAAACGGGGGAATCGCAGAAGTAAATATACGTATACGCAGTAAAATTAACGAATCTAAAGTATCAGTGACTTAATTACACCATGAGTAAACGAAAACAAACCAGGCAAAGAGATTAAAAAACGGTATGTGATATGACTGTTTATACGTTTTTGGTTTAAAATCTAAATCAAATCTGAATAAAAATATTTATGTAAAGTTCTAAATAGAATATTTTTTTCTTCCAAAATACAAAACATAAATATTGTATGCTTCTTATTTACACAAATTTTCGAAGTGATAAAAATGTGTATGTATCATTTACAGCCATGCTTATTGTAGGTTTGTTTATTTTGATATAAATCATGAACATGTAATTGAGTGTCCATGTTTAGATTTGAAGGTGTTTAAGCTATGACACATGTAACTAGAGACATGAACCTCATACATGTGTACCTGTCGACCGACTTCCATACCAAGCTTGCGATGATGATAATTATGATACGGATGATATTTTTGAGAACTGTAAGATTATATCGTCTCATATATATAACACTGCTGCGCAGACTTAGAATTTTATGTTATTATAGGGGGGGGAGGGGGGTCCAGTCACCCCACCATCCTTGAAAATTCAAACTATTTTTAAATTCACATAGTAAACCTACTGAAAATAGAACTCGACCTACCTCGACCTACCCCCCACCCCCACCCCCTCCCCGGCAAACAAAATTATAAAGTATCCCTTAGTACATAAACCTCCCCTCCATTTCTTGATCTGAACATATAAATATTGGAGCGAATGTCATGGTGCGAAACATCCCACATTTTTATTAAACTATATAGCTACGTTTTTTTTTTTCGGGGAGCAGCAATTGTAGCGCGCACACTGCCGCCTGGCCTCATAATGCAGCATTAAATTCATGCAACTTGTATTCGTCTTTTTTCATAGTGCCTTATGGTTTGCGTGTTTGAATTCACGTTTGTAACAGAGATAGAAGAAAGAATTTACACGAATAAGAAGAGAATGTTGCAACATAGCATTAAGCAAAGAATGAAGGATCAAAAAGAATCAAAGTGAAATTGGATAAGCATGAATATGAAAACAATAAAGTGACATGCAAGTGTAAATGTACTGAAGAATAAAGAAGTAAGCATAATGATAATAAAAGCAAAATACATAGAATTTTGGCGGTAATTCCCTTCCATAGAATTAGGGTGAACTTAATCTCCTGCTTGCTTCAGTTTTTCACTTTGGTCATCCTTTCAACTCCCCATTTCTCAAAAATGTTTGCTCCTTACCATTACAGGGCTTACATCCAACAAATATCAAGTTGTTGAATTGAAATGTTTACTTTCACGAACCGGAAGTCGTACATAAAATTTCTTAGTGTTGTTATTTTAACGATATCTTAAAAAATATATAACGGAATTCCTTGAAAATAAATAGGGTTTGTCCTTTAAACATGGTTTGATACACATGCATGCGAGGGTTTTCTTTAATTTTGCTAAAAAGGCTGAAATGGACACACACACAAACATACATACATACATACATACATACATACATACATACATACATACATACATACATACATACATACATACATACACACGCGCACAGCAGCGATGCTATATCCCCCACATACACACACGCGCACAGCAGCGATGCTATATCCCCCTCGCAACAAGTTGCGCGAGGGGATAATAACCGAAAGTTTTACTGCGCAACTGAATATTGAGTTGGCTGAGTAAACTCTGATATTTCATTGGTTCTTTGATTTGATTGGTTTTTAGCTCACTAGAACTGAAGGGCAAGAGGGCATTTCTGATCACAGTTTGTCTGTCGTCCGTCTGTCCGTTAAGGTCAGACGACACGTTCCTCGAGCATCTTTTTTGTATCTCCTCATAATAGAGAGTTCCAATAAAAATTGTTATTTTTATAATGCTTTTTAAAATGATTAAAATTTACTTGTATGTGGATAGATGCCTAGATGGCCGAGTGGTTAGAGCTGTGGCCGTTCTCTGACATGAGCGTAGGTTCTAGAGGTTGTGAGTTCAAGCCCCGCCCAATATAGTGAATTTCGCTGTGCATTTTCTAGTATTTTGCAGAAATGGTAAGGTATTCTAATTTTTTGCAAGAAAGCTTGTCAGAGTAGTAGTAAACTATTAACAAATTCCAGGAAAATGTTATATAAAATTGAGGAACGTGTCGTCTGACCTTAACTTTAAACATTTCGATTTTGAACATCTTCTCCAGAACTACTGGGTCAATTTCAACCAAACTTGGCACAAATCACCCTTAGACAAAGGGGTTTCAAAGTTATGATAATTAAGGATCACGCCCTTTTACATGGGGGGATAATTTGGAATTATTGAACATTTTTGATAAATTGACATAAATCATTTTCTCAAGATCAATTTAGCCTGGAGAGCTGAAACTTATGTGGAAACATCCTCAGGTAGTGATTCAAAGTTATGAAAATCATGACCCAGGGATGGGGACACAAGGTGGGATCAAATTTTACAAAGGAATATATAGAGAAAATTATAATCTTTGATAATCTACTACTCAAAATCCAATTGGCCAGAAAAGCTGTAACGTGTGTGGAAGCATCCTTAGGTAGGATAGATTCAAATCTTTACAAATTATGATCCCCGGCTGTACGATGGGGCCACAATATGGGGTTGAATTTTACATAAGGATATATAAAAATCTTTAAAAATCTTTTCAAAAACCAATTGGCCAGAAGAACTGAACTTATGCGGAAGCATTCTCAGGTAGGGTAGATTCAAAGTTTTATAAATTATGATCCCTAGGGATAGGGTGGGGCCACAATAGGGGTTTGAATTAAAATCATCTTCTCAAAAACCAATTGGCCAGAAAAGTAGTAAATTGTGTGGAAGCAGGTAGTGTTCATTCAATTTTGTACAAATTATGATCCCCGGTGGTAGGGTTGGGCCACGATGTGGGAAGGGGCAATTTTTATATAGGAAAAAAAAATAAGTTTTGTTAATTGAAATCTTATAATATGGTTTTGCTTAAATGCGAGCATCTTGACATTATTGATTCTCAATTGCTTAGAACCTGGAAAATTTCTGGGCCCAACCAGGGGCTCAAAGTTTGATAAAGGTTTTTGATCTTAAGATCTTCTCGAGAACTGTAATACGCATTATGTGATATGACTTTGAAATCATCATGTTAAAAAGTGGCTCAGTGTTCAACTAAATAATACCTGAAGAAAAATTTGAAATTTGTTTGTATCTTTATATCTTTATTCTACTACATTGTCCAGATATTTTGTGTACGACTCCATAAATCTGATTTTATTATGAGTTTGGCTATTGTTCCTCAGGTTAAGCGATGGGCCTCTTGTTCTTATTAAATATGAATATAGCGCGTTCAACCTATGTAATACTAGTGTAATACTAGTGTCGTATGGCTCACATAGACGACGTCGGTGGGAGCTTATGCTATACCTTCGGCGTCGGCGTCCTGACCTGGTTAAAGTTTTTGTTGCAAATCCTGTATCAAAGTATCAAACTTGTCCTATCTCCACTAAACTTGCATGGGTGATGTACCTGGACCTACTTATGAACCTGGAAGGCTTGGATGCTAAATCTGGGCCATGAATTTCAGCTGCTGGAGCAGGTTTAGGTATTTGAAGCAGGTTGATATTTTTGTGGCATGTGCCCTTTGATGGCCATATCTAAGTTACTACTGGTCCTGACTTCACCATACTTTCATGGATAATGCATCTTGTAATGTTAATCACGCCACAGCTTTGGATGCTGAATCGGAGCCGTAGGTTTCGGATGCTTGATGAGATAAATGATTTTGAAGCTGGTTAAAGTTTTTGGGGCAGGTGCCCTTTGATGGCCATATCTAAGTTATTACTGTTCCTGACTTTTCCAAACTTACATGGATATTGCATCTTGTACATAGATAATGTATCTTGTGATACCGATGCACACCACAGCCTTGGATGCTGAATCGGAGCTGAAGGTTTCGGATGCTGGATGAGGTTAAGGTTTTTGAAGCTGGTTAAAGGTCTTGAAGCAGGTGCCCCTCGTTGACCATATCTCAATTACTACAAGTCCAAACTTCACCATACTTGCATGAATGATGTGTCTTATGATACTTGTATCATTGACAGGCATGAATGCTGAATCTGAGCTTAAGGTTTCGGATGATGGAAGTGGTTTTAGGTTTTTGAAGCTGGTTAAAGTTTTTGGAGCAGGTGCCGTTTGATCTTTGTTATTATTGATATAATCTTTACCAAATTTGGATAGATGATGCATCTTGTGATATTGATGCACTCCACAAGCTTTGGTGCTGAATCTGAGCCATACGTTTTAGATGCTGAAGGATGGTAAGGTTTTTGAAGCTGGTTACAGTTTTTGAAGCATGTGATAGGCAGATCTTTGTTATTGTTGTTTAATCTTTATCAACTTTGGATAGAAGAAGCATCTTGTGGTACTGATGCACTCCACAAGCTTGGATGCAAAATCTGAGCTATCAGTTTCGGGTGCTAGAGGGGGTTAAGGTTTTTGGAGCTGGCCACATGTTTATTAAAATAATAGAACTTAATCACACTTGCATGGTTGATTTAACTATGTAAATGAATCACAATGGCAGCTTCAGATACTTAGAGTGATCTTGATTATCTAGATGCTTAGGCAGGATTTAAATTTTAGAACAACTCAAATTTGGTAGGGTCTTAGAGCTGGTTACAAAACGAAGATTTTGTTCATACCTAGTCAGACTAAAACAGTTAATATAACTGTGGATGTGTAAATAGAGATATATTTAGATACAAAGCTTCATCTCAATTACATGTATCTTGATGCTGGACAGGTGTCAGTTTTTTGAGTAGTTAAATACAGGTTTAATTGTTTGAGAAAATTTTGTTTTGACAATCATTCATGTCGGTGGACAATGGTTTTCTAAGGGTGTCAATTTCAACTGTTACCCTCCCAAACAGGAAGTATTTATATAATACAATATTGTATCATTTTACATGATACAGTATTATATAAATAGTGCCTGTTTCGGAGGGTAGCAGTTGAAATTGACACCCTGAGAAAACCATTGTCCACCGACGCGAAGCAAGCAGAGGTTGACAATGGTTTTCTCAGGGTGTCAAATTTTTTTCCTTAAATATACATACAAAAATTTCATGCATTAACTTTTAGTTCTGTCCTCAGCGACAGAAAGAACTTATGGCCCTCATCGGCTTTTAAAAAATTTCATGCATTAACTTAAAGCTCTGTCCTCAGGAACAGAAAGAAATTGTATAGCCCTCATCGGCTTTTAAAAAATTTCCATGCATTAACTTTTAGTTCTGTCCTCAGCGACATAAAGAACTTATGGCCCTCATCGGCTTTTAAAAAATTTCGTGCATTAACTCTAAGTTCTGTCCTCCACGACAGAAAGAACTTATGGCCCTCCTCGGCTTTTTTTTTTTTTTATTTCATGCATTAACTTAAAGCTCTGTCCTCAGCGACAGAAAAGCCCTCAGCGGCTTTTTCAAAATAAAATAGAGTTCTTATTACCTCTCCTTTAATGAATTGGCGTAGCGGTAATTCTCGTCTTCTATGCACGCTGGAAAAGTACGTGTTGTCTATCGCTCTGCAAATCGTCAAGTGATGGTACTTCTTGTTATCAGCTATTCTCAGTTGGGATCTGCCGGCGTACGCCATTTTTTCAAGTATAGCGGATAGCTCATTGTTATGTGATGTAATGAGATGGTAAATACATGTACTTCTTAATAAATCGCCATTTTCATTGATTGTATGCAATGATTAAACAATTGTGTATTTATACCGTTGCAATATAACGTTTAATTCCTTTATACAACTTTGCTCATATACGAAGTAGATATAGACAGCAGAATGCAAATTAGGCTATCATTCTGGCAGATAAAATGATTTTGAAAGAACTCGGGGGAGTAAGCCGAGGCATAAAACCACTTAAGTCCATTTGAATCACCCACATTTTTTTCCTTACAAATATTACTTTTGCTACATTTATTAAACATATGCAATAATTTGCATTCAAAACCTTCAACCTTATTACTAGTATGTAATTGATATAAGACATAAAAATATGTATATGCTAATTGAAAAACAAAACGCTAATGAAATCAGATGTTCAGACTATAGTTTTTTTATAGAGTGGGTCATTACACCATTTTTTAAAGAACTTTTACTGATAAAACATGTAAATGTCAATCTTTTTCAATGTTAATAAAAATGGTTTCAAAACCCACTCTTTGGTAAAAAGCAAGTTTTCTCCATCAATTTTCAAGATCATCATCAAATGGCTTAGACCAAACTATGTTTGCGCAATACTAAATTGAGTTTGTTATTTAAATGGACTAAAGCACTCAATTCCGTGGTGCGGCAGGTAGCGAGGAGTTCTTAGAACATAAGTATGTTGAAGTAGTAGTTCGATTCTGATTAATCTTGATAAATATTTTTTTTTATATCTTTGTTTACTTTGTTTAAATTAGAAAACCTCATTTGATGTAAAGAAAGTAAAAATTGCGTTATTATGAATAAAACACACCTACGTAATCATTTTATAGGTCTTTAGATAACTGCTAAATCAGTTATCTTTAGTATTATTTTAAAAAATAAACACGTTTCTTTGCTGACGGGGTACAAATTATGGACTTAAAGACAAAAGATTGGAATTCTTTATTCTATGTACATGCACATAATAAATTCTCTGGAGATTGGAGATATGTAGGCCCAGGAATGAAAATATTTGAAGTGAATACACTATAGCATTAAATGATTTATTTTTGACGTCGTCGTGTCAATAACTGCCGTCAGGTGAGCAGACAAATTGAATAACGCGCGTTAGCGCGTTATGATAATTTGTCTGTTCACCTGACGGCAGTTATTGACACGACGACGTCAAAAATAAATCATTTAATACTTATATTTACATTCCCTTACTGAAGAAATCAATTGTTTACTTAAATAAATCGATATTAAGTGCAGATCACGGAGGGAGTGAATAAGTAACAGCAAGAACAGCTGTTTTGTAAAACCGGTTTAAACTGGTTTTCACATAGACTGTTGAGAGGAGATCAACGAGCATGGAAATATAATCCATGATAAATAACTCTTGAAATGTTGCTTTTTACAATAAAGTCAACTTTTTTGTCGAATAATTATAAAACATGGTGTTTTGACAACATTCATAAAATACATTTTTTAACCGATAACATAGAAATCACTGTTTGAGAACTACTTATGTAAATTACTCGTAAATTCATACGCAGTGAATAGGTGTTGCATTTAGAGGCATTTAACCATCACTGAATTTAATGGAAAAACACAGTAGAATGTTAATATATCATATTATACTCAATGCGTGATTGTTATTTGGAACATACTCGTGATAGGGTTGTGGCCATTTGTGGGCATGTGCCTCGGCTTATTCCCCCAGGTTCTTTTGTGGAGAAACTACTAGAGAAATCTGCATTTGGGGTGTTTTTAATGAATATTTAATTTTGACTTTTTTCATCTGTAACCATGGTGACATAAACATATGTGACAACAAACTGTTCCTCTATTTTTAATTTGTTTTACAGCGGTTTATTTCACTTGCCAGTTCACCTTTTTACGACGATATGAGACAAATGAAGGCTGCCCTTTCTAATATATAATTTGAATTAATTACAGAACTTATTTACATGTATGATAAAGCAGTGAATGTGTGCAGTGTGCATACTTAACGCTAACTGTTGATAAATACATGTAATGCAATATATTGTCATCTTTGTTGAAAACTGATATCTAAATTTTGAATGAATTATAATACTGTTTGTCTATTTTTTTTTTAGGTAAATGTCTTTTTTAAAAAATTGGAACCTCTATCTGCCTCCTTGATGGTCACCTGAGTATCACTGCCCCTAGATAGACCTGTCTTTGATTCCCATGATTGCATTTTAAGCTTCATTATGGTGTCTAAACCCTAATCCAAGACTCTTTTGACTGTTACCCTTACGTTTATTATTAATATCTAAGAATATTGTTTTCAAACATCAATTCGTTAAGGAGGGTATCTATACCCTAGATCCAGGGGCCAAACATTGTACACTTATGGTAACACGAGACCTGCTGGCCTGTAATGGTCAGTCTTTTATGATATCCAGTTTCAATAATAGTGCACACAAAATGCACATAGCTTATTACTACAAGCATGCAATGCACAGGAAATTACAGATTTCAAGATAAACTTTTTAAAGAATGTAAAAATGGTAACGGACGACACACTACTAACGGCATTAGGTTACCCATAGTCTTAAGTGACCTAAAAAAAATACATGTTCACTAAATGGCCATATTTGTCACCCATCCCCATCCAACCCCCCCCCCCCCCCCCCCCCCCCCAACCTAAAAATCTTTGATCTTGCCCCATGACCAATATGAAGAAGATCTCCGTGACACCACTACGCCAAGCATTTCAGTGATTAACTGATCGTGATACTAAAAGACTAATTCAATTTTTTATATATAAAAGGCAGAATAAAAAAAAATCCGAATAATTTAGAGTTATCGAAAATGGCTGAGGATCGGAGATCGTAAAGAATTGTCTTAATTAAAGTTTCTCGACACACCAAAATTTTATCTGATGGATCGATAAAGAATCTTTTTAAAATATGATTTGCAAAAAAGAGCCCGAAATCGGCTTTCATCTATTCTATATCAATTTTTTGTATTTTTTTTATTCGAAGAAAAGGGAAATATTATTTAGACTGCAGACAGGATATTTTAGAGCTTAATATTTGGTTTCAGCTGATGCAAAATATACATGTAATTATCTATAAATGCATGACAACGATGGTTAAGTCAACTTTTTAATTTCTTTTAATTAAAAATAATTAATGAAATCTAAAAACGCAGTTGTTTATATCTTGATAATATCTAAACAATATTCAAGAGTTACATAACGCACTAATTAAACAAGGATTTTTTTTAACTAAGAAATTGAAACGAAAATGCAATTTTTCAAACTTAAACATATCCCGATGGAAAAAATACTTAATGCAATCCTTTCAACAGCCCCCCCCCCCCCTTGCAAATGCAATGTCTCTTTCGGATAATGACGCCATTTTTTATTAAGCGCTAAGCGCATGCGCTAGCACTTATTAGGGATGCACCAAATTTCATGATCTTTTTATAAGCGCCACCTAGTGATCATGCTGAGCGACGCTCGAATTCTAAAAATAGCAAGATCATGGTATCCTTAAGTTTCTATCAAGATCCCAGGTTTTACAAAAAAAACGTCGAGTTGTGGGTTTACTTAATCGAGATCCGAACAAATGGCAAACTTTTACAATATCAGTGAAGTCTAGGGTGCATTGGCGATTACACATGCCACGCGACATTCCATGCTGCTATTATTAGATGCATGTTGGGTGACCGCTGTGCGATGTAAACAAAGGATGGCCAGTGGTGCGGATCTCGGAATGTCAAAGCATGCAATCAGAGATATTCCCTTGTCTTGTTGCTATACCAAAAGTTACATAGAAAAAAATTTAAGACCCTCAAAGGACGACAAATTTATCAACGTGATATTTTTAAAAACATTTGTTGTGTAACTTTGATCTTTTGATTCACGTGATATTTTTAAAAACATTTGTTGTGTAACTTTGATCTTTTGATTCATGTCGATTTTAAATTCAATGACATTTAGTCATATTTTACGGTCTCGGTTGGTGAAAAGGTACCGTTAGTCTTGTTTTCACTCACTGAGCAAGTGTATTCATAACTTGTCGTACACTGTATATATCAACAAGGTTAGCATTTAAAAAAGGAAATAAAGTCAGCCAGCGGAATATTAATCTTAGATCAAAATTGAATATACAACCTATAAAAATACAAGATATATAACGACCAGAACAATAATATTCTGCGGGTGTACATTGAGTTTGCACGCTTTACTTTTATAAATGTAGGGTAGGAGACAGGCGTGCAGCGGTACAATGTATGACTTCACACCAACTTTAGTTATTTATAATTATATAGACTTTTAAAATTGCAAAGATCGCTCTCTGAATTTTACACCACATATCCTCTCAAATTCGAGAAATTTATATATGCAGACTCCGGAACCCAGGGACAGTCAGTTTCATAACTTCGAATTTCTTAAACAAGGACCGTCTAATTCATTCCCAGAATTCCAATGTACAAAAGCGCAATCGAATTTTCATCCCAACTTAGTTGTAAGTGGGCTAACTAATCAGTTAATATACATTACAAACTCCTCTCTTCAAATTGATTGAAATGGTATGGTCAGGATCTCATACATATGATGCATTTTCATGAAACTGTTTTTTCTTTTACTTTCTGTATAGTTATGATTTTAAAATATTAACAATGGTTTGAAAAAAGTAGCATTGAGGCTGGCTTAGCGCTTTTCAGTACTTTGAGTACTTTGATTATGATATCATGAGCAGACCTGACAATAATTGATAAGTAGATTTTTTCCATTGGTTTAAAAAATAATTACAATTCTTCATTTTCATTAATATTTTTTATATTAAGAAATAATTGTATGGTGCATCAGTCGGTATTAAATTTTAAGCACCGAAATATCATGTTTGAAACCAAAACGAGTTTTCTGGTTTCTGTTAAAAAAAAAATTCATATAAAAAAAAATTAAAAACCGATAATGGTCTTACTTTTGTCAAATCATATTTCAAAAAAGATTCTTTGTCGACCCATCAAATAATATATTGGTGTGTCAAGCAACATAAAGATTTCTAATACTTTAGATAGTTCTGTAAAATATCTGATAGATATTATGATTGTCGTGTCAGATCTAATGACACTCATCTGTCTAGATAAATCTTACGATAGTTTTGGGAAACTCAGCCCGAATTTCCCCAAATACTGTGGAAATAAATAGAACCATGAATTCTTCAGAAGATTTACTGCTGACGTCGTCCTTTACTTACCCAGACGTTATCTTAAACTCGCTAACCGACTTTGGAAAATGAAGTACATGTATGTTCAATTCACATGCAGATCGAGAGTCGCCATTTTACATGTTAACCAAATACACACTTAACGAAGGCTGGTGACGGTGATTAAAGTAAGTAAAGTGAATTTATCAGTAGTAAATATGTCTGAGGAATTTTTTTGGAATCGAATATTTGCACAGAATGTGTTCGGAAATAAATAAACCGGGAGTATTTGTACACGCACCGTAAATTGCATGTTTTGTTTTGTTTTTGTGGCCTTGTAGCTCTACGACGTATCAACCCGAATTTTCCGTAGAGCAACATATCATACAAAGTGCACTTCCCCATTTTTGACTGCGTAGCAGAAGGAATGAAAAAAGATCCCCCAATAAGCAAGCATTGCATGTGCGGATCAAGAGGGGACCCCCCTCCCCTCAACTGGAAAAATCAAATTTCTAAAATTTACGCAGTAAAATTCTTATAGATATGCATTGGACCCACTGGCAAACTTTAATATTCCTCGGACCCCCATCTCTGGAAAATTTTCTGGATCCGCGCATGCGTGGTTGATGAGAAATTACTGCCATTGATAATTGATATTTACAAAGCTTTATGGTAATTTACATAGCATGTAAGTGATGTTAAAATTATTCTTCCATATCATCAGATTCTTGGCATTTTCTTTCACAGATAAATTGAATATACTTGATTTAATCACCACACAATAACTTCTCCGAAGGCTAGAACTGAAAGTTTGTTAGATTAGCAATACGCGGTCTTTGATTCGGATCCTCGCTGTTATTTGCAACTGCTGTTTAAATTGGAGACTTTCCAAACAGATAAAAGTACTTGAAATTTTTTTTTCAATATCATTGGGCGTTCTCGGTGAAGACTTGTTCCACATCGATTGATTGAGACCGGGGCTTACTGGTCCGTTTATAATACGGGTAAATATAAGTATGTGGATTAACAACTGAAGATTTAAAAAAAAAACCATGCAGGTTATGAATACCATATAGGCTTCTTCTGGTGGTCACAAATTTAGCGGAAAAGACGTCAAGGCATACTGTTACTTTTGACTGATAAAGATTTAGTGAATGGAATCCTTTTTTATTTCAAATGTTAAATTTGTGACAGTATAAGCAGCAACAAAAAAAAGGTACGCAGTCAGGTACATGTTTAAAATTTTAAGATAACAGACCTGTGTGTGTGTGTGTGCATTAGAATTCACAATCTCTTTCGACTCGTCTTCTGGGATGTAGAATGATCACTCACAAGTGCAGCTGCTCAATAAGTACTCTGTCAATAAAATCATATAGTCCTTCATAAATGCATATTTTTATTATTTAAAAATTGATATGTCATTCTGACATAACCCCGACACCAGACATAACCCCCTCCCCCGCCACACACTCCAGGCTGGCAAAATTAGGTTTTTTTTAATCAAGATAGGGTAGGTCTAAACTCCCTCCCTCCCATTGAAAAACGAAAGCTCCATGTGCCTGATAAAAGAATGGATGGCGCAATGCATTGTTTAAATGTTCATTTTATTAATAGTAGCAGAATTTAGCAATATCACGATAGTAGAATTTTATTAAATTGACAGAAGACAAGAAATGAGTCATCGTGTTTTCGTTTTCGAGCCGTGATTGTCATTCGGTACTCTGTCGCACGCTGTTTTCTTTGAAGTATTTATAACCTATTCACAGCGAGTTGCCAGTCGCATGATCCAAGAGGGGGTTGGGTCAATCTTTTTACCCAGGGATCTTTTTTCTACCAGGAAGTCTTGTTTTGAGCGGGTACGTCACAAAGTTTATGGTAGGATCGATATATCTAAACCCAGCGCTGTCTTTTAGGCCGGAAACCAGATTGTTTTGTCTCCCTAGTCTGGAATTTGACCTGGACTGTGGGATAACCCGTGGGGTAGGAGGAAATTTGAGCCCCCCGAGTCACTGGAAAAAGCGATAAGGAAACAGGTCTAAGGTACGTCGTGATATTCAGTTCATATATTTAGAGATTACCTGTGCAGGTAAACATTCGCCTTACGTCACAGACTCGATAATCATACATGTATGGGTTTTTATTTTGTTTTGTTGTTAAAGTTGGGCGGATTCATGTTTATTTTAACTGATTGCTTATGCAGAAACTAGGACATTTGAAATTTCCAGAGTAAAATGATTTTTAGTTTATGGGACTATATATAGGTTGCGATCTCGAAGCATTACGAGGAGGACTTGTGGATAAATTGAGCTCTAACACATGAGGGTACTAGTATTGCAGATGGGGAATATTCATGGTAATTGTAGTAATCGAGAGATTTAACAGTTTTTTCTGTGTGGCATTGAAGTATATACTTCATGCAAGTCTGGAACCCTCCTGTATAATAATAATTCACTGTCTAGAAATGCAAATCATTTAAGAAAATCCCCAACATATAACGAGTGAAAACTCTTGTCGTTGACTGAATGAACACACATGTGTGTACGAACGGTGTCGTGTGTACATATTTATTTAACATTTTTGATTCTTATTTGGAATATCCGCATTCTTTAGTCAAGTGAATCGCAACATAATCCCCTTTCCTTAGACTCTAACTACACCGTACTTATTTTTCCAAAAAACAACAAAACAGCTCGAATAGCTCGACCAACCGTAAAAAAATTATATGTTAAAATGATTTAAAGCTCCAAGTACAAAGGTCTAACAAATAAAGTAACTTGCCCATGCGCAGATCCCGAAAAGAATTCCAGGGGGGGGGGGGGGGGGGTCGACGGTTATTTGAGATTTCCAGGTAGATCTGAGGCATATTTCTGGTAATTTCATAATGTAATTTAAAGAAATTTGAATTTGCAAAGGGGAAGGGGGTCCGGAGGTATCTTTAAATACTATTTTACAGCATAAATATAGAGGAATACATGAATTTTATAGATATCTGAATTAACTATAATAGCATTTTTTTTTAAATGAGTCGGTGGCATATTTAAAGAATTTGGACATGAATACTACTACTTTAGGAGGCCGACTTTAGTTTTCATTGCGCATGTTTTTGCACATTCTAGTATAATACAGTGGATTGGTATTCTTATGAAATTTTTACGATGTCATTTATAAAATTGAATACAATAAACAAAATACAGATAAAAATATTTAGATTTTTAAAGAATTTTTTTGTTTTTTAAACGATTTTCCCGTTGTGCGGTAGGGAAGCATTGCCATGGCGCTTTTATGACATAATGATACAAGAGGCCCATGGGCCACATCGCTCACCTGAGGAACAATAGGTATGATAAAATCAGCTTAATGGAGTCATAATACAAACTATCTGGACAATGTACAATAATACATGTAGATCCTGTATAAATAAAACCCATTTTCCCCTGGATATTCTTATGTTTATAATCATTAGTCCCTTTTCTAACAGGATGGTTTTATAGTCATATCATATGTTGAGTATTGCCGTTCTCAAAAAGATCCTTAACAAAAGTTTATATATGGGATATAAACGTACATCAAACTCTGAATCTTCTCGTGAGGCCAAAGAATTGTCCTGGGGCCACAGTCTTAACAATTATAAAGAATCATCTGGCTGATTAGTCTCTGAGAAGATTTTTAAAGATTTACCCTATATATTCCTTTGTTAAACTTTGACCCCATATTGTGGCCCCACCCTACCCCTGGGGATCATGATTTTCACAACTTTGAATCTACACTACCTGACTATGCATCCACACAAGTTTCAGCTTTCCTGGCTGATTAGTTTCTGAGAAGAAGATTTTTAAAGATTTACTCTGTTTATTCCTATGTAAAACATCGACCTCCCATTGTGGCCCAAACCTACCACCAGGGTTATGATTTTCACAAATTTTAATCTACACTACCTGAGGATGCATCCACACAAGTGTCAGCTTTCCTGGCTAATTAGTTTCTGAGAAGAAGATGTTTAAATATTTACATATAATATTAAACATATAATCATATGTTAAACTTCGATCCCCATTGTGGCCCCACCCTACCCCCAGGGGTAACTATTTTCACAACTTTGAATCTACACTTCCTGAGGATGCTTCCACATAAGTTTCAGTTTTGCCGGCTGATTAGTTTCTGGGAAGAAGATTTTTAAAGATTTACTCTATATATTCCTATGTTAAACTTCGATCCCCCATTGTGGCCCCACCCTACCCCCGGGGGTCATGATTTTCACAACTTTGAATAAACGCTACCTGAGGATGCTTTCACACAAGTTTCAGCTTTCCTGGCTAATTAGTTTCTGAGAAGAAGATGTTTATAGATTTACTCTATATATTCCTATGTTAAACTTCGATCCCCCATTGTGGCCCCACCCTACCCCCGTGGGTCATGATTTTCACAACTTTGAATCTACACTACCTGAGGATGCTTCCACACAAGTGTCAGCTTTCCTGGCTGATTAGTTTCTGAGAAGATTATTTTTAAAGATGTACTCTATATATTCATATGTTAAACTTCGACCCCCCATTGTGGCCCCACCCTACCCCCGGGGGTCATGATTTTCACAACTTTGAATCTACACTACCTGAGGATGCTTCCACACAAGTGTCAGCTTTCCTGGCCGATTAGTTTCTGAGAAGAAGATTTTTAAAGATTTACTCTATATATTCCTATGTAAAACTTCGATCTCCCATTGTGGCCCCACCCTTCCCCCGTAGGTCATGATTTTCACAAATTTGAATCTACATTACCTGATGATGCTTTCACACAAGTGTCAGCTTTCTTGGCTGATTAGTTTCTGAGAAGAAGATTTTTAAAGATTTACTCTATATATTCATTTGTTAAACTTCGACCCCCCATTGTGGCCCCACCCTCAGGTGAGCTAAAAAGGTTAAGTTTACAATACAATAAGTTGTTAAAGTTGGTTTCTAGAAGAACAGACTTTGAAAATTTTCTTAATAAATGTTGACAAATTTTTTACTTTTTAATCTTTAGTTTTTACGATCTGTGTACAAACATAGAATTGTGAGCAAATCTCTGTATCTTGCTTATAATTCAAAGCTTAACACTCAAATATGGTTAGTAAATAGAAATTGTATACAATTAAACACAAGAAACATGCACTACATGTATAACAAATAAAGAACACAATTTATTTTTTCGAAATGAATCATATATATACATGTATACCTACATATTTCCGTCAGCGATATCAAACTCTATTTAAACTGAATAAACTCAAGAAAATGCCGAGCATCTCAACAAAACCTATTGCATTAATCTACCATTACGCAAAAGATAATGCCGAATTACCGATAGAATGAATTGTATTTCAGTACCCCTACATCAGATTTTGCTTAATTTGCGCAGGTAAACGGTTAACTGTTTGATTTGATACGTAAAAATCACGAAATACAGACGATATTTTCCAGGTTACAAAGCATAAATAATGAAAACGAAACGAAAATCAGAACAAGCTAACACCATATGTCATATGTAAAAACTGTCAACGCATTGAAATATTTAGCCTCAATTTACTTCACAAAATCGGCACCAATATATTTTGCATGTTTCAAAATTTCCTTTCATGCGCGAACTGTTGCACAACAAGCAAATTCATCATAGTCAGATCGACCCTTTTTCGTATAAAGAACCTCGTTTTAGAAGTATGGAATACGAGTCTTGGTAAAATGGGTATGCAAACCCAGGCCGTGGCAAAATAAAAGCCGGGGCAGATCGGCAATCGTCAATTCCAAATACGCATTATTTTGCAGCAATATTTACAGCGAATACAAATATACTAGTCCATCAAATATCCTGAAATTTTAATGAGATTGTCAGATTAATAACTGCCAATCTTATGTTTTGCCCAGGCCAAGTCTTGTCTACCCATTTTACTGGATGCCGAGCCTGAAGCTATTAAACTGATTGAAACACGCCTTTCCTTTATTATTATTTTCGTAATAACTCAGATTTGAAACAGAATTACCCCTTAATTTTTGCAATTTATATTTTCCTTCCCATAAGGATAATTTATGCTAAACTACGTTGAATTTGCCTCGGTAGTTCTTGAGAAGAAGATTTTTAAAAATGCAACCCCCTTTTTCTACAGTTTCAAGGTTTTCTCCGCTTTGAATATAGATCGGACTTTTATTTCTGCAATTTATATTCGCCCTCCCATAAGAATGCTTTGTGCCAAATTTGGTTGAAATTGGATAAGCGGTTTTAGAGAAGAAGTTCAAAATGTAAAAAGTTTACAGACGGACAGACGGACAGACGGACGACGGACAAAATGTGATCAGAATAGCTCACTTGAGCTTTCAGCTCAGGTGAGCTAAAATCGAAGCTTTGTAGATTGAAGTACGTTATAAGAAATAACATTATATAAATAGTGCCTGTTTAGGAGGGTAACAGTTGAAATTGACTGTTATCCTCCCATACAGGCACTATTTATTTTATTATACTGAATGTCTTAATTTTAGAGATTTTCTTACTGCTTCTATATAGAAATGACGTGAATTCCATGACGAACCGTACGCGCATAATTTACGCACATGTTACAATTGTTGTGTCACCCGTTGCTAAGTGTGTTGCTAACGCTGAGGGTAATAGAACGGATAATCACCGGGGTCTTAACCAATCAGATTTCAGCATTTAACATGAAAGTATAATAATATATAAATAGTGCCTGTTTGGGAGGGTAATAGTTGAAATTATTATACCTGCATGTTAAATAATGAAATCTGATTGGTTTAGACGCAGTTGACAATCCGTTCTATTACCCTCAGCGCTAGCCACACACTTAACAACGAATTGTTATATGCGCGTAAATTATGCGCATACGGTTCGCCGTAGAATTCACGCCATTTCTATATAAAAGCAATTAAAAAATTCTCTAAAATTAAGACATTCAATATAATAAAATAAATAGCTTTTATATAGAAATGACGTGAATTCTACCGCGAACCGTACGCGCATAATTTACGCGCATGTAACAATTCGTTGTGTTACCCGTTGCTTAGTGTGTTGCTAACGCTGAGGGTAATAGAACGGATTATCAACTGCGTCTAGTAAACCAATCAGATTTCAGTATTTAACATATGAAAGTATAATAAAAAAATTGTACACCGTTTTATTTTATACAAAGAATTATGATATCCTCAGGGACATTTTTCTTATTTTTTTAATAAATCCATTTTACCAACCTCCATTCGTAATGCTCCAAATATATAGCAAAATTTGGTGCATTTTAATATTTTGAGATGGCCTCCACTAATAACAAGACTGTATAATTTAGTATTTTTTACATATAAGGTAGGAAATGATATTACCAATCATATATAGCAATTTGAGAAAAAAGCTATTGTAATATTTTTTAATCTGCTGCGAAGTGCGGAAAATGACAATTTCCTATATATTCCTATAGTAAATGTACCTCTATTTTGAGATGGTCCCTAAAAAGAACCAGACGGTCGATTTTCTCGAAACTTTGCAGATTAACTAGCTAGAATTAGTTTAAATTGCATATGGTAAAAAATGAAGAGAATATTTTAATGCATAAATATAGAGGAGTATATGAATTTTATAGAAATATGAATTTAATAATAGCTGGGTTTTATTATGGGGAACATCTATAAAGCCAATATCAAAGGAACCTGGAACAAAACATCTTTTGGGGAAGGGCTTTCAAGATTGTTCAAATGAAAGGTCACTTCCCCTTCAAAGGGAAGATAATCAGAAAAGAGTAAAAATAAAGTTGTGTGTTTTAAAATGTTCTTCATGAATTTTTGGATTAAGAACTTTCAAGTTTGTTGAAATGAAGGATCATTCGTTGTTTATGGCTTATAATAAGCTGAAACAAATAGACTCATTGACACTGTGCACTGAGATTCCATTTTTAGCTCACCTGAGCTGAAAGCTCAAGTGAATAATAATGATAAAGGAAATGCGTGTTTCGATCAGATTATTACCTCGGGTTCGGTATTCTATACTTCTAAAACGGAACGGTATAAAGGTTGCACTACAGTATTAAATTTTATTATATATTCTTACCAAAATTGCACAACTTCACATACAGATTAAAAATTTAAAACGAACTTCTGGAAAAAATCCCTTTGACATCTTTTTAAACAACGCTTCATTTACAATTTTCTAGCAAAATACACACGTGCATCCAGCAAGGCGTGAGACTTAGTTTACCTCGAACTTACACATGTGCTTTTCAACCCCCCTCCGGAAATAACACGCATCAAAATTTCAAATGACCTCGCATTACTACAAAACTTGGACAGTTAAACCTCTTACACATTGTTTTTCATCCGATAAAAAAATTCATCTCCTTCTCAAGCGGAAACGCCCCAAATTCAAAGGAAAATTGGGGAATTATTTTGCCTTAGCCATTTTTTGACGTGAACCTTGAGTGAAATACTGTAATGACACCTGCAAAAGTAGGATCTTTGTTTAAAGCAGCCACGTTGAATGATAAACGGGTCGATCTGACAAATGTTGTGCAACAGTTCGCGTGCAAAAGGAATCTTTGAAACATGCAAGATACATTGGTGCCGATTTTGTGAAGTAAATTGAGGTTAAATATTTCAATGCGTTGACAGTTTTCACATTTGATGGTTGTGTTATGTTAGCTTGTTTTGTTTTTCGTTCATTTTCAATTATTTATGCTTTGTAATCTGGGGAACTATCGCCTGTTTTTTTTGTTATTTTTTACGTATCGAATCAAACATAGACTTCGGTAAATCAGACAGTTGACTGTTTACCTGTGCAAATTAGCAAAATCTGATGTATTAACAAAGTACTAAAATACAATTCATTCTATTGGTAATTCGGTAATATCTTTTTGGTAATGGTTGATTAATGCAATGTGTTTTGTTGAGATGCTCAGCATTTTCTCGTTTATTCAGTTTAAACAGATTTTAATATCGTTGAAGGAAATATGTACTAGTTATATATATATATAGGATTCATTTTGAAAAATAAATTGTGCTTTTTATTTTAGTGCATGTCTCTTCTGTTAAATTGTTTACAATTTCTATTTACTAACCATATTTGAGTGTTAAGCTTCAAATTATTAGCAAAATACAGAGCTTTGTACACAGATAAGAGGCCATTTTTTGTTTACATTTTAGATGCTGAATAGGAAATACCAAATTAAAATTCTAGTAAAATTGTGAACTCTGTATCTTGCTAATAATTCTATGATTGACGCTGAAATTTTGGTTGATTATACATTAGAAATGTCTCGCTAAACGTTAAATACTCGTACAAAAAATGATATGCTGTAACTACTGTCTGGGGCCCCCTCTTTATACGATGATTCAGAATTATATGAATTCCACATTAATTTTAATAGTTTTTCATACACGAGTAAATGAAAACAGTTTCCATAGTTCTGACACATTTTGTTACGGGGATAAAAATATTATCACTATTCCTAAGAAGTTTTACAGTGTAAAATCATCCTGGTTTAGAATATTTTAAATGACAAATAAAGTAACTGGTAAGTATTTAGGGAAGAAAATGTACCTAAATGCTCTCAAATATTTTGATCGCTTTATATAGGGGGGATTAGGGAACAGAACGAAAATATAGGGAATTTGAAGTCAACAGTGTACCGCTACCAAAAGTTTAGTTTTATATTTTGCAAAGGATTTTCTTCTTATTTTTTTTTAGTAATAATGGCATTACATAAAGGTACAATGTCAAAGATTAAGTGTATGCAAAAATAAGTTTAAAATTCAAATACTTTACACTATTTATTTTTTGTTATTCTACAGAGGGGCCATATGGTACAATATCATTTGAACGCCCATATAAAGTAATTGTTGGTCAGGTGAGCGATGTGGCCCCATGGGCCTCTTGTTTTGTATGACTGGATAGCCTCTCTTTGATTCCAAATGCTGCGGCTAGCTGATTCGAGTAATGACCAATGTTTCTCAGGTGAACAATGTAGCCCCTGGTCCTCTTGTTTATATTGTTCTAGAGACTCGGGGCCCTGACATATGTCTTGTTGCGTAAGTGGCTTTACAATTGTACCGGTGATTAGCGTCTTTGTTAATTTGATACTGCTTTTTATCATTTTCTAAAAAATATTAGAAAATGAGGCCTAAAATGTAATGTCTAGAAAACAAGACGCTAATCTAACCAAGATTAAAATCAGCATTGCTGTATATAAACTTTTCATTATCCAACTCTTAGTTTGAGAGTCTTAAGTTAATCATAACCAACTTAATATACTTATGTAATAGTGGGTTGTCACGAAGAAATAACTACTCTACTGATAGGGTTCTTCAATTTATATAAATGAATGGATTTTTGGATAAAACATTGTAATATGATGAATTATAACCAGCATAAAAATGTTTAATATTAATATTGTGTTTCAGCGAAAAAAAATGAATTCATAGTAAAATATAAGTATAGCCGCAAAACTGTCGCTCCACGGGAAATTCGGGTTGACGGATCGTGGAGCTACAGTTCCATCCATAAAAATATATATATATTTAATGTGCACAAAAAGTTGCGCACGGTTTTTGACTTATCAAATTAATGAAGGAAAATTTCCATACCTAAAAAATTCCTTTGACATTTTAATTTATAGATATCATTACTTGCCTTTAAATATCTTACTAACACCCTCACCAGCCCCGTTTGGGTTGAATATCCCTCTGATAAGAGATCATAACTTCTGTAGAAATTAATCTCACTTTCTTTCTGTTAACTCAAAATTACTAAGACATGTAGCAATAAGGGAGGCAGTGCTGGGCCCCAATTTATGTTCGAAGGCGACATTTGTTTAAAGAAGGAGTCTTTTCTGGTTTTCGACTTGTCAAACGTAAATTTGATTAAATATTCATTAAAATCAAAATGAATGGAAATTAAATTATCATATTTTTCTTTCATTTTTACTATCATACAACTTGGCATAGAAATAGCAATCAAAGTTTAGAATCTAACAAGGACTATAATTTTTGCGGAACGTTGGCGTAGGAAAATATCACGTATTTGCAATTCAGAATTGCTGTAGATTCATGACTATTTAGCATTTTTAAAACAATTAAATTAATGCGGGATTTTTTTTCAACTAATGTGATAGGATACCTGTTTCGGAATTTGTTTTTTAAATATAATTTGCCTATCAAATAACATTTTTATTAGCCTTTTAAGCGCTCATTTTATTAATTGATTTATGTGAAAAAATCGTTAGTAAGAATCGAATTTTCTCTCTTATTAAATGGTCAATTTTTCAGCGTTTTTGTCAGTTTATATCTTTATATAAAATCTTCATAATACGTGAAAATCAGAAATATTTTAATATTGGAAGCATAAAAAATTAATCAAATTATCTTCAAAATTTAAGAAAATTATAGGAAATCGGGTTAAGCAATATCAATTGAAGTTTAAATATTTATTCCGATTTAGTTGTATAAGCTGATAGACGTTCTAACCTTCTATTATTTCAGTAAAGAATAGAAACTTCACATCGTAAACAGGTGCCTACATAACTGCAGATAACTACATTTGTTTTTATCATCATTTAAGTTGAGTGAAATGGTAGTGACCTTGACCTGACCTTTGTGAGAAAACAAAAAGATCAAATTTGATTAAACTGATAGAATCATTAGGTTATAATATCTGTTTGACTGTGTCAAACTTTCATGAATTTCTTAATATAAGAAGTATGTCTAATAACGAGAAGACTCATTCCTTAATATTCAATTATAAAAAAAAAGAAGAAAATTTGGACGAAACGAACTGAACCCAAACTTTTGGCAGGGGAAAAAAGTAAAGAAAACTTTTACGAAAAAAATGCAAGAAACGAATCATATTTATCAACATTTTAATGAGACAATATCTACATATATACTCCTTCCCCTCCCCTCAATGGATTATTTTTTCAAAAATATTACTAAATTTTATGTACTAGTTAAGTACATGAACAGTACGTGTTTGATGTTTTAGGCCAGAGAATTTGGATGAAATTTTGTCTCTCTCTCTTGATCTATAGCTCGTTCACTAAGGTGAATGAATTATAATTGAGAAAAACGTGACCAAGACAATTGCAAACTCTAATACTTAGTTATAGTCGTTTGAAACTTATAGCATTTCAAATGCTTAAAATTGAATAAGGGTTTTCTTATCTGAGAGAGCAGATATGGGACAACAAAATTAAAAAATAACAATATAACATTTCATTCAAGACAATAAATCCCTATATTGAGATCATACCAATTACTGGAAGTCTTCCAGTGGAAGATAATTCATTTGACCCCCTTTTTGTGTTATAACAAAATGCTGTCACGGCTGGTTTACACTTTAAGCATTTCTAAAACATATGGATCCCTTTACAGGTACTATTATCTTATCCAAGTTTAAAAACAGAAAACCTTTCTGATTAATTGGAAAATGTGGCAATTTATCATGTACTGTATTTAAAACATGTATGTAAAACTTTCAATAGTCTATGATAAAGAAAGATAACTCTTGCTAATTGAAGCAATTTTTGTTACAAACCTATACAACAAAGTGCTATTCTGAACTAAAAGGTAGTGGTTCATTATGTTTTGTAATATGAATTATATATTATTTTCATACAAAGTTAATTGCGTGGACCCTGAAAATATATAAGCGAGGTTAAACCGGATGCTATGGGGAAAATTCAGCCTGCGCATGAGCTAGCTTGGTTCCTGTGCGTAATGGGTAGCTCAGGGAACCAGGCTAACACGTTTATCTGAATCGGGATCGGAATTCCGTGCCATATGCACATATAAGTTCAAAGGCGCTGTAATTGTAAAGTTGTCGGTAAACAGTACAGAAACAAAATATTCCTTTTAAAGAAATGATTGGCATGTGATATGAACTACCAGTATTATGAAATAAGTTAATGTTATGCCGAAACTACAACATGCATCAAATAGCATAATTTGCAATGTTTTGTTGTTTTCCGAATACACATGTAACTTAACGTAGTCGAGGCTAGAGAGCTTCCCGATTAATTTTTTTTAAGCATTTAATTATGTCACTATAAAAGTTTGAATCTCAAGAAAAATGCATCAAAATATGAAATTTTTTATTTACACAAAGCTGTCACTGCATAGTTAACAAAGTAGTGCGAATCGTAATGTGTGCGCAAATAGTAGAATTCACCGAATGCCTGATACTATACATGCAAACTTCATTCATAGATAGATCAAAATTATTTTAGAAGTATGAATCCTTTAAATTCTGAGATAAAAAGTCAGGGCTATACATACATGTATACGTAATACAATGTTAAAAGCAGAGGGCTAGAGTCGGTGGAATCTCTGATAATCTTAAGGCTTTCACGTTTTCGTGGAAACACATGCAAATGGTCCACGTATTGTAGTCCTTTTTTTAAGGACAGCAACTTGTATTTTTAATAAATTTATGCTGCGATGGTAAAAGAGGTATAGCGCCTTTTCCCATTATTTCGCCTACACCTGTGTTTGGACGGAAATTACCTGTTACTAAAAATAGCTTCAGGTGTCGCAATATGATTTTCGAAACCTGGATACAGTGTACTGATTTTATAATGGTGTCTGTAAGAACTGATTTGTCATAAATTCGGTAAACTCTGTGTGTAGCAGTAGTTGATATTCTGAACCGTGATAAGTTCAAGCAGAATGCAATGGATCTAAGTGTAAAAAGAGTACATGTATAGTGTTAATGAAGAGATCTGTTTATATTGGGAAGCTCATACTCAGATAGCTGCAATAATGTAGCCCTCTCCCGATTTTTTTTTTGGGGGGGAGAGGGCAACAACTCCATAGGATCTCCGTAATGGTGCAAGTGCGGGAGTGATTCACTCCCGCAACGATTTCGTCTCAAATCGTTTATAGATGACAATAACATTTGCATTTCTTACCTGAACTCAAACGTTGTAGATGTCTATGGCATAAATTAATCCAAAAATATCAAGTATAGTCCATATTTGGCATATATCGGTTATTTTTCGTGTATGTCAACAACGAAAGTTGAATTTGTCCGCCATGTTTACTGACCTTGACCGGTTTTATTTTGGGACAGCCAATGAGAATTCAGGAGCGGATCTTGAACTGAATATAGGAATTCCCCTATTTTAAACATAATTAACGCGGTAAATATGAATTTTCCATTATATACCATTTCCTTAAATGATGTTTTAGTGATATAACGAGGTAAGATCGATTATTTACACTGACATTCACGTTATCAAGCCCATCAAATCTCCAAGCGTACATCCCATAAAATCACGCGAGAACTGTCATGACTGCTGAAAAAGACGACTGGTAAACATGCTGATTTGTTTTATCTGGTTTTGATTTATATACAGTTAATTTGTTCAACCTGTATTAAAAAATCATTTTATCTAAAGGAAGTCAAATATTAAATCGATCTTTTCAGACCGAAGTCAGCCGCATTAAAAAATTAATGTTGCACCATTACGGAGATCCTGTGGAATTGTAGCCCTCTCCAGTAAACATCAGATATAAAAAATCGGAGAGGGCTACATTATTGCAGCTAATACTCAGACTGAATTAAACAAGATAATTAAAAAAAACCCCGGAAGAATAGATACATGTGGGTATAGTCCACTAATGCATTTTTCATAGGCGGTAATGTTAACGTTATGGTTCATAGCTCCGGCCCTAATTTTCGTTCAGCAACGAGGGACCTCTTGAATGAAAGCTCATCAAGTTGTCTCTTTCCTGTTGAAATTTTGTGGTTTGAAGTCAGATTCGTTTTCTGGCAAAATTGAAAAACTCTGAAAATGAAAGTAAAAGTAGGGAATTTCTCAGTTTTGGAAAGGGTGTACATCAAACAATTTCAATTCTTTTCTTCAAATGATAATTCAATTTTGACACTTGTTTTAAAAATTGCAAATCCTCTTTTCTGACATGTGTAAAATATTCTGATTTAAAATGTCCCAATAAATGTATATACACTCTGCAAGTATAGGGACTATTTTGCTTAAAGGCACTTCTTTGTTGTCCTACCGATTCTAAAAATAGTTAGAGGGATATACCCATGTAACTTAACCTCTCTATTCTGTTCATGTTTCAATTTAAGTGAAAAAAAAAAACTTCTTAGTGGATTCGATCCAGCGACCACAAAATCAAAAATACCTCCGCGTTACCACTAGGCCACGCATTTAACATTTTCGATAGATGCGTTTTCAATATATATGGCTATAAACATGATTGTATTATAAAAGACACTAATTGAAATATTTGTCTAATTTTCAGTACGAGGACCACGTTAAACCAAAACTATTTCAATGTATACGTGTACTACAATACCTGTAGAGCATAATTTTAATCGGATGTCTTTGGTTAGAGTGGTTCAAATAGTCAAATATCCAATTTTTTATCGTATACACTAACTACTTTCCTATATATCCCTAACAAAACCTGAATATTTTAATGATGTCGTGTAAGATAATTAAGACTCTTAGAGCATGGTGATTGTGCAATTTGCGTTTCTTTGAATATATTTAAACTAAATATTGTATAATATTGAAAATGTATAGCAAAATGTTATATTTGAGGCCAAGTCGTATATTAAGTGCGCTATACCTCTTTGGCTTTTCCTATTCACTATGTCTAGTTTTCTTCATATCATGATTAGACACATAATCAATTTTTGAAAAATCTAGCAGCGCCTCATTACTTTTTTTCAAATAAAATAAAAAGAAAATAAAACAGGGGCGAAAATTTCTCTCTTTACCGTATACTTACGTTCCGAGGTCGGTTGATGTCATGTGTGTTTCGGAAAAATTTTGAGGCAAGTTAAGTGGTAAAATAAACCAAATTTTTTCTATCCCGAAGCGTAGCCGCAGCCACACCCACTTAGATTTTAGCGAATCACCCTGAATTGTCGATTGAATTCGTAAAGTACTTAAAAAGATTTCATTTCTACAGATGAATGTTGGAGACTCAGAGTTGAAGCGTCGATTTCAAAAGATGGACGAACAGATCGGCAAAGGATCCTTTGGACGTGTTTACAAAGGTCTGGATACGAACACTCAGCAAGTGGTGGCCATTAAAATCATAGATCTGGAGGAGGCAGAGGACGAGATCGACGACATACAACAGGAGATGCGGATACTGGCACAGTGTGACTCCCCATTTGTCACAAAATATTTTGGGTCCTTTGTACAGGTAAAGAAGTGTCTCATGCAAAACTGACACAGATGAGGTCTAGATATTTTCAATCAAATTGAATGCACGACCGACGATTTTGATTTGACTCATTCATTTACTCATTAATAATTATAGCTCACCAGAGCTGAAAGCTCAAGTGAGCTATTCTGAACACTATTTGTCCGGTATCTGTCTGTCTGTCTTTCTGTAAACTTTTACATTTTCGACTTAGTTTTCAGAACCCCTGGGCCGATTTGAACCAAACTTGCTACAATTCTACAAAACAATCTTAGGTGACGTGGATTAAAGTTTTCTATCATGAAGGGCCATGCAGTCTGTCAAAAGGCCAATAATTATAAATTATTGATATTTTATTAGTTTTTGAGAAGTGCAATTTTTTATATAAGTCTTCTTCTAAAAAATTATTTGGACAGAAAAGCTGAAACTTGTCTGGAAGCATCCTCAGGTAGTGTAAATTCAAGTTTGAGCAAATCATAATCCCTGGATAGGGTGGGGCTACAGTGGAGGTTCGAATTTTTACAAAGGTATATATTAATTTTATAAAAACCTTTAAATATCTTCTGATCAGGGACCAATTGGCCAGAAAAGCTGAAACTTGTGTGGAAGCATCCTCCAGTAGTGTAGATTTAATATTGTTCATATCATGATCCTCAGGGGTAGAATGGGCCACAATGTTGGTTGAATTTTACATGGGAATATATATAGAATTTTTTTTTTTTTTTTTTTTTAAATTTTCTTCTCAAAAACCCATTGGTTAAAGAAGCTGTAATATGGTGAAAGCAACCTCACATAGTGAAAATTCAAATCTGTCAAAGTCATGATCTTCGGGGGTAGATTAGGGCCCAATTGGAGGGTCGAATGTTTTAATTAATTACATACTTACAAAAGTCGCTCAATGTTTTGCAAAAAAAAAAAACCTGGAGAAAAATTTGAAAATCTATTAATACAAGACCTATTCTACTACATTGTCCAGATACAATGTATTTTGTATAAGACTCCATAAAGCTGATTTTATAATGACTATTGTTGTTCAGGTTGACGACGTGGCCCATGGGCCTCTTGTTTTAAAGCTAAGATCAAAAATTTGTCTCTGAAGACGAAACATCTCAGATAGGTTCAGCGGGCAATAGAATAAATCATAAACATATCTTATATCTGTTAAATGTTAAATATGTGTTTCATCGGGCACAAATAATATGCAAGAAAACACTGTACAGTGTATATCAAATTATCAAATGTCTCCGAAATAATCAGTTTGAATTGATTGATTTATTGTATCGATAATTTTAAGCTTGTTTCAGTATAAAATTGTTCAGTCTGTTTCCAATAGGGCTTTAAGCTTTGGATCGTAATGGAGTACCTTGGGGGCGGGTCTGCTCAGGATATCATTAAAATGGCGCCATTTTCCGAAAGAGACATTGCAGTTGTAATGAGGGAACTTTTGAAAGGATTAGATTACCTCCACAACGAACGAAAAGTACATCGCGATATCAAAGGTAGCTAGATATACTTGGAGGTTAAATGAATAAAGTTAAAGAGGTAATGGACAACATGGGCAATTTTTAATTAGGTGTCATCATGAGATCAAGATCCTATCAGATGCACATATATATGTAGACATTTTATCCAGGAAAAAAATCAACAGGCTATATGTAATTCATTTGTTATAGGCAGTTATTAAACATGATAAATAAGTTTAACATGTTTATCGTAGTAAAGTCCAAAAGGGAAGTCATGTATATACGTATAATTTTTTATTTGGAGGTGAGAAAAGTACACATACAATTAGGCCTAAAAAAAGATGTGTGTTAAGGGTAACCCGACCTAACCTACAAAAATGCCCCGATCCTACCATTTTTAGATGTCTGTTTTTATCCGATTGTGAATTTTATGTTATTTCTATTAAAAAAATCCGTTTTTAAATATGGCACAAACAAACATTCTTATGATTCATGCAGAAAAAAATATGATAAAATTAAAAAAAATCCCTACCTACCTAACCTAATTTTTTCATCAGTGTTACCCTAAACACACAATTTTTTTTATAGGCCTTACTATACCGTATTTTATCATTCGAATACAAGTATTTTGGATAGTAAACTATTTGAACCGTTACAACCGTCTTAATTCTTTATTTGATACTATAGAAAATAACTTTTCCAAGATTATAACCGAAATCTTAAATTTTTCCATATTTAAAAGTTTTGAATATTTGCTAATGTTATAATTACTATCTTTAATATGTAGCTTACGGTAAACTGTATTATAGGACAAACTAGAATTAAAAGATGCCCAAACATTATTAAACACATATTGAAATTTTAGACAGTCTCTCGGGAAACAGTAAACAATATTCATTTTAACTTAATGTTAGGAAAAAGGGAGGATTAAATGATACATGTATAAAAATTATTTAGTCAAAGTATATAAAGGATCGAATATTATTGGTAGGAATGGCAATTGTAATGAAACACTTCCAGCCAAGTTATAGACAGATGTTCAAGGAAAGTCCCCACAAAAGATTGTTGTCCTTTTAAAATGGTATAAACAATAAATAAACGTTCTTGTATGTTTAGCTGCCAACATCCTCCTGTCGCACAAAGGTGACGTCAAGCTAGCGGATTTCGGGGTAGCAGGGCAGTTGTCCACAATAGGGAAGGCGGAAACCTTTGTGGGTACTCCATATTGGATGGCGCCGGAAATCATCAAAGGGCAAAAATACGACACAAAGGTACAGAATATCGGTACAATGATAAAAGAACACACCGGCGGGGTACTTATTATCATCATTCAAAGAACAAATCTCTAAAACAAGAATGCTAAGGCAGAGAATTTAATAACCAATAGCTATTAATTGTGTCATGTTGCGACACTTTTAGCTCAACTGAGCTGAAAGCCCAAGTGAGCTATTCTGATCACAATATGTCTTTCATCTGCCTGTCCATCTGTCTGTCTGTAAATTTAAACACATTTTCAGCATCTTCTATAGAACCACAGGGCCAATTTCAACCAAACTTGGCATAAAGCATTCTTAGGCAAAGGGGATTCAAAGTTGGGAAAATTATAATTAAGATTCACGCACTTTTTCAAGGGGGAGAAAATTAGGAATTATTAAAAAAATGTAAAAATTTTCAAAAATATCTTGTCAAGAACTTTTTGGCCAGGAAAGCTGAAACATATCTGGAAGCATTCTCAGGTAGTGTAGATTCAAAATTTTGAAAGTCATGACCCCGGGGCAAGGGTGGGGCCACATCGGGGGTCGAATTTTACATAGGAATATATAGAGTAAATCATTAAAAATCTTCTCAGAAACTAATCAGCTAGGAAAGCTGAAACTTGTGTGGATGCATTCTCATGTAGTGTAGAATTCATGACCCCCTGGGGAAGGATGGGGGGGGGGGGGCGAACTTTCAAATAGGAATATATAGAGTTAATCTTCTTCTCAGAAACTAATCAGCCAAGAAAGCTGACACTTGTGTGGAAGCATCCACAGGTAGGGTAAGACTCAAGCTTGTTCAAATCATGATCCGAAAGAGGGGGGGGGGCACAATGGGAGGCTGAAGTTTTACATAGGAAATAGTAGAGAAAAATCTTTTTCTTAGAAACCAATTAGCCAGAAAAGCTGAAACATTAGGGATCCAATTTATAAAGGAAGACATTTAATTATTCACAAAAACTGAAATGTTGTAATGTATGGTTTTACTTTTATGCAAGCATCTTGATAAACACACATTGCTGATTCTTTAAAATTGTTTAGACTTTCGTCCCTGGACAATTCTTGTCCTCACAAGGGGTTCCGAGTTTGATGTAGGTTTATATCCCATATAAAAACAATTCTTTATGATCTGTTTGAGAACTGCAGTGCTCAACATGCATATGACTATAAAATTACCCTGTTAGAAAAGGAACATTATTATAAATGTAAGAATATCCAGGAGAAAAAAATGGATTTTATTGTACAGGATCTACATGTATAATACTACATTGTCCAGATATTTTTATTATGACTCCATTAAGTTGATTTGATCATAACTATTGTTCCTCGGGTGAAATATGTGGCACATGGGTCTCTTGTTTCTTTGATGCTATCAATTCTTTGATTTGGACAGAAGACCTTTGGCATAATTCCAACATAATATACATGTAGCTTGTAGTAGGCGGGGCTTAGCTGTACAATAACTTCCACATACTGTACAAGAACTTCTAAGCCACAAACATGAAACTTAAACATCAATTTTAGAATCATTTTAGCTAACAAAAATTATTTAGTCATGAAAACTAACAATGATTTTGAACCCCAATGATAGCTGTTTGCAACCTGTTATCCATATATGTAGCATACATTTCACAAAATAGCGTTTCCTTTGGCACAGTCTCTCTAAAATATTTGAACAGATACCCGACGTCAATGGTCTTGGTAAAAGCTACCACCCTACGTTTTGGGAGGGTGTAAAAGTTATAGGGTAAAAAACAAAATAGCAGGAGAATATAAGGTCTGTGGCCCCACCTAACTTTCAACACTATGCTACGTGCCTTCATTTTCCATGACCTCGCAAAATATGAGATATAACGTATTGTAATCTATCTAAAAGGCAATGGCATATCCCCGTTTCGGCCATTTCACTTCAACGTCCTAAAACAACGTGTAACTGCATTTTTACAAACTATGTGTTGTCTAATTATAGATTTATGACGTCATGCCTTTGTGATTATGCAAATAACCCTGACACAAAACATTTACAGGTACACTTGTTTCGTTTGTAAGGGATTTATGGATACAGAAAGGTGGGGCAATTTTTTTCGCTGCGCGACTCGGCTGCCACGCCTCTCTGTACCATTACTCACCTCAAACGAAAAAAAAAATGTTCTGTGAATATCACAGACACAGCACTTCAATAACTACATATGAACATTGAAAGTTTCTACACATCAGAACAAACGTCACAGGTAGAGATATCTGAAAGGTGCAGCC